>NC_092799.1:23896369-24204516 GCF_918797505.1 Bemisia tabaci | reverse complement strand
TAATTTGAGCGCATTTCCTTTGATTTAAGCTTAAATCTGATTGAATCAAGAGTCTTTATCTTGTCAATGTTTTGAAGAGTCTGGACTCTAGATCCAATGTACTTTTTTTTCCAGTGTGTGTATCTGTCATTATTCGACCTCTCCAAAACGTCGACCTACCGCAAACGTAAACAGTACTTATTGAAACAGCTTCCCTTCGTTGTGCTTCGTTGACATGAAAATGGCGGGACTTTCGCTTCTGTTGAGGTTAGTCTCTTAATTCTATGGCCGTGGCTGCGTTGCGCCGCACAGTCCGGCAACAGCGCGGCCGGTTTCGGGGTTGGCCGCCGAGCCGTTGCGCGAGCCTACCGCGCTTTGCAATTTGCATGCCGTTGCCAAATTTTGGCGGGCGCGGTGAGTCATGCGAATGGAACGCTCTCCTGCGTTACCGTAGAGGGAAGTAACGCGTACATTTTTGAAATCAAATTCAATTTATGTGATTTAAATTAATTGATTGATTCAGCTAAAATAGGAAAATTCGTCGTATTGGTTATATTGAGAGCTATGAAAAAGTAGTAAGTGTGGACAAATTCATAGATTTTTCACCGATTGCAATAATTCTTTACTGGAATGCAGGGGTGCAAAAAGTGCTATTATAAGCCAAACGTTTTACGCAATCCAGAATTGTTTTCTCGCTCATTTCCGAAAAATTTCCTCACCCAAATTTTTCAAAGTGATTTCTTTCTACCTATCTATTTTTTTTATTTTTTCAAAATTCCATCGGATACTCGAAACGTCACCTGAAAAGTCAAACAGATCCATGATTCGTCGTTTTGGACTAAAACTTCCTCACTCTCCCAAAAAATTCTTCATTGATTTCGGAAAGGACTAGGCTAATTTCGGAAGGGGATTCGAAAATGAGTAGTTCATAGTTTATGAAAAACGTTCTAAGTGCGTAATTTTGTACCGTTTGTGCCACCCTTGAGCCGACCATCCTTTATCCTCCCTACGATGGGACTCTATAACCGAGACTCAGTTACTATCTGTCAAACTCGAGTAAACTGATACGGTTCTCCTCTCGAATTCCGGAGCTCTAAACCCGAAAAAGGGAATAACACATTGAAAAAAAAATCTGGGTATATTTACTAAGAAAAGGGCAAAATTACCAAGAATTCAGGGTTCTATTTGATCCCAGTTTTTTCTCGGTAAAATTACCATTTATGGAATGGTAATTTTACCGAGAAATCTCGGTAAAATTATTGAACTTTCTCGGTAATTTTACTGGACTTGGTAAAAACGCCAATATTTTTTATCGACTGTGGTAGAATTACCGAGATAAAATGGCAAAGTTACCGGGAATTGATTACCAATAAAAGTGGTATTCTTACCTGAAAAAAACAGTAAAAATACCGGTTTTTAGTAAGCTTACCAGTCTGTCTTGGTAAAATTACCAATAATTGGTAAAAAAAAGTGAGATGGTAAAGGTACCTACGGACCTTGGCAAAAACGCCGAGAATTTTTTTCTATGCATCACTCGGGTCTTCGCCTCCCGATTTCTTTGCAAAATATTTGCCGTAGCGATGCGCGTAAAGCGAAGAGCAACCGGGCAGCGCAGCCTGGCGAGATTTCATCGGACCCAAGGAGCTGATACAGTGATAATGATCCCCCCGGTGAGTCCGCTCTTCTGAAACCGAAGAATGCCTCGCCTGCTCGAGTACCCGTTGCTTATGCCTCCGTGATAAAACTCAACGAATTCCTCCTCGGTAATGCGGCGCAAAGTCTTCAAAGTTCGAATCGAATCGCCGAAGAACTTCACGCGTGAAGGCCCGAATAGCTCTCTGCCGTGCTCAAGAAAAACGCCGTATGAACATCCGAGAGTTGCCAAATTTCTCTCGATAAAACACGTATTTTTGACTGCATTCATGCATATTTTTCCTTGAAATTTTCAGATATTTTAGATTAAACTGTGTACAAAATTGTCTGAAAATTTGGAAAATAATATTCGCAATTTTCCCAGTAAATTCAGTTTTTATCGGAGGAAACTTGGCAACGTCTGAAGGCTCATACGGCGTTCTTCCTTAGCACGGCAGAATAGCTCTCTGACGTGCTCAGGAAAAACGCCGTATGAACGTTCGAGAGTTGCCAAATTTCCTCCAATGAAATGTTTATTTTTGAGGAAAGTTATGAATAATTTTCTATGAAATGTTCAGATAATGTATATTGAATTGCGAACAAAATTATCTGAAAAATTGAAAGAAAAATATTCCTTTTATAATAAGTATCCCTCTAGTCATAACAGTATCTCTCTAAAATAAGTATTTTGCGATGTGAATTTTAGTTTTACTAGGAATTCAACATTATCTGAAGTTAATAATTTAAAAGAACCAAGTAAACAAAGCGCTACTTATCTCAATAACGATCAATTGAACTCTTTTTACGTTGGCTTATTAACACATTAACCTATGGTCCGATCGATAGAAGAAACTAAAATACTCGCATTTCCTATTTTCAAAGTTATATAGGTGCATCGAGAGTGTTGCGATTAAAATTCTATGATTCAGCTAAAGGTGATCGCATTGCGAAATTGCCCGCCCGCTCAAAGAGACAGCACTCTAGGAACAATGTTGCTCGAAGGCGTCATAGTTGGATCGAGAGTGCGGTGTGCCTACAATGTTGGTGCACGGTAAGTGGTAAATTGTACGCTTATTTCCCCGCGTGGAAGCGGTCACTGAATGTCACTGCAAAGAGGAAGGGCTAAGTTCAAACAGTTGGGACTGAAAATATTGAACACGGATCGGACCAAGTGGGCTAATTGAAGGTGAGACGTTTTGTCGAGTTGCTTCGCGACGCGGCCGCGTTGCCAAGTTGAGCGCCCGAGCAGACCAAATCCACCAAAAGGATTTTGAAATAAACAACTTGTGGCTCAATTGAATGCTCTTGGAGGCACGTGTTTTTCCAAAACTTCCCTCGCGCAGTTGTCCTATTCTGGTCAATGATGTCCAATTATCGGCCAAACACAGGCTGAAAAACTGGTTGTTTAAATAGATGCCATTATTGAAGTTCCTACTTACTGACTAGGAGTTGGTAAGGCAATCATACACGATCTTAGCAACACTTGATTGCGCTTAGGACTTTTGAATTTTTTTAATTGACAATAGCTTCGATACGGCCGAGCTGACCAAATCCTCAAAAGATTTTGAAATAAACAACTGTGGTCAATGAATGCTCTTGGAGGCGAAACTTCCCTACATTGTCCTATTCTGGTCAATGATGTCCATTATCGGCCAAACACAGGCTGAAAAACTGGTGTTTAAATAGATGCCATTATTGAAGTTCCTACTTACTGACCAGGAGTGGTAAGGCAACCATACACGATCTCAGCAACACTAGATTGCGCTTAGGACTTTTGAATATTTTTTAAGACAATGGCTTCGATACGTTCAGAAGGAAGATCTGCCCAAAGCAAAATGCCTAGGACCTGGAAAGACCAACATTCACTGAAATTGAATAACTTTTGCAGAAACTAACTAAATCTCAGGTATTTTAGGGTATTTGGCAGGAAATCCGTTTGGAAAGCAAGGAATTTTTGCTTTTTCCAAAACTGCCCGTGATTTACACTTTCCCGTTGATCCATACCGTGTCCGTCCGCATTGCCTCAGCGCCTCAGAAAGTTCAAATGAATCTATTTTTTTCCCTGAAAATTTGTCTAGTTTTTCTCTAAAGAATCCAAGGGGAAAAGAAAACACCTCAAGTTTTAATGAACTTCCCTCCTTGAAAATCGGGACACAAGAAAATGCAGCAATTGATCCGCACCAGCTCTCCAGATCTCTGAATCCCAAATCTGTTCGGAGACTTCAACGCAGGAGTAGAAATGTAGTCGATCCGTCGAACTTTGCATGTGACTCGTATCGATGCTTTAGACATTTTAAGCGTCAGGGAATTTCACCAAAATTTGACAGGTAAATGTCAGGGAATTTTATTTTCTTCATTCTGTGCGGCAACCCTGAATATGGATTTTAACCATGAAGTAAGCGACGAATGGTCAACGACGAAATTCCTTTGGTTCGTAACTAACTTTTTGACTTTTTCGGGGTGTCCACAAGTCAGGAATTTCCGGCAAATCCGGAAATAGTATTGATTTTTTAAATGTGGTCCGGGAGTACTGAGCAAGTACGGAAATTCCGGAAGGTCCGAAGATTTTTGTCGCAATTTGAGCGAGAAATTCACATTTTTGAAATTTTTAGAATTCCGTCAAATGAAGGTACTGAAGCAGTACTGAATTTTTCTGTTGAGGAGGTACGGAATCCCTTGGAAATGTACTGAAAAAGTACTGTAAAAGTACTGATTTTTGGCCAGCCTGTTTTTTTAGGCACACTGGAAAGAAAAAAAAAACACATTGGATCTAGAGTCCAGACTCTTGAAAACAATGACAAGAAAAAGGACTCTTGATTCAACCAGATTTAAGCTTAAATCAAAAGGAAATCCGCTCAAATTAAGAGGCTTGGTTCTTGCTTTAAGCTTAAATCTGATTGAATCAAGAGTCCATTTTCTTGTCGATGTTTTCAAGCGTCTGGACCGTAGATCCAATGTGTTTTTTTTCCCATTGCACCCTGCTTTTTATATTTTTCTTATAGAGGGTCCAAGTCTTTTTCGGGGGGAAATGGAGGTTGCGCGTGGCGGTGCGCGATGAGTCGCGTGGCTCGGAGCCGGATGGCAGCGGCGCGGCGCGGATCCCGGGGTCTTTGTCGCCGAGGCAGGATCCGTCCAGTATCACTCTCCTTCCTCCATGTCCATCCGTCCGGGCAGATTAGTTTTTTATTATTCCGACGCTATAATGGAGCCGGGACGATAAAGTGCGGGAATTATTGGCAATCTGACCCCGTCCTGTCAGCTGATGTGTGCATTCGGTATCACTTTAATTCCCCGGCGAGCTATGTTAATTTTATTTCTCATGCCCCGCGTCCCGTGTCCCGTGTCACTGCCAAGAGGAACCGTTCCACCGTCCCGCGTCGCCGTCCTGCGACGGATACGGGACTCGTGTCGATTCCTCCGCCGCCGCCGCGACCGCCACGCCGTCGTCCAAGTAGATGAATGGACGAACCTCCCGGATGAGCTGGGAACTTGGACCCGGAGACTTCTGCCGTTCACTGGGAGAAAAAAAAAACACATCGGATCTAGGGTCCAGACTCTTAAAAACATTGACAAGAAAAAATACTCTTAATTCAATCAGAATCTAGCTTATGCTTAAATCAAGAACCAAGCCTCTTAATTTAAGCGGATTTCGTTTTCATTCAAGCAAAAATCCGATTGAATCAAGAGTATTTTTTCTTGTCAATGTTTTCAAGAGTCTGGACTCAAGATCCAATGTGTTTTTTTTTCCAGTGTTCTAGAAAAAGTGCTGTACACTGTTAAGCTGCTTTTCACGATCCAAATGGGACATCGATGCGACTGTTGAGTTTTGTTCATCCTAATTTAGAGGTGCCTCTTATAGGGTGTCTACCAGTCCGGAAGTGCTGAAAAAGTGCGGCACTCTGCAAGAAGGTCCGGAATTTTTTGTCATTTTTGTCGCAATTCGAGCGGGAAATTCAATCTTTTGAAATTTTTCGAATTTCGTCAAATGAAGGCACTGAAAAAGTACTGAATTTTCCCGTGGAGAAGGTACTGGATTTATTGGGAATGCACTGAAAAGTCATGCAAAATACCGGAACCAGTGCATAGCGGATCGAGTCAATTAGATAGGTCGGACATGACATTTTTGACAAAAACTACGAATTTTGACGGATATTTTCGTCACATTTCCAAGTTCCAGGGGTGCTTCTCGAAAGAAATTTCCAGAGGAAACCAATGGAACCACTGTTAGAACCTTGAAATTTTGTAAAAACGGGGTTAAAAGCGTTTAAAGTTTCCAAGTTGTTTCCGACCTTTCCTATTGACTCGATCCACTGTGCAGCGTGTGCACTTTTGTCACTCGGAAGTCATTTCTGCTTCAATCAAATTGAAGTCGCGACCTGGGAGCGGAGTGCAAAGCGCGCCGTCGAAATTGCCCACGGGATAGGTTTGCAGTTTGCACTACTCACGGAGAGGGACAGGGTTGCCTCATTGACCGGGAAAAGCGCCTCGTCGTCGATTTAATAATAATCAGAGCTATACCAAAGATGTGGCAACGCTAGGATGTGATAGTAAATGGGCTTTGAGTCATCTTAACTTCCACTCATGTGCAGCGTTGTCAAAATATTGAAGGTTTACCGAATTTACACGGAAGAATGTTACTCTTGTAGAGCACCACGATAGCTCCTCGCACACTGAAGAGACCGAAAACGCCCACATTTTCACGCACTCAAGTTTCCCTTCAATATATATATATATGAGTCGCTTTTATAGCGCTCTTTGGCGCTGTGCGACGCCTAATCGCCACAAAGCTCTGTCTTCCCACAGGTCATCAGGGAGTTGACAATCTCTTATCTCATTTAACACTCCCTGTCGCCAACCTCTCACTGGGCGTCCCCTACGTCTCCTCCCAGGAGGAACCCAATCAAGCATCTTTTTTGGCAGCCTCCCTTCAATTTCTATTAATATTATCAAACGGACCGGGTTCTATTCAACAATAGTAGCAAAATTCGTCTCTTTTTTTTTCGTTAAAAAGCGAGAGGTACCAGAAAGTAGTATTTGCTCTTAGATGCACGTTGTTTTATGCAAAGAAACAGCAAGTTCACAGTATTTCGCGAGAAAGCAGTACCTCTTGCTCTAGTGGTAATTGTCACCCTTTCCTGCAAATTTTGAACTTTATAATTTGTTTTCTGTCTTCGAAAACGTACTAAGAATGTAAAAAATAGTTCATACTTACTGCTGTCATGCCTAACACGAAATGAATGAGTCCTTTTTCCACAATCGTAGTTAGGATACGTCGACTTTCAATTATTTTAAAAATTCATATAGGTCTTTTGTATGATTATTAAACATTTTACACCGAACAAAGGATCCGACGACGATAGTTTTCGCGTGGATGCCTCTGGAGGACATCTTAAAATATTTCTAGGTTAAGTCTTGCGTACTGCAAATATCTGATGGACTACAAAGTGCTGTGACTTTCAATCATTTTGGGAAAAATATCGTATCATCCAGAAATCATTCATTGGTCCATTGACTATTGAATCGTCCTCCAAAGTTCCCAAGATCCCCCTTAATCGTGTTCTAATGAGAATATTAGCGTTCCCTCTGTCGCGACAACACTTTCGTCCTGAAATATGGCGCTAAGGCTTCCATTTTCCAAAGGAAACCGGCCAAAGCGGGG
Source organism: Bemisia tabaci (assembly GCF_918797505.1). NCBI lineage: Eukaryota > Metazoa > Arthropoda > Insecta > Hemiptera > Aleyrodidae > Bemisia > Bemisia tabaci. The sequence goes on along the minus strand of NC_092799.1, from coordinate 24,197,246 downwards.
TTGGACACAAGTTGCCGTGTCAGGCCGTTTTCGACTCCAAATCGAGCTCAGTGGCTAATTGCCATGCGTTGCCGGTTGACCACCCTGGGTCCTCCAGGACCCGTCCTCTCGATGCTCGAAATGGCAACGTCGCGCCGCGATTAAGGGCAGAATGGGGAATAAAAGTAAAAAATGAGAAAGCCCGAGCGCTCGCCATCTTCCGGGACTCGGAGAGACTAATGACGGAAAGGGCGAAGAAAGGGGGGGGGGAGGAAAGGGACCGTCAATAACGGAAAGCATATCGACGATGGACTGCGGAGATGGGGATTGACATTAAAAATGAAATAATTACATAATTGACACAGATGTAAAAATAATGGCCGAGCTCGGACGCGGACGCGAGTGGACTTCTTGGCGCTGTTGCCGTTTCCGGTTTCTATGAATCTTCACATTTTTTAAGCAGGTACTTCAGAATTTTTCTTGTCGTTGTCAAATATCATAATTTGGAGATAGGTAGTTCCAAACCTAAAAAGCACCGAATTTACTGAGAAAATTGTGAATATTTGTTTCCAAAATTTTCACACAATGTTTTACGCAATTTAATCTGAAATGTCTGAAAGTTTCGAGAAAAAATATGCATAAATTTCGTCAAAAATACATGTTTTATCGAAGGAAATTTGGCAACTCTCGAATGATCATACGGCGTTCTTCCTTAGCACGAATTTCAAGTGGCGCTAACGATGTTCTTGTGCACTGCCGTGCTAAGGAAGAACGCCGTATGATCATTCGAGAGTTGCCAAATTTCCTTCGGTAAAACATGTATTTTTGACGAAATTTACGCATATTTTTCCTTGAAACTTTCAGACATTTTAGATTAAATTGCGTAAAACATTGTGTGAAAATTTTGGAAACTAATATTCACAATTTTCTCAGTAAATTCGATTTTTACTGTAGGAAATTTGGCAACAGCTGAAGGTTCATACGAAGGTGTCATAAGGTGTTTTTCCGAGCACGGCAGAATAGCGCCCACTAAATTTTGGATTTCCACATTTAATGTATGATCAACCGCGAGAAACTGGACCACAATCCACAAAATCCAGACGTGTGTAGGCCTATTTGTACTCTCATGACAGTAACAATCAATCAAATCGTGGAGAGGTTTTATTCTCATTCAAAGGAACGTCTGAAACGGCATCGCCGAGTTTTAAACTCGTAACAACCGAAGACGCGTACAAATGCGATGCGACGCCTCAAACGTCCCCCCTCGGTCCCCGGACCAGCCGCATTAATTGACAAATAATTATAACTTTGTCCATCGTAGTGGTGGTCATGGTGCTAGTTTCGGTGCTCTGTCTCTGTCGGCCAGTCATCTCATTCGCTCTGGGGCACGATTCCAGAGGTCCCCCCCCCAGTACGCTCCAAACCTTCAAGTGAGGGGCCAGTGTGGAGATGGAAATATTTTCGGCTGTCAAATCTCCCAGGGCCGCGAGGTCGTCGTGAAAGACTATTGATGTTGAAGAAGTCGCCGTTTTCCGGACGAAGGAACGTAACCGTCGACGGATCCAGAAACTTGGCAACACCGGATTTCCTCAATTTAAACCTATGGAAAAGTATCGATTCCTGGAGAAGCCAGGTGCTCCGACAAGAATCGATTATTTTTCGTAGGTTTAAATGGAGGAAATCCTGTGTTGCCGAATTGCTGGATCCGCCCCTGAACGTAACTCCTTTTCGAGGTAGCGAAATCGACTTAAACAATTCGATCGTTTACGAAAATGTACCCGCGCAATTTTTGTTGAAAATTTGTCCGAGTTTACCTCTTCTGTTGAGGAGTTGACAGATACGAGCATCTTTTCTCCAAATATTGGTGGCGCGCCTCGAAGCTCTCTGAACAGACCGCCCCGCGCAGTGTTCGAAACTCACAAGCGCCAAATGCGCCTAAAAATCGCCATGGCCTAAAAAATCGGCCATGGCGCCTAAAAAACGAAGGCTCTGCGCCAACGTGGCCCTTAAAAATTGCCCCCTTAAATCTGGATTTTCACAGGAAGTCACATAAAGAAAGAAAAACAAATCTATTTGAATTGAAAAAACTCAGAATTTTCAGCACTACAAGCGAAAGCTTGCTTTTTCTATTCTTCACGATTTCATTCTCAGTGCTCTTGTCTTCCCCAAGTTACAGCTACTTACGAGTTCTGTTACGAAAACATCTTGCGTCTAACCTTTCACTAAATGCGCCGTAATATACCGGCAAAAAGTCAATTTGGCCCCTAAAAAATCTTCAATGGCGCCTAAAAATCGGGCTTGATGCGCCACATGGCTCCTAAAACTCAAAGGTGAGTTTCGAACACTGGTCCCGCGTCCCGTGTCGAGCAATAATTTACAAATATGATGCATCAATATTGATGGTCTGTACAAATACGCCCAAAATATATAAACGTGCCGAGGAAGAGAAAGAGAGGATGTTGCAACGAGAAATTTCAATTTTATGGCGTTCGGAGCCTTTGGTCGGCCCTCAATTAACACTTCCGCTCGAAGTGAGTGCATTTTCCCCGGCCGACGAATTAGGTTTGTTTTCTTTTCCATGATCGTCTCGGGAGGTAAATCCACCCCGCCCCCTCGAGAGACTCCAGACGCCAAGAAAACGCTCCCCGTGATTATGTCCCTCCAAAGGGACTCCCGCCTCCGTCCCTAAATTACGCGCCAGTCCGCTGTCCCTGAATTTCCTCAGTGCGCAAGGTCCGGGGTTTCTTTTCGAGACTCGCTTGGGACTCTGGAAAGTCAGCCCACGGTTGCCGGCCTTCATACATAATCCGTTTAAAATGAGTTTAACAAATTTTATCTTAGAATTGTTCCATGTTATTTTCATACCATTGGATTTTAGCTCACTCGAGCTGAGCTCAAATTTAGTGTTTATTCTTGTTTTTAAAAAAAAGGCGTAACTTTTTAATATTGTTATATTATAGGGCAACCCAGGCAAAGAAACGTAACTACAGGTGTATTTAAACTTCCGGAATTTTTACCCACAGTTTGTATTTTTACTGGTTAACTATTGGGCATTTCTCATTGATAATTTTATTGATTTTTCATTTAACTACGCGCAAAAATCAGTAACATTTTAGACGGTAATTGCAGTCATATTGTCGTCTATATTTAACAATATTTGAATTGGCTTCTCCATTCGGTTGACTTTTCTACCTCTGCGTTAAAGTTTCCGAACGCTTCTTCTGTTTCTCAAGGATAACGCGACCGCTTTCGCTGTGCACCTTAACAATCGAAGTTTCTTCTCTATTAAAATTAGATATCTCTGTATACTAGACAACATTATTGAATCTACTTCTTTATTTGGTCGACTTTCTTGCTTCAGCGTTTAAGTCTCCGACGACTTCCTCTGTTTATCAAGAATAACTCGACCGCTTCTGGTCTGTATCTCTTTAAACAGAATTCGATCTTGTTTTGTAGGTTGTTACTAGGATTATAGCCCCACATGAACTGAATTTTGCAATCTATTTTTTTTCACCCTGCGGGAAAAAGGGCCAGCTCTTTTGAGACAGCCTTTGTGATTTAGCTCCTTTTTGAGTCACTCGATCCATTTGTGCCTACTGAAATTTTCCAGTTTTCCATTTGACTGCACTGAAAAACAAACTCTGACCGTGGGAGTGGTACTTACACGGGCGATATAGACATATTATCAGCGCTCCGGGCTCAGAGGCCGAAAGTTCCAGGCGTAGCACCCGAAGCAATCGAAGCTACGGCTCCAGCACTCGGCATTTTTGGCCTCCGAGCCCGGAACGGACGGTATGTTTACATAGCCCCTATAACTTTTTTTTCAGTGTAATGTTTTACCTCAGCGTAAGACTAAAATCCTTAGTTGGGCCCGAAATCCACATCGAGTTCGATTCCCTTCCAAAACTGAGTCATCAAGGGAGTTGTCTCACATTCCAAATTTCATTCGCTGATGAAGCGTTCGCTTCGAAAAGCTTCGGTGTAGAATTGTTAATAAAATGTAAGTGTTTCTTTTAAAACATTTTTGCATTATTTATAGCACTCGGCTACAATCCAAACTCCACATTCCAAAGTAGACCTGTTTTTCGGCCGATCTCGCACCGCGGCCCAGGTTGGAGGCGGCGATGTCTGGCCCCTAGTTTACCTGAATGACAATGTGATGCACTGTCAAAGCGGGCCGACAAAGGCCACGGGACCGGCCCTGGCCCTGCCATTGGGCCGGCGGGCCCCGCGAGCCCCGCGCTCGGACCCGCTCGACCTGCACTCACGACTAGGCGCAAAAATATCCATGCCGCCCGTAATTTGCTGACTGCACTCCCCCAAATGATTCCGGGTCCCATTGTTGCCAAACTCAAAGCGTGACAAGCTTTTTCTGAGCGGGGATCCGAAGAAAGGCGATTCGACACGATGTAAGTGTGGAAGTTAGGAGATCACCCGCATTCTGCCGTGCTACGGAAGAACGCCGTATGAACCTTCAGACGTTGCCAAGTTTTCTCCGACAAAAACCGAATTTACCAGGAAAATTGTGAGTATTATTTTCCAAAATTTTCAGACAATATTGTACGCAATTTAACCTGAATATCTAAAAATTTTAAGTAAAAATATGCGTAAATGTTGTCAAAAATACAGGAAAATACACAAAAATTGAGGAAAATTTGACAACTCTTGAATGTTCATACGGCGTTCTTCCTTAGCACGGCGGCATTGCTGATCAATGCTCAATTTTCGAGGCAGCAGAAAGCATCATCCTTGTTGCAATGGTTATCTATTCGAAGATTATCTAATCTATCAATCTGAGTCTCGTTCTATGAGGTATAGGTCCTCTGATTATAACCATAGCTATGGGTTGTCTCTTTTTTATATTTACGTCCAAATAATTGATGATAAAATCAACGGTGCAGGACAGCGCGCCGTTGAGAAATCGTGAGCTTTCATCAGAGAACGTGCCCCTTAAACTCAAGAAGAATCGGAAAAACAATCAGGAGTAAGCACATTACAAAATTATGAACGCCAGATGAAAATAGTTCTAGTCGTAAATTTTGCAATGGTGCCTTCTTTCTACACCCGCGAGCCTTTTTTTGGGTTTACAACCTTGCCCTTTTGGGTTATTGTTCCGATAATCTAACGCCGCGCTGGCCGTCCCTGGCGCGGTCCTATTGACTGCGAGGAGAGGTTTACGGAGCGGGCGGAGGATTTTCACGTACCGCGTTTTTCCGAGTTTTCGTCTATTATGTCCATTCATACGCGCCCTGTCAAGGCCAGCCCAGGTATACGCTTCGTTTTCCCTCTCCGTATCATAAAAGAGAAGCCTCCAGAAGGAGAATTTAGGCACGAATTCGGACCTGAACTGCATTCTCTAAAACCGGATAATGACATCCTCCGCTTGTGGGAAATGTTTTTTGATCCACCGTGAAGGAAGACGAATTTGCGAAGTCCTAATATGTATTTTCTGTCACTAATCTGCATATCTCGACAATGCACACTGATTTTGACTCATTTTGAAATATCATAATGTAGTCTCCGCTTTTTGTTCCTCTATCTAGTTTTTTAGCGGATTTTTTAAACATGGTTTGGATTTAAGGTTGTCAAAGAGGAAGCGGTGGTGGAAAAACGTCACTGATCGTTGAAAGGTTCTTTCTTTCTTCTCATTTCTTGTTTGCTTTTAAACCTTGTATTTTAGAGAGGTCACAGTAAAAATTGACGGTATGAATATTAAATTCGAAAGAGGTTGGATTTCCATCGGGCGGCCGCGTTTCGGAAAGGTTCGCGGGGTGAAACACTAGCTTTTCGCACCTCTATCTTAAAATTGGGACGATCATAATCTTTGGATACCGGATTGCTCAACCGGAAGGGGGCCGATCCTCTCTCATAACACTTTCTCTCGGCTACAGCAGGGCTCCCCGTCTTTGAAAAGCGATATGATGAGCCGCGGTCCCACAGGCAGCGCGCGACGCCGAGTCAACCGCGCGACCGGGCGCAATATTTTTAAATCCGTCAATGAAGATGTTGCATGTGTGAGGAATTTGCGATTTAACCATTGATTCTAATGTAAAAGTTCGCGAGAAACACGATGGTGCCACTGGTTTTCTCGGAAATTATCTCCCAAGCTCAAAAAAAGCTCTCAAAGTGAGGCCAAAATGGAGGGGATATCCCACCTACCCTGAGAGTCCACCTCTACATCAAAACAAACTCTCCATGCAAAGATAGGGAGCAAATACATTAGCAGGGTTGCCGTGTTTCAGTTTGGAGTCCCCAAATAAAGTGGCAACCCTGCCAATGTATTTGCTCCCTATCTTTGCATGGAGAGTTTGTCTTGATGTAGAGGTGGACTCACAGGGTAGGGTGGGATATCCCTCCATTTTGGCCTCACTTTGAGAGCTTTTTTTGAGCTTGGGAGATGATTTCAGAGAAAACCAGTGGCACCATCGTGTTTCTCGCGAACTTTTGTATAAGAATCAATGGTCAAATCGCAAATCCCTCACACATGCAACATCTCCATTGGCGGATCTAGAAAATTGGCAAGATTGTTTTTTCCCCCCATTTAAATCTATGGAAATGTATCGATTCTTGTAGGGGCCAGGTGCTCCGACAGCGATACTTAAAGCATAGGTTTGAATGGAGGAAACCCGGTGTTGCCAAATTGCTGGCTCCGCCTCTGAAACAGTTGTCACGGATCGTCGCTCCTCTAGCGTAAGGGCGTATCTCAATTTTCGCATGAGCTTTAGAAAGCATGAATTTATATGTGAGTCAGGGCTCACGTGGATATCGAGATACTCTCTTACGTCAGAGGAGCGGCGAGATGTCTGGCGACGGAAATTTTCTCATCCGCAGCAACACTGCCTTGTCGAGCAGTCCAATTTTTTTTTAAAATATAAATTCCCTCAAATGTCTACGAATCTAATTCGAATGAACTGCCTGGCACAGCTAGAACAGCAATATTTATCATATTTCGTCAAAGGAAACTGGACAAACGTTCTTCTGCCAAAAATTAAATTGGCTTGTTAAATCCGGCAATAGCTGATGTGGCTTGGATCCTTTCCGCTAAACGCGGTCCAATCTCTAACTTTATAATTTGTTTGTTGCCTCCAAAATACACCCACTCAAATATGGACTAGAGTCCCTTTGGACTGAGAGTCAAGACAATGTGAATCCATTTCTGATTAGTTCCCGTATTTCAGGCCTTCACAGTATCACAAACGGGAATAAAGATTACAATTTCACCGATTACAAAGATTATAATCTGGAATGGACCAGGGAATTACGGGTTCGGCAAGGAACAAACAGAATGAGAGAAGGAACGGAGAAAGGAATTTGATAATGGGCCGATCAAAGATTACGAAAAACTTTCAATTTCTGTAATCTTTATTCCCGTTTGTGACTCCATGAGAAGTGTTGTCTTGACTCTCAGTATAAAGGGATTCTAATATGGACAAGGTAGCACATCATCCTCGGAGGTCGCTGGGAAAGCTTCTCGTCGCGCGCTGCCTATGGAAGAGCGGCTCGATACGCCACCGCGTCACCTCGTTTACGCCGCGCGGTGCGCGAGGCCATCAACTACTGTGAAAAAGCTGTCCCAAGTTTCACCCGAGACGGCGCGGAGTCCGGTGACAAAATTCCAGGCCCTGATTAACCGAGGGCTAATGATCGGGTGACGCGTTGCCCAGGTCCGGTCCCAGTCCCTGCAGCTTTGATCGATCGCTATCTCCGCTTCGGCCAGGGTCACGACCGTTCCGTCCTCTCCTCGGCCGCTCGGAGATCCGGGAGTCCGAAAATCCTATCTCGTCGCCGGATCTTTCGGCCTGACTTCCATTTCTTCCGCGGGCTGATTGTTGAAATTGATAGACAAAGCTATAGACTAAGAATACAGAAGGGATATGCAGGGATCCTATTGCTGAAAATGAATGGACATAGGAGGTAGGTAACAGTGGAAAAACAAGGATGAAAAACGGGAAACAAGGCTAAAAATACACAATTAATGAAACCCGAGACGTTTCGACTCAAAACTGAGTCATTTTCAGTCGGAAACAATAAAAATTTAAAAGAAAAAACGATAAAAAACCTGAGCCCTACGCCCCTACATGGTGGTGGCCGGGATCTAAGAGGAGATAGGTAATAGACTTACTAATGGCAACCCACGAGAGGCCCTGTTGTTACTTGTTAGTCCATCATCTATCTATACTATCTATACTATAAGCTCCAAGACCTCCTAATTTTGCGAAACTGGTGACGCTTAGTTCCAGCGTTCTACCGGGCCGATTTTCATGATTTTTGCGGCTATCGACGGGCAATTGTCTCTAGATAAGCCAACTCTTTTCAGATTTTCAAAATATGGCCCAGGTTTTTTTATATTACGTGGGTAAAGTTGCGAACTCTCCCATTTAAACAATGTAAATTTATACTTTTTGTCATAGTTCGTTTGAGCGTTCTACCGGGCCGATTTCCATGATTTTTGCGTAAATCGAGAGGTAATAGGCCCTAGATGAGCCCGCTGTAATCAGATTTTGGAAAAAGGACCCAGGTTTTTTTAAAATCACGTTATAAAAGTGAGTGAGTTTACAGAATGCTCCGGTACTGCTACCGCTATGCGCGGGAGGATGCGCAGTGGTCGAGGAGGTTGCGCAGTAGCTGTGTAGCCTGCGCATCAGCTCTACACTTATCTACACAAGATACGCGTCGACGATCTCAAGTCGAGCGGTGGCCGAGTCGTCTAAGACGTCGAATGCCTCCGCTTTGAACTCCGTGTGGGTTCGATCCCCGACTCATGAGGCGCTCATTTATTACCGACTATTATTGTTCATTGTTTTACTGCAATATTTCATCAAACAGTCATTCCAAAACGCGTCCTTTTAATTTTAAAGTAATTTTAAGTAAAGTTTGAAATTAAAGTATACCTCATATCGTAATTTTTTAGGGGAAAAATAAAACTAACACTGAAAGGAGGGTAAAAATAGGGCCGCGAAGCGGCCCATTGATGGCGCGGAGCGCCTTCAGGGGGTTGGGCCGCGTAGCGGCCAGGGGGCGTAGCCCCCTAGTTATCCCCTAAGTCTATAAAAATCACCAATTTCTACCGATAGGATCGCTACATTCTTCCTAGGTTTTCTTGGTCTATAGCTTTGTCTATCAATGTCAACAATCAGCCCGCTGGAAGTCGAAATTCTTCGTGAACATAATTCTAAAGAGAAATAGTGTCAAAGATAAACACTGAAAAGTCAAGGAATTCTACTCTCATGGACTCTGATAAATCAGGGAATTTTTTAATCAAGTCAAGAAATAATGTATCACTAGGGCAGATTTTCCTGTTCGCGTTCACAATGTATGGTTCTCAAAAAATCTTTCAGACAATTTTAGATGTGCTCGGAAAGACACATAACTAGATAGTTTAGCATCCACTGCTATTCTTCTTTTTCCGTGAATCTTTCGTACCTTCTCTCATAAAGGAAAGGGACATAATAGATTTTTTCAACTTTTTTGGCCAGAGCCATCTTCGAATAAAATTTTGCAATAATTCAATCAACGAACCCTAAATTTCTGCGGGCTCAAAAGAAGAGTGGATAATAAAATCGATTAACGTACGAGCATATCCAAGGTTTTTTCATCGTGTTCCTCTCTATTCAAAGTTCCTAGCATCGTGAATTTTTATGATGAAAATAGACCGATAATGCGTGAGCGGTCGTAAGATTTTATTGTTTTTATTTCTTTCCTTCCAATATCATCATGTTTTTATGACCATTACTTCTTATAAAAATAGTCGAAAGTGTTAATAATATCCGCGCAGATTCATTCTTTTCCTGACGAAGAAACGTACAACTCAATTCCGAGGTCGTAAAATCACCTCGGACGATTCAGTTGGTTTCTAACATAAGACTGCTCAATTTCTGTCCAAAATTGTGCTGATTTTTGCAGGATGTTGAAAGGTAAATCAGTACAATTTTCAGTCAGAAATGCCCAGTAGTTTCCAATTAAAAGGACACTTTGCGAGTGGAAATCTTGCAACGTTGAAATGTAGCAATGGTTTCCCTTCTGGTATGGGAAACGATGGATTATGGAAATTCTCATTTTTTTGGCGCGTATACGTAGTATACCGCCTTTGCGATCGTTTCGAACCCTGCTCGATACAATAACCGAGTCCCTTAGTTCCTTACCGAAAAGTGACTACCGCGAACTTCTGAGATTTTCCAAAGCGTGTAAAAAGTTTATTTATCCATCAATAATTATGATTTAAAGTTGTTTCTCATTCTGGGGCTCATTAGTTTATGTGCAGTGAATACCAAGAGTCTACGTTACTTGGTTTTTTCAAAAAAAGCCTAAGAATGCGACGCGCTGATTTAAAATATGCATATATAAGCAGAATCAAGCGAATTGATTCGAGGATGGCTGAGCAGGTCGGCACTCTCGAAATGAGAATTTAACTCCTCCGTTTTGTTCAAAACGTTGCTTTGACAGATCTGTAACCTCGGTTATAATTTCCAAAAGTTGGTACCCGTGCTCTGATAGTGCAATCTGTGTAAGTGCAATCTGTGATGAGCCTCGAGACTCATTAGACCATTAGCTAAACGTGGCTCATACAGGAATCCACTTACCCCTCTCTTTCCCACGCTCCTGCTCACTGCGTCGGCGTCTCGACGAACAATAGCTAATGACGGTTGCCAAGCGATGCCGGGATCCTCAGCCCCTCGCCCAATTACTTACGCTTCATTAACCATTTCACCGTCACGCTAGGATTCGTCCAATTTTCAAAAAAAATTGTTTCGCGAGTTTTTAGCAATTTTTTCCTTACTCTCCGTTAAAACACGAATTAAAAGAGGTCTCATTCATAAAAATCGGCCAAATAGAAGAGAAGTTACAGTATTCGAAATCCGAAGAAATCAACAAAACTTCTCCAAACAAAAAATAAAATGAAGGGGGGGGGGGAAATGTATAAATTACAATTTAATATGATTGACCTCAGAATGTGACAAGCAATTCAATTATAAAAAGGAGAAAAAATTGAGTGAAATTACAAAAAATTAGCCTCTTGCAAGGGGCTTCCTTGTATGAGTTTTGACCTGAAGACAAGTAAATCCCGTTATATTATTAAAACGAAATTGACTCCATAGTTTAATGCCTTAGTTTCTTGAATACGATTATTTTAAGCACTCGATTTATATCAGCAATTTTACCCATGAGGTGATTTCCTGAGAGCTGATAATATCACGAATTTCTCATAGAGCCCTTCAAAAATGGCTTGCTTTTTGGGCAGCCGATTCGGCCATCAAACCGGGGTTTAAATGGAAGCTGATAATAACACAAAGCTCTGAGAACAATTTTAAGATGAGTATAGGAACGGTTTGTACATTACGAGGAGAGGCGGGCATTCTGTTCAGCATATCGATACATAAGTATTTTCACACGTAGAATTCAATTTTCACGTCAGGGAGTCGACATATTTTGATTTTTTCGATTTTATACGGAAAATTTATGGTTTTTCGGGATTGAAATTACTTACAATTGTTTCATGAAAAATGAATGCACCCAAAATGACTATAGCATTTTGACTTTCACATACCTACGTGCACTCACTAAATTGATTGGTAAATTCAAAGAGTGGGTACATCGACCTGGTATATCAAGTTTCTGCGATTTTTTACGGCAAATCGGTAGATTTTCGGGATGTGGATTGCTTACTTTCAATTCATGAATGAATAAAGCATGGACATGGTTGAGCTTCTTTGCATGAAAAGACGTTTAAAATAACAAAATCAAGACATATTTAATACAATTGCATTTATATCGAGTCAATTTCTTTTCAATAATATAACGGGATTTATAATACCGGTGATTTGGGTATTTTAGCCCCAAAATACCTTTAAATCGACTTTATCTTCTAGGAATTCGACAGAATTTTTCCTTTCTTCGCTTAAATTTTTCCGTAGCACTTTTCCTCAAGAATCTGATAAGATTTTGCTTGAGGCGGATCAAAAAACTTAAATTTGTTCGAATAGCTTTCTAGATTCACAATACACGGTCTCGTCAAGGTGCGTCGTTGACCTTGCAGTGTTGGATCGTGAATTCTCCTGTTGTGCTGCTTGCCTTTTTTGAAATCTCTGTAAATGAAAACTAAAGGGGTTGATATGTGCGAGTTAATGACGCGCCTTATCAACACATTGTGTTGGAGTTCACTGCTTGTTTAGTCTGACGTTGCAACGCCGCATGACCGATCAAGAAAAGACGAAAGAGAAGACCGCTACAACGGGAGGCGCGGGTCTTTGCATGTAAATCGATAGATTTGACGATTCGATTCCAGTCGCCCGTCCGATTTTAATTTGTGGTCCAGTCTATCCTTTAATCCGTCATATAGATGTCATAAACCGGTAAGAACTTGGCAACCGCGCGCCATCTGAGTCATAACACGAAGCCCACGCACTCCCAATTTTTTGAGGCGGATCCAGCAATTCGGCATCACCGGAATTCCTCCATTTAAATCTATGCTAAATAATCGATTCTTGTCGGAGCACCTGGCCCCTCTAAGAATCGATACATTTCAATGGGTTTAAATGGAGAAAAACAATGACAGGAAGTCTACAACAATGCAAACGGGGATACGAAGTTTCGCACTTTGGTCATTGAATTCGGTAATACGTCAGACTTGTGTTTTGAGGATGTATCCCGATTCGTCCAACCGTTCGTGATGTTTCACTTCATCTATTCCGCAACAAAACCACTCTTCATCGTCAGGAATCCAATAATCGGTCGACAGGTCCTAATTCGCGTCATTCAACTAAAAAGATGGGTAAAAATTCTCATCCTCCTTTTCGCCTCGCGATGGAGGAAGGTTGGGCCGGAACTGATGGGAACGAAAAAACCCCGGTCGGTCGGTTCCTCACGCATGATTGGTCCCCGCTAGTTTTCAGACCCTGATTTTGATCTCTCGCCTGATCCTGATAGACCGTTTTGGGCTAACAAGGGTGGGAATAATAGGGAACTTACTTCCTGACCGAACTGCCAGACTTTTCTGCGTTGTGGGGCTTCTTAAACGGGCCATTTGCATGAGTACACGGTTCGGGGAGGGGAGGGGGGTGTGTGTGTATCATGTTGCTTTAAAATGAATAACCATGCAGGTGCGTAGATCCTTCTACAAGGATTCACCCAATTTTTTGGCGGATTTTTATTGCGCAATTTAATCCAAATTATCTGAAAATATCAACTGAGGACCCGGTTAATTGCGCTGTTGGCCGCAGAGTCGCTTTTTGATGGTTTAAGTCGAGCGGAAAATAGGTGCATCTGTCCAAATGCCTGGCTTCAACATTCAATGTTGCGGAAGTATCTCCCTTCAGAAACTTTGCTTCTTACCACGCAAAAAAAAATTCACATAAATTTACAGAAACACCCCCAAAACGTTTTTACGATAAAAAGTAAATTTCCCAATTTAATTCGACAACAACTGATGTTGCTCGGTTCCTTTCTGATTGACGCTGTTGAAATATCAGGAATATTTTGGATAGATATCGCTGGATAATATTAATATACCGGTACAGAATTTAATTGTTTTAGGCAATTTGGAACCTTGGAATAAGGTTAAGTCACTTATTCTGCCGTGCTAAGGAAAAGCGCCGTATCAACCCTCAGGCGTTGCCAAATTTTCTTCTATAAACAAGAGCACCCTTGGTAAACTTATTAATATTTTTCTTCCAATTTCTCAGATAACTTTGTTCATAATTTCTTCGGAAGTTCACTGGAAAAAAAAAAAAGTACATTGCATCTAGAGTCCAGGCTCTTAAAAACATTGACAAGAAAAATACTCTTGATTAAATCACATTTAAGCTTAAATCAGGAACCAAGCATCTTAATTTGAGCAGATTTCCTTTTGGTTTAAGCTTAACTCTGATTGAATCAAGAGTCCTTGTTCTTGTCAATGTTTTCAAGAGTCTGGATTCTAGATCCGATGTGTTTTTTTTTCCAGTGTTTCTTTTCTATTTCAGCGTTTAAGTCTCCAAAAAAAACTAGACTTGCATTGAAAGTCCTGCGTCTAGTTTGTGATTGAACGGTTTTCTCCTTACCCCGAAAGAGAGAGAACTTAAAAGATTAGTCTTACGGACATCTTACAGCAGTAAGTGCGAAATAAGTTTTGAATAACTTGACCTGAAGGTACAATCCCACTCAAGATAGCAGTAAATATACTCCTCTCTCGCGGCATACTGTGGATTACTGTCTCTTCGTCTCAAAAGACTTCAATTTTTGCGCACTTACTGCATTCTTCTTGTTCCTGAAAATTTCACGGAAAAATATTTATTCCTTTCCTCAATAATAAACATTTTATGGAAGAAATGACAACTATCGAATATTCATACGGTGTTCTTCCTTAGCACGGCAGTATTCCGGGGGACGACGATTTGTCTTGGGTTCGGAGGCGATCGGGCAACGGGCCTGGATGCCATTTTCGGGGGACCCGGGGAGTCGCGGCGTCGGCGGCGTAGGGGACGCCGGCCGGGCGACGTGGGCCGTGTTCCTCGGATTCGGGAACGGGAAGAGCCAGAGCGGGGTTTAATTAACACGTAGCCGGAGATTTATGAAGAGTCGTTTCCACTCCGCGAGGACCAATTTGTTCGAAATCCCCGGCCCCGCTTCGGCTTCGGTCACCCGGCTCCGGGTAGAGAGACGAGGGTGCCAGAGACGCCATCGTCACCTTCCAGCCGGGTTGCCAGCCGTGAGCTTTTCACTTAGGGGAAAAAAAAAAAAAAAAAAAAAAAAAAAAAAAAAAAAAACATTGGATCTAGAGTCCAGACTCTTGAAAACATTGACAAGAAAAAGGTTTTGATTCAATCAGATTTAAGCTTAAATCAAAAGGAAATCCGCTCAAATTAAGAGGCTTGGTTCTTGATTTAAGCTTAAATCTGATTGAATCAAGAGTATTCTTTCTTGTCGATGTTTTCAAGAGTCTGGACTCTAGATCCAATGTGGTTTTTTTTTCCAGTGTTCGAAATCCATCTCAAAATCTAGGAAATCCGTTTTCAGAGCAATAGACCGTATTCGATAATGGTTAGGTTAGGTCATATCACCATAAGATTCCATGGGTATCAGGATTTGGTTCCTCCGTTTAGTGAGTCAAGAATGAAACAGTCAAAAAACTCAGAAGAAAAGAGCAGTTAATTTTTTTTCTTCCACCGCAATCACACGCTGAATGTGGGAGCTGTATGTGGCTTGAATGTGGAAGTCATCGGCCCGATGCCTGAATTTTGCGCGTGACGCGCAAAATTCAGCAACGATTCTCAGCAACCATCGGACCAATTTTGGAATTTGTCAGAACTATTTGAGTAGATTTGATACACATCTGGATGAAAATAACTAGAATTTGCTATATTTCAGCCGTTGGGCGATGACTGATGACTTCCACATTCAGCTGCTAAATTCAGCGCTTGATTGCGGCATTCCTGCGATCTTTAGTACCCAACACAGTGGAGCGACGCACAAGAACTAAGGTTGGGTTTTGGTGGAAGACAAAAAAACAGGGGGCGTACGATCGACTTTCGAGAGAGGTACTTCGAATTATATTACCACTGTCTCGGGATCCGTCGGAAAGCAGGAAGGAGGTGAGGTGGGTCGAATAGGGAGCTCGATCACTCTAATTTGATCGACGGTCCAGGCTCGTATCGAGAGGAGAGCGGTCCTGAGAAGACCGAAATCTTCTGTGGCATTAGCTTGCCTTTCAATACGCACCCTCGTATTATGAACGCAGGTTTAGTTCCACCTCTTGTTGCCATGTGTGCACAGAAATAATGAAGTTACAGTAGAGTCTTTTTTATCCACGGTTTTTCTTCAGTGACCTAAGTGGTTTTTCTCGGAGTGGATGGAAGGGAAGGGCGAGGGGGGTCAATCCAATCAACTATCAGAAACACTGTATTTAAGAATGCATGGAAATGATTGCAACCAGGAAAAGTTGTAATTTCATGTCGCAAACTGCTGTAAATGACTTCTTTGTTTATCTCTTACTTTCTGATCAATTTGGTCTAATTTTAATTCAATCCCAGAGAATAAGCGCCGATTATTTACAATTTTTAATGCAGGTTATTTATTGAAGTAAGTTTAAGAGTGACTCAGCAGCATTGAAATTTCTTTAGGGAAAAATAATTGAGGCGTTGGGTGCAGAAAGAGCATTTCGTGGTCACGGTGTCAGAATCTGCGAATCTCTGAATCTCAGAATCTCCGCCGACGTTTCATCCATTATGATTAAAGCAAATTGTCTGGAACTCGTTGAAACTTTTACCGAATTTTCTTCATGATTTTCAATACTGAAAACGAAAATTCCAGAAAATTCATTAAATTAATTTCTCTCTTAAGTATATATTACCAAGGAATGCCCTTTCTGCTCCCGACGTCTCAATTTCAGTCCTAAAATCACGTAATTCCACCTACTCTTCAGAATTTTTAAACTTCTTCGGTTTCATTCAAATTCAGATAGAATCCATCCAAAATTAAGGGCATTAGATCGGATTTTCCTTTCACTACGCCTCATCGTTGCTGCGTTGTTTCTTATCGTATCTCCTCGTTTTGTGCCATTCACTGGGAAAAAAAGTCGCTTGGATCTAGATTCCAGGCTCTTGAAAACAATGACAAGAAAAAATACTCTTGATTCAATCGGATTTTTGCTTGAATCAATAGGAAATCCGCTCCGGTTAGATTAAGAGGCTTGGTTCTTGATTTAAGTAAAAATCCGATTGAATCAAGAGTATTTTTTCTTGTCATTGTTTTCAAGAGTCTGGACTCTAGATCCAAGCTACTTTTTTCCCAGTGTTTAGATCGCCCACTCGGCAACACTGCAAGGAACCTGCGCCAAAATCCTGGACCACAGGCCAGCCGCCCTTCAATCCTCATCTTTTTTGTGGAATGCCCATCCATGTGTTAAAATGATTTTCCCCCGGCTCATTCGCAATCTGCGATGCGTAATGTTTGCCGCCCGGTTTTCCTCTGAGGAAAGCACCTGACAGAGTAGGTGGATGTCGAATCCCGACAGGTTCATTTCTCATTGACCCCCGGGCTCCATATCAATTCGTTTATCCTGTGGCTCATCAGGTAATTCACGTTTGCGGTTTTTTAAACGGAGATGGATTCGTTTAGATCTGCGATCTTCCACCCTCAAGAACTCAATAACGTGTGCGCCCGCCCGCGCCAATCCGGTGATCGTATTGTTTTTTTCCAGTGGCGATAAATCGATAATTGATCTGCCTTTTAAACATTAGGAGAAAGATCGATAGTCAGGGTGTTTGTAACGAGCACCTGAATAATCGATTCTATACCATAGCTTCAAAGAGGGAAATATCGATAATCGATCGTTCACGCCTCGCCACTGTTTTTTTCGCTAAAATGATTCGCCCGGAATCTGGACCCGTCAGCTTCTCGCGGTCTTTCAGGCAGAAAAAGGTACGGGACTCCCTTGTTTGCCACCCCAACATTCGGTCAGTAGACTCATTTAGTTATTCGATTGGTTCCGTGGCTCTGATCGGCTCTTCGGATTTCAACGAGGCGATTGGCAATGAGAATTTATTGTTGGTCAGTAACAAAACAAGGGGGTATCTATTTCTTAATTCTATTTTCCTCCAATTTCTTACGTATATTGAGAAAAAAGCACGGGCTGAATAAATATACCGTCCGTTCCGGGTTCAGAGGCCGAAAGTTCCGGGCCCGCAGCTTCGACTGCTTCGGGTGCTACACCCGGAACTTTCGGCCCCTGAGTCCGAAACACGGACGATATGTCTGTGTGGTCAGTACATACGGCTTTCACAGCCGGAGTTTTTTCTCAGTAGAAACAATTTTAACGATCACCGTGAACTCAGTTTATCAAATACGTCCATGCGGGGCAATGAACTTTTCGCGTGAAAATTTCCATCGGTAAGACATTTTCTCCGGGAGTTTTACAGATGAATCTAATTTTGTTCCGGTAAACCCGGAACTATCGAGGATGTTTTTTCTAATGAATTGGAATCTTAATCTTGTGCTCACCTATAAACTTTTGGAAGGGGTCCGACTCCAGTGACCGTTCCTCAGTTTTCCTTTCCCAAACGACGGACGTAGAAAGTCCAGAGTATAAGGTTGGCACTATCGACCGGCCGGCTACCGCACTCCGCATTTCTCTTCTTATTTACATCTCTTATTTACATTTTTCATCATGTAAATACCTTTCGTTGCGCTTCCCTCCTCCCTCATGCCCCCGCTCCTCGTAGACCAGTCTACCGCCCCCTCACTTGCAACCTCGCTGCACGCAATTCCGTCCCCCCGTTCTCGAGCTCGCTTGCTGCCAGGTCCTTCTAAAACTTGATTTCGGGTATTTTTATTTTCAAAATCAGCGAACATTGTAATACGATGTCTGAAAGGTAGTAGCACTGAATATATGGGTATTGGTATTTGGAGTTAAATTATGGCTTCTGTGATATCGATTTTGTGACCCTGACGATGAAGCGTTTGCTTCGAAAAGCTTCGGTCCAAGTTTTTTAATGAAATGTAAGTTTTTTAAAGAAGATTTTACATTATTTCTAGCACTCGGCTACACTCCAAATCCCAGTTTGATTTTGTTCGTTTGTCTGTGGTATCCTAAATTTTTTGGTTTCTCATTCACGGGGATTAGACTCAGTACAGAAAAATTGGACGTATTCATGCTAAAAGGAACTATGTTCCACACAAACCTATGCACATAGTTTCTTTTTATCAGTATATATACATCAAATTCAAAATTGAGCTATTGCTACCATTGCGTTACTGTTCGTGCCAAGGGAAAACACCCTAGGAGCGCACGGACTTTGCCATTTCCCCATTTGAAATATTCACTCTGGAAAAGTGCCTTGAATATTGTTCCCTGAACTTTTTAGATGGATCAAAGTACCGATAAAATCCTTTAAAAAACGGGGCAAACAAGAACCACCTGAAATTAAAACTTGGTATATTGGCTATCCTCAGCCGGCAACTATGGAAAATCTCGTATTCTTCGCAGTCGTCTCCGATCCGTTCAGTGAACTATTCCCTCGTCCGTAGCAAAAACGCGTATCTCCATAGGGTTTTCAATGGGAGTCCACGGGGTTCCTCCTCGAAAGGGCAGTATTGTGTCAACTCCTTCGTTATGGTGTCGAATTTCCCCTCCGCCGCCGTCTGTTTTTTGACAGTAGTTCTCCCTCCTCAAATTTCCATGCATGTCTACTGCAGCGATGATCGCATTATTCTTCTGCCCGGAGAAGTGTAGGTAAGGGGTTATCGTAAATGTTCCCCCTTCGATTCGACTGCACGGGAAATAAATGCAGAGGCACATAATGCACCGGAAAAAAAGTTACAGGCTATGTGGATATACCGCCCGTTCCGGGCTCAGAGGCCGAAAGTTCCGGGTGCTGGAGGCGTAGCTTTGACTGCTCCGGCTGCTACGCCCGGAACGCAGGCGGTATGTCTATACGGCTTCCACGGTCCGAGTTTTTTTCAGTGTGAGCTCTCGAAATGAGAGTGGGTCAGTTATCGTGTTTAGACGGTTTGACCCAACTACTTTGGTGGATGACATCATACATTGTGTTTTTCGACGGTTGATACCTCCGTTGATAATGCTTCCTCGCCCAGTGCAGATTTTGGTTCAAAGTGAATGAAAAACGGTGGTGCTAGCGCGGGAGAGTCGTCTTCGACGAGAATTTTCGAGTGCATTACCCCACGAAAGATGGATGACCGTTAAAACAGCAATAAGTGGCGTGGACTGTTCGTGAAATCACCTATTTTCATTAAGGATCTAACAGCAGGCGTGTCGTTCCTGATCCAGGTGGAGGAAGGTGGTTCTTTTTTCGATAAACGCCGCGCCGTCCAATTAACGTTTTGCAGAGTCACCAGTCATTTTCCTGGTCGAGGTAAATCGATCGAAAGTTTCGGCGGCTTTGACCGTCCCGCCAGCAGCGACCACAGCGCTGTTCTTCTCGTTACCCTCGAAAACGATTCCCCGAATTTCAGGCCGATGACCCAACTTCTTCTTTTTCTACTTCTGCCCGTGGGAGGCCCTCGTAGCCCTCCATTGAGTCGCCTTCAATCCTCCATTGTACGGTGCATCTAAAGCCCCTCCCCCCTCCAAAGGTCCTGTTGTACCCTTCAACGGAAGGAGATCGCACACAGGCATTCGGACGTTGCCAGCACTGGCGGATTCCTGAAAGTTGGCAACACTGGTTTTCCTCCGGTTAAATGTTTGTAAAACAATCGATTCTTGGCGAGGCATCTTGCCTCACACAGGATCGATATTTTTAATGGATTTCAATGGAGGGGAAAACAATTTTGTGAACTTGCAAAATCGCCACTGGTCGACAGCCCCCCCCCCCCCCTTTCCACCATTGGAAAAAATATCAATTTCCAAAGTAAGTCGTGAATATTTTTTCTTGGTAATGGTAGAAACTTTTGATTAAATGACCAACGAAATTGTGAGAGAAATTCTCGAAATTTCTTATTTTAACGAAGAAAATTTGGCAATGTCCAGAAGCTCATACTGCGTTCCTCCTCAGCACTGCAATGTTGCTGTCTCTGCGTCGCCGAATTAATTAACTCCTCTCTCGCTAATTTTTGTTTTCTTGTTACCCAGAAATACCTCGGCCAGCTGTCAAGGCGATCCTTTTTTTTTTCCTGGACAATATTAATCGAGTTATGCGATGACTCTTTCCTGGAAAGAGTTCTCTCTTAGCTCACGTGTCCGGAAGCAGAAATGGGTTAGTCATTGCTGGGAGTAATTAAAAGGTTAAGTCCCATGTTTTCGGAGATGCAGTTTTTCTGTTTCGCATCTTGTGGTCTATTTCTCATTCTTAAAGATTCTCTTTTCCCTATGTAAGTATAATAAAAGGGTCTACACATTTTAAAGAATTAATAGACAGTCAGTAAAAACCGGGAAATCTGGAAAATATCAGAAAATTTTACATAATCAAGAACAAACCGGGCAAATTTCAGGAAAATCGGTCATTGATCAGGAAATACCGAGTATATCAACAGGGTTGCCACTGTCAAGGAAACGTTAAGGAATTTTAAAAAGTCAGGGAAATCTTGAAATGTCAGAAAAAATGACAAAAATGTCAGGGAAAAATCGTGAAATCACCTTTATTTACTTTCTAGAATAGGTTTCATGTTTTGAATAACAAATTTTGCCTGAAAACGATTTCAAATCATGTCTCTTTAAGCATCTAGCATATCCTCAATTGTCACGGAATGTTACCGAAATGTGACAGAGAAATCAGGGAGATGTCAAGGAATTTCACTCTTTGAATTCTGTGTCAACCCTGTATCGAGCATTTTTCGGATGCATGCGGCTTCAAAACATTTGATTCTACTCTTTGAATAAGTTGGTTTGTATCTAGGAAAAGTTAACTTTTTTGGGTGAAAAATATCTGGAAAATTCGAAATGAAATTTTAGGAAACACCCTGTTTAACGATCAATGCGATAGAGGACTCCTGAGAAAGCGCTCATTGAGAATGCGTCCAGAACTTTTCCATCGGGGCAGGTGCACGGAGCTGATTCTTCGAAAGGAAGTCGAGGGCTCTGGATGGAAGAGGGTTGACGGAGGGGGGGGGGGGGGGTGAATGAAAAAACCCGAGGAAAAAGGTTGAAAGTTCGCCGGAGGAAAAAGGTGAAACTCGGTGCCTTGGCCGGGAGTTAATGGTCGTCCCCTCTCCCCTCCGTCCTGTTCGATGAAATATTAATGAGTTCACTGGCGGCGGGTCGCAGCATCCCTTTCCATTTCCCTCCCCCGTTGCCCCTCCTCCTCCCCTCGTGCTCATTGTTTCGCCCTCAATGGACCAAGATCGCGGAGTATGTCAGGTGCTCTTGGCCTCCGCTCTTCGTGCCTATGTTGAACGCCTCTTGCTGAAAAGGCATATCTCCAGTGGAATCCTTATGCACGTGTGCCCTTTTTTCCGAGCAGGGCAGTCTTGTCGCCATTGGAGGACCTTCATAGGGAGGGTACGGCCACCGGGTTTAGGATCCAGAAAAATTGGATAGGAGGGGGTTGTTACTGGTGAGGGAGGGAAATTACAGCAATTTCTTGAAATTTAATCCTTGTTTTAAACATGGCGATTCATAAATCTGTATTTTGCGAATTACAATCGGAGTGTTAATCTGAGCGGAGAAGCCTGCGAACAATTTACTCAAATTTTTCAGTATCTGTTCATAGCTTGCTTCTAATCTCTCGTCTTCGAGGGCGCACCCAAATGCTATCAAACCCGCAGGGGTAAGCGGAGCTTTTGCGCATACGCATCAAAAAGTTATCCATGAAAATGCTTATTAAATGAGTTTTCCGACCCATCACTACCATTTTGAGTTCGGTCTTAAAATTACTAGTAGAAAATCGTCCATTTTTCTTCAGGCAGCATTAGCATTTCATCGAAATCGCCCCTATCCAAAAGCGACCCTGAATCTCGTGTTTTTCGCGTCCCTGAATCGATAGACCACCCAGCTAAGGTAAAATGCTGAATTTATCTCAAACGAAATAAAAGACATGCTTTCAGCATCGAGTTCTGCTGCAGGTATCGGTGCTCCAGTGGTGAGCCCCCCCCCCCCCGGGGGGGGGGGGGGGCAGGGGGCCCCAGCACTATGCCCTGGCGCTGGGCCGATGCGCGATGCATTCTCGTTATCTGTTCGCATTCGCACCGGGCCTAGTAACCTTTATAGGTCCCGCTCGGAGGCAAGGCGGACGAGGGGGGGGGGGGGGGGGCTAGAGAGCCCCCCTCGCTCCCCCACGGAGCCTCGCCCCGCGTTGCGGACTCATCTCTGCGTTCGGTGCCGGTAGAGCCGGTAGATAACTGTTTTACCATGCTTATTACTGTCTCTCCGCGTAAGCGTTTCTTAATATCGGCGTATAATTATGATAGTAGTTATGTGATGGTTTTATTCTACGGCTGTTGCTGAGCCTCTTAAACCGCTTCCACCGTTCATTTCAGCGCTTTCGCGTCGAATAATTGATTCACTCAGCTCGCGTTTGCGTTTGAGTTTGAGGAGCGTTTCAGTGGCGCGGCGTGAATCGCGATGTATCGATTGTTGTGCCATTTAAACCTATGGTAAAGAATCGATTATTAAGGTGCTCGCTGCGAACACCCTGTTTATCGATCTTTTTCCATTGGATTAAATGGCACAACAATCGATGTATCACACGCCACGCCATTGGAGCGTTTGCGTAGCGCGCATGCGCATGCTCCGGTCGGGAGCCGAGTCGTCGGTCTCATCGAAGCAGTGGCGAGGTGTGGATGATCGATTATCGATATTTGCTATTTGAAACTGTGATAAATAATCGATTGATAAGGTGTCCGTTGCGAACACTTTGTTTATCGATCCTTTTCCGTAGGTTCAAACGGCAGAACAATCGATATATCGCAAATGAATCGACTTACTTCCACACAGTACGTCGTTTCCGGAAGAAGGAACGCAACTCCATTCTAAGGTTGTAAAATTCAATTTTTATAAGAATATACATGTACAATTTTTGTTCAAAATTTGTCTGATTTTTACACGAGATCAGAGGACAAATCAGTGGAATTTTCACTCGGAAATGCCCAAGATCCTCATTGTAAATTGCAGCTTGCTAGGAGGAATTGGGCAAAATTGAACCATTTTTCAAAGTGCCTGATGAAGTGTCAGTTTGCCGGGATAGTTAGTAAAAAATTAATATCAATTTTTTGTCATTCTCGAAGACTAGAGCTGTTTTGCTCGGAAAAACGCCGTATGAACACGGCCAAATACAAAAATATGAAATGGCTGATGTGCTGGACACACACACGATACAAGAGGGTGGCTACTTTTCTACTTCTGCGTTAAAGTCTCCGAAAGATTTGGGTAGGTGTTAGAGCGCACTTGGAAAAACTCCTCATGAGTATTCAAATGTTGAAAATTTCCTCCGGTAAAATATTTAATTTTGAAAAAACTTTTGGATCTTTTTCCTTGGAATTTTCAGATAGTTCAAATTAAAGTGCGAATAAAATTCTCCGTGAAAGTAAAATATATGACAAAAAAAATATCTACAAGCTTTCCTGAAAATCATAGACGAATCCAGACAATTGGAACGGGTTGGGCGTAACGGGGATCCAGGAGGCTCCCCTCTAGAAAATTTTCAAAATTCTAAAGCATCTAATAGGCAAATTGAGTCAATTTTGTCATGAATAATTACCATATCTAAGCGTCCTCCCTTTATCTTTTCTCCGTTCCTTTGTTACCCTTTTCTTCATCCTTTTTTTCGGGCGGATGGGAGGGGCTCACGCCCCCTAGGCCCCTCCCCTGGATCCGCCTAGCCTAAAAATTCTTATTTTATCAAAGGAAATCGGGCAATAGCTGATGGATCTTTTACGGTGCTTTTCTTGAGCAGGGCAGAGTGGGGAAGGTGTCATGATTGGGTCGCCCTTGCGCAATTTCTCCGGCTAGAAGCATCGAAGTAAACTCGTACATCACAGTCAAAAACCCTAATGTACCCGTGGATATTTAGCGCAATCAGCGGCCGAAAAAACCCGGCCCTCTCCGGCCGGAGGATTTATGGCCTTTTCAATCAATATCACCAAAAAAAAAGAGAGAAAAACCCGAGAGACGTTAATTATTCTCGTTTATTTTAGAAGCGCCTCGGCGTGAATCGAGTGCACTTGCGCCTGTGTGAGTAGGCTCCGTCCGTGTTAGCGTCGATACTTACGCTGACTTAAATATTAGTGTGGCTGTGTAAACATATAAAGACACTTTTTAGAATAAATTTCATTTGACATTTCGAACGGTATCATATCGTTATTGGAACATTGAAATGCAAATCAGGCGGCCGGGTGGGAGAGCGAGAGAGACGGAGAGCTCGGAGAGGGGAGAGGGCGGGGGAGCGAGAGAGGAAGAGAAAAAAATTTCAGATAGAGAAAGGTCAACAGTCTTGAAATGATGGGCCTGGTTTGTCGAATGTCGCATCCGTGGACCAAGGCTTTTATCGGCATTGCAATCGCACGCCCAAATATAATCTCGCCCTCGGGGTTGCCAAATCGCGGGATTCCAGGATTCCAGGGCCTGATTAATTGGAAAAAATCGGGAAACTGGAACAAACTGAACTTGTGAATGAATCGGAAGGTCATCGTCTCCAACTCGAGCGACTGAAATCTGCTAATCTTTTCCTGTTTTTTATTCCCTCCCCAACTCACGAGGGCCTTTTTAAGGTCACCAAAATTTTAGTAAAAACCTGATAAGAACTTACTCTTCAAGAACAACTTTCAGGTCAAGGGCCGGAGTTAAGTTCTCCCTACTTTCAGGAATAATCATTTTTGGCCGATTGAAGAATATACCAATTTTCACGGGAATCTGTCCGGATTTTGCCCGCTTTTTGAGTGTACATTTTTCGGTCTTCCCACAAGAAAATATTCAAACTGGATATGCAGAAAGGATGGATTCATTGATCATCTTGGGAAAAACAAGTCACGTAAAAAATATAACGACTTAAAGAATTTTTATGACGTGGTCGGTATAAAGGTATAATAAAAATTATAAGAACTGATTTTAAGGGTTGTCAAAAAACTGATCGACTTCCGTGGAATTACTTTAAACTTACTATCTGAAAATCCTGAAGTTTTTATTTTTCCGCGATGTTTTTAGAGACGTCAGAATCTTGTTCTATTTCATTTTATTGCCGTTAATTCAATATCAGTTTTTTTTCTTTTCGCAAACGTCGGGCAAAATTTTAACATCGATGCAAATTTTACGCAAAATCAGGTATTAATTAAAATCAGACGGTAAAAATTCAAGTGGGAAATTATAATATTTCCCGTCATAAAATGAAAATAACGATAAACTGATCGGTCGAAAGGCCTGAAAAAAATCACTCGAAATCAAGTACCTCGCCGTGCTCGAACTTTGACAACGCACAACTTCCGAAATCTGAACGGGCGGAATCAGGATTCATTTAGGATTAGGTTAAGTTTTTTTTTGCATTATTTTGTAAGATACACAGCTATGCTTTGTTGATTGATTAATGTTTTGATTAAGTATAACATTTTTTATATTAATCAATTTAAATTTAGTTCTTTAAATTTAAGTACAAAAATTATAATTTTTATTTATGGTTTAAGGATTTCTGGATTTCCTCCTTCTCTTGGATTTTTAATTAAATGATTGGTAATTAACTATCTTTGGTTCAGGAATCAGGATTTCAGCGGAATCGAACTTTTCCGCATCGGTTTCGGTAACAGAGAAGTCTTCAGTGTTCAAGAACTCATGCATAAATATACATACGGATCTCCCTTGCGTCATTTTGTCTTAGTAGGATTCCATGACCGAGAAAATAATCATCATTCACGCCCAACGGTCGAACCAATGACGTTAAGTCGTGTGCCAGTCACGCTCGTCAGACCGATTTAACAAAAAATTGGAATTTTCGATGAATTTGACAACGCTGAGTCGCTCGGTCCATCTTCCACTGATGTGCCATGGCAAAGTGGGCGAGAAACTCTGCTTTTAGTGACCGAGATGCATGGTTTATCGCGCGGGTTGAAATTCGGAGCTTTACCGAGTTACCGCCGCTCTTTAAGCAATAATTCGGAGCTTTTACCGAGTTACCGCCGCTCTTTAAGCAATCACTCTCTTTGAGGAAGAGATACTCTATTGTGAGTACAGAATTCAAGATGGAGCCTGAGATGGAGATGTAGATGCTAGGGCATCTACCAAGTGAAAGAATCTCCGTCTATTCTTCCCTTTAAATTTCTGATGTCTGGAGAATTTTGATCGAGTTAACTCTTAAAGTTCCAGTTGAAATTTGTTTGAATTATATACTGGATTTTCCGGATTTTGAACCAAGCTATTCCTATATAACCATAATCATAACCCCGTAAAGATACAAGAGCGAGAGGCTTTCCTAAGACAGTGGAAGGTTATTCGTATCTAGCTTATTTCACCCTCTTTAATGTCCCAATCAGGCATGTATTCTCACCGTCAGCAAGTATCTCTTAAGGATACTTGAGACTTGCCGGATCTGACAACACTTTGGGTCATCTATAAACTCCGCTATATTACTGGTTTCAGTGAGAATTTGCCCAAAAAGGATCCGTCCCACCCAAAGGCACATTTCAGCTGATTTTTCTCTTGTATATTTTGCAAACCCTAAAATAAAGGTCAAAGTTGAGGACCGGAAATATTGCGTCGGCCATTCAAACCAAACGGTTGATTGCACGTTCCAACTCAGCAGTATTTAAACCTATATTAAATAATCGATCCTTGTCGAAGCACCTGGCCCTTCCAAGAATCGATAAATTTCCATAGGTTTAAAAGGAGAAAAACAATGTTGCCAATTTGCTGGATCCGCCAATGGCTTGAATTCGGGATCTCCAAATGAGATTTTTTTAGGAATGAACAGCTGAAATGTGTTACAGGCGTGCTGGATCGCCCTTTTCTGCGCTCAGGCGTTTTCTGCCTGAAATTGAAAGTCAAACTAGTATTTGAGCGATATTAGTTCAATATTATCTCCATGTTTGCTTACTGTAATAGATTCACCTTAAATGAAGTCATTTTTTTCTGGGCCTATTTACCCAGGTAAGTAGGCCCATTTCCTCCACCTGGTCTGCTGGTCGGCGAAACAGAAAATTGATTCCACTGTGCGAGGTGCCACTACCATACGGCATACTATTTTTTCTTCTGGCATTCCATTGACAAACAATCTCACTCTTGTGTAACATTGTTGTTCCGAGGCCCGGTTCCTCCGCTCTCGACTCTCGACCCGATCTGCCTCTCCCGTCCGCCCCTCCCCTTATTCCTCTTGCATCTTCCGTCTCTCATTCGTCAGTCTCAGCCTCACCTCAGTTCTTATTGGCCAGATACTAGCGGAAGGAAGCCCCGCTCCATATTTTCCTTATCGATCCGCAGATGGCTGTGCGTGGAAAGAGGGTAGCATGTTCTCGAAAAGTTGGGGAAAATCTACGAGTCATGAAATTTTGCTACAGAACCTCGAATTTTTTCGCAGCCAGAACTTTTTTTTTAATTTCAACAGATTTTTCGCTGAAAGCTTTGAACTAAAAGAAGGAGAAAAATATGTTTCAACGTACGTACATTGCAAGTACGATATAATTATTTACGCTTTGAGCTTTGAGCTTGGAGGAGTCATCCTGAAAGCTCCAGGGACGTATCCCTTTTCCGTTGCCGGTTTTTGATCGTCTCGGGGAACTTTGATGCCTCGTCATGTATATCTTGATTGTCTTGTCTGTTTTGAGCGGATGAGTAATATTTGCGTGGTATTTTGTGTGTTGCAGGGGTGTGGAGGAATGAAGCCAAAACAAAGGTCGGCGCCGTGGTGACGTTATGAGTGGCGCTGTGCAGCTGTGCGTGAGTCTGTGGCTCGTACTGGCCGCTGCTAGTGCCGGCGCAGGGAGCGAGCACCTGCGCGAACTGGATATCTCGGAGGGCGCCCCGGTGGGCACCCGGGTGGGCTTCATCGGGGACGGCTCGTCGTCGGACAGCGGGCCGCCGTACCTCATCGTCCCGGTCCCCGGAAGCGCTGTCGACACGGACATCAGCATCGAAGCCAACACGGGCGAGATCCGGACCAAGGTGGCGCTGGACCGGGAGACGAGGGCCGCCTACTCCCTCGTCGCCATCCCGGCCAGCGGGCAGAACATCCGCGTCGTCGTCCAGGTCCTCGACGAGAACGACAACGCGCCCACCTTCCCGAGCCCCGTCATGAGCATCGAATTCCCGGAGAACACCCCGCGCGACGTCAAACGCACCCTCCACCCGGCCCGCGACCTGGACCTCGGCATCTACAACACCCAACGCTACAACATCGTCTCCGGCAACGTCAACAACGCCTTCCGCCTCTCGTCCCACCGGGAGCGGGACGGCGTCCTCTACCTGGACCTCCAGATCAACGGCTTCCTCGACCGGGAGACCACCGCCGGCTACAGCCTCATCATCGAGGCCCTCGACGGCGGGAGCCCACCCCTCCGCGGCTCCATGACCGTCAACATCACCATCCAGGACGTCAACGACAATCAGCCCATCTTCAACCAGTCCCGCTACTTCGCCCAAGTGCCCGAGAACGCCACCGTCGGCACGAGCGTCCTCCAGGTCTTCGCCACGGACATCGACGCCGGCGAGAAACGGCGAAGTCGAGTATTCCATCAACCGACGGCAGTCCGATCGCGAAGGCCTCTTCCGCATCGACCCCAAGACCGGGCAGATCTCCGTCGACAAGCAGCTCGACTTCGAGACGAAGGAGATCCACGAGCTCGTCGTCGTCGCCAAGGACCGCGGCGTCCAGCCTCTCGAGACGACCGCCTTCGTCTCCATCAAGGTGACGGACGTCAACGACAACCAGCCGACCATCAACGTCATCTTCCTCAGCGACGACGCCACGCCCAAGATCTCGGAAATGGCGCAGCCCGGCGAGTTCGTCGCCCGGATCTCCGTCAACGACCCCGACTCCAAAACCGAATACTCGAACGTCAACGTTACCTTGGAGGGTGGCGAAGGGCACTTCGGACTGGCCACCCAGGACAACATCATCTACCTGGTCATCGTCTCGCTTCCCATCGACCGGGAAGTGCGGCCCAACTACACCCTCAGTGTGATCGCGACGGACACGGGGTCGCCGCCCCTCCACGCGTCTCGGACGTTCCACCTCCGCGTGACGGACGTGAACGACAACGCGCCCGAGTTCGATAAGCAGGTCTACAACGTGAACGTCCTCGAAGTGGCCGAGCCCGGCACCTCGGTGTTCCAAGTGACGGCCAAGGATCGCGACGAAGGGACCAACTCGGAGCTGACCTATTCCATCCAGGAGTCGTCCGAGTCGCACTCGAACTGGTTCCAAATCGATCCCAAGTCCGGCCTCATCACCACCAGACTCCACGTGGATTGTGAAACCGACCCTGTGCCGCAGTTGATCGTCGTGGCTACCGATAACGGAGTGCCGCCACTCTCGTCCTCCGCGACAGTGCTTGTGACCATCCACGATGTGAACGACAACGAACCCATCTTCGACCACAGCTTCTACAACGTCACCATCAAGGAAGACGTCGCGAAGGGAGACTGCATTTTAAAGGTGAGTCACGCCATATTTCTATTTGGGATCCCTCCGGTGGAAGAATATATACCATCACCTCCCAACAAATTAAACTTAGAATTTTACCTGAGGTACTCGATGGAGTAGAAATTTCCCAAGCATTGATGCTTACCTGCTACGGGTGCCATAATACCAATATGCTTTCCCTTTGGAATCAGTTTCTAAAGTTTTCTCGATAATCCTAGGGATAATTTAAATCTTAAGTCAACATCAGAAACTTGAGAAGATGAACAGGAAAAAGCTTCAGAGACAGCTTTTAATTTGATCCAACGATACATGATATTCATGGTAAAGCTGGCACGTATGTAGGACCAAGAATGGAGTTACGATCTTTAACTCTAAACTAGGGGGGGGGGGGGGCGGCATTGATGTAGCAAACTATATCCGACCCTTTTACTACCCCAATGGCTCCGTATTAGACAACATCATTGAATTGACTCCTGCATTTGGTTGACTTTTCTTGCCCAGCGTTCAAGTCTCTGGAGACTCTCCTGTTTCTCTTGAATATAGAGACCACTTTCGCTCAGTGTCTTTCTAAGAACGCTGTTTCTCCAACGAAAGAGCGTAACTCCATTCAAAAGTTGCAAAACTGACTTAAACTATTCAATGTTTTACAAGATTGTAGCCGTGCAATTCTCGCTCAAAATTTGTTTGACTTCGGACATGAGACTCAGAGGAAAAATCAATGAAATTTTTAGTTATATTCGCCCAAAATTCGCCTAGTAAAAATGCAATGTGTGAGGGAACATTTGGCAACAGGAAATTTAGTTACGTTCTTTCGTGAGGGAAACGAAGAAACCTCAATCCCCGGTTGCAAAATTGCAGCAAAAACTCATTTACAAGATTGTACCTGTGCAATTTTGGTCGAAAATTTGCCTGATTCTTGCATGAGATCAGAGTAAAAATCGGTGAAATTTTCAGTCAGAAACGCCCGAAATTCTCCCGGTGGAAATGCAATGTGCGATGGGGAAATTTGGCAACTTTGGAATGTAGTTACGTTCTTTGCGAAGTGCAAGTGGTAACCGCGAACGCCGGCCGCGGCCGGGCAGAGCGAAACCGCCAAACGCCCGAGTCAACGGAGAGCGCCCGCGGGAGGGAAAAGGAAAGAAAAAGACGGATCCCAACATCTGAACTCGTTTTTGAGCCCGGAATCTCATTATAAACTCGGCTCTGATTTTCATATAAAATACTTTTTCCCTCCCGCCCGCGGGCGTTGCCACGTCGCCCCGAAAAAAGTTCCCGGCGCGGGGAAAAATGCCAGGAATCCGCCGCGATCCGAAACCCCGGCTCCGTCTCTCTCGCTCCGCGGGGCTGCGCGCGTCGCTCCGTCTCGCTCCCCTCAGCGCGCGTTTTTTAGTCAAACCTTTCAACGTTAATCAGAATTAATCATCCTTCCCCTGGGAACAATTAATTACGACGCAAAGGCAAATTTTGAGTGCGCTCTCGGCCGGGCCATTACGCCGAATATAAATCATGCCGCGTCGTGGAGTCGGAACGGAAAAACGCCGTATGACACACGGACGTTGCCAAATTTGCCCTAGATAAGTAGTGGCGTGGCGTGCTTCGAGATATATCGATATTTCCCATGTGAAGCTATGGCAAAGAATCGATTATTTAGGTGTTCGTTGCGGACGCCCTGATGATCGATCCTTTTCCACAGGTTTAAATGGCAGATCAATCGATGTATCGCAAAGCGCACCACGCCGCTGTAGATAAGATGCTATATATCTTTGAATAACATTATGAATGTAATCTCTGGAAAATTTCAGATACGTTGGATCGAACTTCTAAAAAAAGGGTTTAGTTTTAGTTTTTAGGAGTAAAATTCTTTTAAGAATACGGAGAAAAAAAATTAAAGGCTGTGCTGATAAATCAGGTTTTTTTGAAATATTTTTAAGGAGATAAAGAGAGGAATGTATTCAAGAAGTACTAGTAAGTAAAGAGGCAGAATATATTTACTAATAAATGAGCACTTAACTATATTTGAATAGATAAATAGAAGGAATATACTTAATGAGGTGAAGAAATCGTGCTGGGTCCACACCATTTCGCGGGGAAAACCAAGCCGAGAAGTGTGTGTTTTTTTGGTTTTTTCCCATTATTTAATAAGTTTCCTTGAAAATTCGTATTTTATCGATAGCAATTTGGCAATGTCGGAACGCTCTTACGGCGTTCTTCATTAGGACAGAAAAATATTCGATTCGGTTGATAGAAAATTCGTTGCTATCATGCGAACAGAGCCTCTTTTCCAGATGGGCTCCGATGGACACACACTGGCATGCGATCGAGGATTCTTGCCGAAGTTGACATAATTTCGTCTTGACTAAAAGCGATCGAATCAAGTGTGTTGATTGTTCGGTTTGGGCTGTTGATCACTGGACCTGCCGATTCCTATTTGACTTCGCATTCGATCCTCCGTTGCTTTTGTTGGAGTCATAATATAAACTTCGATCGAACTGCTTCGTCCTCCGTTAATTTTATGCGGAAGAAGAAAACAAGATATGATTCTTTATTCCGTCCGTTTGACGCTTCGTGCCTTTTGACCTTTCATGCCGAAGCATGGTGACCTCATTCGAGAAAATAACTTCTGACGGGTGGTGTGCGAAGAGTCGCTTGTCAACGGTAACATTTTTTGGTTAGGTCGGAGTATCGAAAATCAAATTCTTGATGGAAATCACCCTCACATATCAGAAACAATTACTGTGCCAAATTTTTTTGAACTGCGAGTTTCAGCAATTATAACACCTGTCAGGTTTGGAATTTTATATGTCAGAATACTCGTGATTGATTTCTATGAGCAGTGGTTCAAATTTTTTAACTTAAGTTTTTCGGCTTTACGGTCCATTTCACGTTCAGAGATAGCAAATTTTAGAAACCTCGCACTAACTCTCTGAACAGTGTAATCGGGCGAGGCAAAAGTCGGAGGTCAACACTTACTTTTTGTCTAATGATGATGGATGAGTAACTTGTTGAACAAAGAAATCAAATATAGGTAATTCGCCTATTGATAACTGATAAATGTCGGGGCGAGCACTTTGCCAACCGAGTTTTTACAAATCAGCTTAGGATTGCAAAACCAATCGCTCAACTCTTCAGGAATCAGGCGAATCTGAAAGTTGACTTCGGAAATTAACTTTTACACTATAAGGAAGATAGCTTTGCAGGGTCTCTATAGATCGTATTCAATATATCAAACAAGGTGAGATTGTATCGATGTCGATTGGTTCAACATGTAAACATAGCCTCAAAAGTCAATTTAGAAATCTGAGGGAACGGGTCTTTTGTGATTGATTTTTTATTCTTTCGAGTACCAAATGGCAATGAAAGTGATTTTGTTCGAAATTGTCTAATTTTCGGGTTTTCCAACTTGAATCCTAAAATCTTTGTTTGAAGTTATGTTCTATTGTTTTGAACCACACGATGCATCGAACCACTATCGCATACGATCCGTAAAGTACACTGTCTCTGCGTGGGACGCATTAATTTTGTGCCAAGAGCTGCCGAATGCGGACTACAGCGAAAAAAGTTTGTCTCCGTTCTTGGATCGCTTTGATCCTTTAAACGGCGAACCGTTCTCCAGGTACTTGGGAGCAAAAGCAAAAGGCTCGGTGCCGTGCGAGTAGCGACGTATGTGTGAAAACGGCCGTGTAAATTAGAACCGGAGCTGTGAGGTGGGAAATGATGTCGGGCACATCGCTGCGCACAAACCGCGTATCTCTCTCACCCATCTCTGCAGCACTTGCGCGGTCCAAGCTTAGCAAAGCAGACTACTCACCGGACTGCGCACGCGCATCGATATTCCGCGCACGTACTCGGCTTTCGCCCAACTGGCAACATCCGACGCCAACGCTGCCAGATCGGCGGCGGGCGACCGGTGAACTAACTTGTAAGCTCGATCCTCTCCCCTATGGCGTTTACTTGGATGTGGAACTTTCGTTTGGGTTTCTATGTTTGCTTCTGTGATTCCTGGATGATGAGAGTTTAAATAGAGACTAAATTTTAATGGGCATCACTCATCAGTCGCATCCATGTTCCGTTTTGATCAGCTCATTTTGATGATGTGAATAGGGCTTAGCAGCCAGGAGTGGCCCGTACCGGCTATAGATCGTATTCGATACATCAAACGGGTGAGATTGTATCGATATAGATTGGTTCAAAACATAAACATAGCCTCAAACGTGAATTCAGAAATCTGAGGGAACGGGTATTTTGTATCAGATTTTTTATTCTTTTGAGTACGAAATGCCATTGTAATGTGAAATTGATAGGAATTTTCTTATTTTCAGCTTTTCCAACGTAAATCCTTTTAGTTTGGTTTGAGGTTATGCTCTATTGTTTTGAACCAAACGATACATCGAACCGTCATCGAATACGGTCTATATGGTCCTCGACCAGAGCGGAATCCGCTGCAAGATGAGGGCGCTGTGTTTCTGAATTTCCGACCCTAATTGAAGGGATTGTTTGATTCGAACTCGTTCTTTCTTTCTTTAATTTGTTCGTTTACATCAGAGGAAGCGCGATCTTTCCGGTCGCATCTGCGAAAGAAAGATGATGGAGGTTCCGAGTTCCGAGAAATGAGCTTCTCGGAACACCCAAGTCCTGAATTTCGGCCGAGTTTTCCTCCTCCCGCAGGTTGCGCCACCAGCGTCGAGGCCCGAATAATCAAGTCAGGTGTATTTTTAGTTCCACGAAACGCGACGCGGCTTTTTTAAGCGCGGAGTCCGGTTTTTTCACCGTGCAGCATTTTGAGTGTGCCCATCGTTCCGGGAGCCTTTGCCTCGGGTTCGAACGAAAAGAGAAAAAAAAACCATGTCGGAATCTGATAATTAAGAACTCAATCTCTTAAATTGGGCTCGGTTTAATTTAATAATGACACCTTGTTGGGCCCGTGAACTCCAAAAGTCCGACTCGAACTAAACACAGCCCCTCAGAATTGTCTTCAAAGGCAGTTCTTGGAATAAATGAGTCCTTTCAACTGAACCAAGTTTCACGAAAGCGCACCAAGACACGTAAAGTCTACAGCGAGAAAAAGAGGTTTCCTATGATAAGGAAACCCCAAAAGCTTAAGTCTTCGTGGATGCGATACGAACAAGTTTAAAAGCGATTTAATTGGCTTTTTCGTAAGATTTCTTCTAATCCAAGCGCCCCTTAAAATAATATGATGAAGTAAACATCAAAATCTGCAATCTCGGGGAAATTCTCAGATATTTCAGATCAAATCGCGAACGGAACTCTCCGAAAATTAAAAGAAGAAAGTCTCAAGTCCCCCAGAAACTTGACGTTTTATCGAAGGAAATTCGGCGACATCCGGAAGCTCATACGGCGTTTTACCTTAGCACGGCAGCGAGTCAGCCGACTGA
This sequence comes from Bemisia tabaci, assembly GCF_918797505.1. Lineage (NCBI taxonomy): Eukaryota > Metazoa > Arthropoda > Insecta > Hemiptera > Aleyrodidae > Bemisia > Bemisia tabaci. The sequence continues at coordinate 24,161,890 of NC_092799.1, read as the reverse complement.
ATGGTGTGGGGGGGTGGGGGGCTCCTGTGGCAGCGATATTCTTCCTTGAAATTTTCAGATACTTTAGATCAAATCGCGAATAGAACTCTCCAAAAAATCGAAAGAAAAAAGTCACAAGTCCCCCAGAAACTTCACGTTTTCGAGAGAAATTTGTCAACATCCGGAAGCGCTTACGGCGTTTTACCTTAGCGCGGCAGCGAGTCAGCCGACTGAATGGTGCGGGGGGCTCCCGTGGCAACGATGGGGGGGGGGGGGGGATGACTGTGTGTAAGGCACACAATAATAATCGCCGCTGTCAGTTCATTCTTGTGAGGTGTATCAAATATAACGTTACAGTTCCCGATGCATATCTCTGCGTTTCTCGTGCGTTTGTTTGCCAACACTAACGGCCGCTACGGCGGCGCTGCGGTTCCACCCGAGGCGGGCGACGGCGGCGGACCCGACCGTGACACAAGGCTGCCGTGCTGAGGAACAGCGTTGCCAGATCCACCACTTTTCCCTGCTCGAACGCGTGTTAAATAGTAGCATTTTATTGCACGAGTTGGCTACCGTGCGTAGGAAAAACCGCGGATCTACCGCGGGTTCCCGACGGAGTTGCGTGGTTCTCTCCCGTGGAGGGCTCCCGAGCGCTGCGTGGAAAGGGCCTCGGGGCCGAGTTCCTGCGGTTTTGACTTTTGATGCTCCGCGAGGGGTAGGCAACCATGAATGCGCGGGACTCGGTCACGTGATTCTGGGGATGCGAGTAGAGAGCTCGCATCGATCGGATGCAGCGGCGTGGCGTCCTGTGCGATACATCGATTGATATGCCATTTAAAGCTATGGAAAAGGATCGATTAACAGGGTGTTCGCGACGAACACCGTAATAATCGATTCTTTACCATAGCTTCAAGTGGCGGAGATATCGATAATCGATCATTTACGTCACGCCACTGGTCATTTCCCAAGCGAAGGAACGTCGTAACTTCAGTACAGGATGCCAAGATTAACTCAAACAATTCATTTTTAACAAGGATTTGATACCGCAATAAACGCATCCAATTTTTTACTGATTTCAGCTCGAAACGAGAGGAAAATTCCAGTTGGAAGTGTTTCCCAACAGTTTTCCTGTTAAAATATAAATTGCGAGTGGAACTTCAGCAATGTTGAAATTGTTGGAAACGTTCCTCGGCCTGGGGCTCGACGAATTGAGTGGTTTAAATTCACGGTAGCCGTCTGAAACTTGGTGTCCCTGGAGAGGTAAGCAATCCCAGGTGACTGTGCACTCGTAGGTGTGGAAATCACTCTGAATGACCCCTCTCGCCGAATGGAAGCTCCAATGAAAACCCCACATAGTTACACGGGAATCGCCGAGGACAAAAAACCACATTCACGATTCCTTTGGCCACATATTTGTAAAAGCGCGCAACTCAAATGAAAAAAGCCCACGTAGATTCTAAAGTTCTAGTCAGGACGGTGGTGGTTCAGCGGCCTGGGCCAGGGAGGGCTGTGGGGACGAGACAAAAAGTGTTGTTGCTTTCATCAAGCACCTGCATTGTTCTCGGAAGCGGGCGCCCGGGTTCGCGCTACCGTACTACGGAAGAACGCCGTATGAGCTTTCAGACGCTGCCAAATTTCCCTCGCCACAGTCCGGATTTTAAGGGAAATTAGCTGGTTTTTTTCCGTCGAAAAATAGAAGAATTCTGTTCGCAATTCTCTTTAAAGCATCTGAAAATTTCAAGGAACAATATTCATGATCCACCTTTAAAAATCGAAGGGATTAGGGAGGGATTTGGCAATATCCGAAGGTGGATACGGTGTTTTTCCCGAGGACGGGTCTCCGTGTTGGCCGTTCCCGGTGAGTTAGGGCCGCGCGCGCATGCGCAGTCCGACCAGGAGCGCTAGTCCGAGTGTTATCTGGGCCCCCGATCGGTGGTTAATAATAGGTGGGCTTCAAGTCATGGCATCGTTTAATTGAAGCTGCAATTGCTTTATCGAGAGTATTTAGGCCCGGGACAGGAGTCGCCTCGGCCTTATCTGATACCCGTCGGCGCGGGGGCGACGGGGGTGGAAGGCGGGGGTGGGGGGCCGGGCGGTAGGCTCCTTTGGGTACATCCCGATCCCCGGCGAACGATCTCATTAGACAATTGTGGTCGTCGAAATCCCTGCTAAACGGACTCTTCGGCCCTGCGTTGTCACGCTCTCGCTGTTCTTCTCGCGTTCTTTTTTTCGTGCCTCTCTTCTCGTGGAAGTGGTGGGAATTAAAACCAGGAATAATGAGAGACCCTCCTTTGCTATTCTGACAATGGGGGAAACTTTTACTTTCGGGACTACATCATTCAACTGTTGGCTTACCTACTAGGTGGATGTTGAACAACGTGTTGGGTATTCCGATTCGCGGATATACCGAAGTTTGGCAAACTTGTGTGGGTCATGACGCCATTCGAACTTAATTATCCACCCGTAGATAGGTCAACAACCGAGAAAAGAGTGATGGTCTTTGCTCCCTTATAATTGTCCTTAAGAAAAGGTTGAATCTTCTGGCGCAGAGGTTTCCACCTGTCGCTAAGAGGCCAGTAGGAGTACTCTTTTTGACTCTCATAAAAACACACCAACTTCGAAAAATGAAAATTCTCAAGAAATAAGAAACTGCGCGATAGGCGAATAAGTTACGTTAGTCGAAGAGAAAGCTTTTATAGGTGCTAAAGCACAAGTACTTAAAGACACTCTGTAGGCCTATGTTGAAGTAGATGTGCCAGCCTTAATGACCTCCATGAAAATTTGGCATTTTTAATGAAAGTTGGTAATTTTAAAGTTAGTGTTGGTGTGTTGTCATTCTCACTGATTATTGAGGAAATGTCGGGAATTTTGAGGAAACGCAAGTTAAATGGAAAATAACGCAGCAAATAGAAGGGCCCAAGCGGAAACGAATGAGGTTCGGAGACGTTCCTCCAACGTAGCAAACCGAATCGGAGGTCGGAACGAAAACAAGGAAGGAGATTCCATTTCTCCCGGCGGCGAGAGCGGAGAGCCGCGCGACTCTTACCCGTCATTCTGGCAACGCAGCGACGGCCGGACCGCGGCTCGCGAGGGACGGGGGCTCCCCCCGGAGGGAGGGGGGCCGGAGCGGAAAAGGGTGCGTGAGCAACAAAGGGGGGTGGGGGGCGGGGGGATGGAAATGGAGACGGAGAGAATTCCTCGGGTAATTTATATTGGCGAGTAGGCAACCTCTGTAAATAAGATTGTCGCAGATCGCTATGTTGAGTGCTATGCTGAGTCGTCGGCCGGACTTGGACTCGGACGCTCTGGGACCGGGACCGTCGCACGGGAGGCCCCGCCCGCTCGAAATCGGGCGAAATCCACCGAAAAATGCCGTTTGTCATCGTGACGTCACGCTTACGTCACGCGGAGGTGTCACGTAAAGGTTTGAGAGGGAGCATAATCTGTTCAATGGTCTCCGATGTATGAGGAGACTTGCAAAGACTAAATGTTCCAGAGACTCCGCACGAAGAGTGTGTACAATCAAATCAGGTGAAGAAAATGTGAAGTCCGGAGGTCAACCCTATTCTTCGCCTAATGATTGTTGATGAGCACCTCGTTGAGCCAAAAGTCAAGTGAAGTTCGTCCAATGATGACTTTTAGAAGTGCACCTCATTTGACCTTTTTCTCTTCACTTTTCGGCCGCACCTTTGGCCGCCGAAACCACTGCCCGGCGCGCAATCCGTAAAAAGCCCGTAAGCCCGTAAAGTCAGCGGGTCCCTGAAACACGAAAAATCGGGACCGGAGGAAGTGATTCCGCGGGACCGTACCCCTTTCCGGATAGTCCAACAGTACCATTGAAACCGTGTCATTCGCCTGGATTTCATGTCACTATGAATTTTTGCGGAGATATCTCAAAATAACGCAAAAGTTAAACGGGTTCGTGTAAGATACAGTAGCGGCTCCCATTCTCGTTGTTGGAGATCTCTATAGGCTTGACGGGGTCGCTACCGCTCCTAGTAATGTTTTCGTCGGTTGAGACCAGGGACGACTTTAGGGCACGTCCATCTATACACAGGATGATTCAAACGTCCCGCACCACCCTGTCTAACCCTAAGGTTCATGCCCCTTTTCAGGGTGGCCCCTCACTAATTGTTTCAAAAATTACAAGAATAATGCGTGGTGCTGGCGGTGCAGGGATATTGACGAGATAGTCTGACTGTGAAGTCATTTCCGCCTTCCAGCTAGGCTCGTCCTGTTCAGCTAAAATTACATAAAATTCGCTTAATGATGATTGATGAACTTCAGGCTGAGCACTCGACCAGGCGAGTTTTTGCAGATTAGGTTAGGATCATCAAACCAATCGCTCAACTCTTCGGTCATCACTCACCAGTAAGCGAATCTGAGCGTTGACCTCCGAAAGTATCACTTACACCACGAGGAAGATAGTCGGTGGAAGGCTCTAAAATATATTGTCCCTAAGCGGGCTACCCAAGACGATCTCTCTTTGTATCAATACTGTAACGACTCGCGAAAATTGATAGTGTGACGTCATTTCCGGTTCATATCGACGAAAATATGGACGGTGTGACCGCGGATTTGAGCCGCGAACCGGAGATCCTCGATTCCTCGCCCACCTTGCGGCGCGGACCCGACCGGCCGGCTCGCTCTTTCCTCCGCGTTCGATTCCCGATGCGCGATGCTCATTGATTGTCTACCTCTATATATATACACGTAATATGTATATATATATATATAATATATATACATATAGATATGTGTTTCTTCTGCTTCAGTTGCTTCGGTTGCTTAGTCAACCTTGAGTCTCGAGTCACAAAATGCATTTGCATTAACATTTGCGTTCGCCTGCGCGGCGCAGCATCGCGGCCCTGTCTCGGTCCTGTCCTCTGCCCCCCCCCCTCCCCCAGCCGAGAACCGCGTATCCGTCGCGGGGTCCCTTGCGGGAGTTACTAGGTTTTTGCCTCGGTCTCGGTTCGTCCTGTCCCGGTCTTCCCTGCACTTTGCTCCCTGGCTCCGTCTCTGACTCTGTCTCCTGTCCCCCCGTCCCCCCCCCCCCCCGGTGTCCCTCCCTCCGTTGTTGTGTTCCATCCCTCCCTCCCCCGCCCCGCCTTCCTTTTACGATGAAATTTCCATTTTCGTCCGTATTATGCGTTCCTCATTACTCCTGTGTTCGGACGCGAGATCGGCTCGGCTGATGGTCGTTTTCGGTTTCTTTCCCGGCGCAAAAATAGAACTAATGAAAGCTCCCCCGGACGGAGGAATTCAGCCGATGCCCCCCCCCTCCCACCTTCCCCATGCCCTCCGCATCCCCCGCGGGCGGGTCCAAGGATGCACCGGCTACTGGCTTCCCAATTGCTTGGCCCCAATTCTGCCTTCCTGGCGAAAGCGCAACAAGTGCATCGTCATGTTTCCTTGATCTTACCCAGGACCCTTTTTTTCAATATTTCATTTGTTTTACGAGGGAACCCATCCATCGACCTTGAAATAAGTAGCGACTCCTATTGCAGTCGTGTTACTCAATGCGACTAAACTATCGAAATCAATTTTTTTTCAAAATTCCATCAAGCAAAGAAAGGGATGAATGATTCTCCTAATTTGCGGAGTAAGGGATTTTTCAGAGAGTATTAAAGTTCGCAAACATTGATCTTTTTTTACGATGAAACCGCAGTAATTCTGTATCTTATAGCTAGCGAGCTGTACTCCTTGCTATCTTATGTAAAATGGGTTTTCACAGGACTGCACTATCACGCATTCCCTAACTTTCAGCCGAGAAATTTCGCAACGCACAGCGGTATCCCTCACACGTGGGAATTTCGTTCCCGATCGGGAGGACTCAACACAAGGTTGTCAGGTTCTGCCATTAAATGTGGATGCATCACATAGGTTTAAGGAGGAAAAACTGCTAATTTTCAGCACAATCTGGCAACAATGACCCGATAAATGGAAGTAATTCGATGGGTTCGAAGACGAGGCGCCGCGGCTGAAAATGGCCAAGAAATTTCATCGGGAGTCGATTGCGATGTCGTTACCGGACAGGGAGTCCGAACCTCGGGAGAGTCACACGATGCGAGCCACCAAGCCACCATGCGGAAGCGGCCATTAGCCTCCTCGGAAATCGATCAGCGGCGATTTCAGCGAGGTTGGCAGTACTGAGGTCCCGAAAATTAGAGTAAAACCGCGCGTAGCTCATTCAAAAAACCTCAAGAAAGGTCTCCTAATGAGAACTGGATTGCATTTTGCAAAAAGGAACCAAGAGCATTCCAATGTCGCTAAGATTGTGCAAGTTTGTTTACCTTGCAAATATACACAGATTATCCAAACTTTTTCATCCGGATCGGGCCCGGCACCAGTTAATCCGGATAATCCAGAGTCTACTATACTGAAAAAGTACGGAATTTCTCTGTTGGAGGAGGTACTGAAAAAATACTGTAAAAGTACTTATTTTTGACCAACCTGTTTCAGTAGACACACGGTAAACGCAAAACTTGCACAATCCTAGCGGCATTGCGATGCCGGTAGCTATCACAAATGTCAACGAAACAGTCTTCAAAACTGCCCATAACTTTCGACGGGCGGAATTTATTTCTCGGCTGAAACTGATCAATTTCGTAATGGGCGTTTCGGGTCTACCGCCTGGGAAAAGACACCCGGGCACCCGAGCATTCCCGCGAAGACGACGACGCTTCCCCAAGGAGTTCCCACAACCGGCGTCGTTCGCGGCGAGATTCTGCATCTCCTTTAATGTCCTGCCCATTTAAGTCGGTCGACGTCAGAACCCGGCAAGTCCGTTTTCCCATGAGCCGTGCGCTCGATAAGAAAGCCTGTTTTCCAGGGCTCACCTGGCGACGGGCAAGAGGGGTTTCGACGGGGGCCGAATCGTTTAGCCGTGCGCCGAGGACTCGGAAGTTCGCACAACGTGGGAGACTTTTCATTTTCAGCATAAGCATAACTCGGCCGGCGCTGGTTTCCCCGACGCACAGTGGATCGAGTCAATCAGAGAGGTCGGACATAAAATTTCTAAATAAAGTTGCAAATTTTGACGTTTATTTCGTCACATTTTAAATTTCAAGGGTGCTTCTTGAAGAAAATTTCACGAAAAAACCAATGGAACGATTTTTAGAACCTCAAAAATTGGTATGAACGGAGTTATAAGCGTTTAAAGTTTCCGAATTTTGTCCGACCTCTCCCATTGACTCGATCCACTGTGCGACGCCCGACGGGATACCATCCGCGCCCGCCGCATTCGCATTTCAGTCGTCGTTCCCCTATGTTGGTACCACTGTTCTGCCGTGCTAAAGAAGAACACCGTATGAGCCTTCAGACGTTGCCATATTTCCTTCAATAGAAGCCTAATCTACTGGGAAAATTGTGAATATTTTCCTTCAATTTTTTTTGGACAAGTCTGTTCGCAATTTTATCCAAAACGTCTGAAAATTTCAAGGAAAAATACGTACAATTTTCTTCAAAAATACATGTTTTATCTGGGGCAATTTGAGAACATGCGAATGTTCGCACGGCGTTTTTCCTTTGCACGGCAGTGTTGTTTTCCTACGGTTAGCCCTAGTCTGTCAGACTCAAATTTAAAAATTCTTATGAGTTTAAAAATTAATCTAAAACTAATTTAAGTTTTACTCATAAAGAAAACAATGATCGAATTCCTGAAAGCTTGATTTTTTTCTTTAGTGAGGTATCATGATAGGGGTTATAACTGGTCACCAACCCCCCCCCCCCCCCCCCGTTTCATGGTTTTGGTGAAATGACGTTACTGTTTGGTACTGTAATTCTTGGATTTTTTTAGCTTTGATTTCCCCGCAGAACTGGAACCCTAATATTAGAATTACTTTTGAAACGCTAACTCTAATTTTCGGATCTTTGTCTTTGATTTTCCCGCAAAACAGGGTGGGCTCAACACTATTCTACCATCTTGTTGCTTTTAGTAGTCCTAGTCCATTAAGGACATAATGACCTGTCACTTTGACGAGGCCGAGGTTACACCGTCTAAGGGGTTGGCTCAACGAAAGCGTCCTCAATACACTTATCAAGTGATGAAACCGTTTGCCCAAGACGAAAACGAATTGGATCCATCCCAATCGGGTTGTGCTACGCGCAATTAGGACCGCACCGATCGATTAATTATCGATCGAAGGATCGATGTTTCATGCCGCACTGAATGGGTGACGCGGAAGGTCCGTCGATAGGTGAGTAGAAAAGGCCACACCAGGGACGGTTAGGGCGACTGACTGACGGACTGATTGATTGATAGATTTGAAAGAACGTCAGTTGACGTGGCCCAGTCGACGTTGCACGTTCTCGCGCGTTGTCTCCACCGCGACGTCGACTTTTGCTTCCATCGATTACATTGCTCGGATCGTCAGTGGGGGGTACCTATAATATATTGATGGCTAAAATCGGGAAATGTCAGGGAAAAATCCTTGAGTCGCCCTTATTTGCTTTCCAGAAACGGTTTTACGTTTTGAACAACAAATTTGCCTTAAAGCTTTTTCTAAATTTGTCTTTTTTATCATCTGGCATATCTTTAACTGTCAGGAACTTTCACCAAAAGATGCCGGGGAAATCAGGGAATTTCATCTTCTAAATTCTGTGGCAACCCTACATTTTTTTCTGACACGGGAACTTGGAGAAAAATTTATATAAAAGTGAGAAAATGTGCCACTTCAAGACGTCATCAGGCGGCATTTTCCATTTAAACACATGTATTCAAGCAGATTAGGTTATCTTTTCATATTTTCTCCAAAAATTCCCCTCTGACGTAAGGGGTATCTCGATTTTTACGTGAACCCTGTTACGTGTGTTGTTTACGACAGAGGAGCGTTGAATTGTCCAATTTTGAAACCAAGGATATCCTCGTACTCAGTTTTCCTAGCGGTACCATTTTAAAGGTGAAATTCACACAATTTAAGACACCTGCAAATTCTCTAATGTCTGGGAATTGAACCAAAATATGTCAGGGAAATCAGGGAATTTCAGTTTCTAAATTTTATGGCAACCCTGGAATCTGCCAACGACATCGCAATTGAGGTACGCGGTTTCTCGCCCTGGCCGACGCTATCGTCTCGGACAACAGGTCCCGTTTCGGGCGGGCGAATCGGCAGCGCGGGAAGCGGGAGACGCGGACGTGGACGTGTCAACGCGAGCGCGCGTGTGTGTATGCGCGCGCGCGCGTTTCCGTCGGGCGATAGCGGCCGCGGCGCGGCGGGGTGTTAGTATGCGAGCTCACACGCACACTGCATACTGCACACGGGCATGTGCATATGAGCAATTCATAGGAGGGAAGTATTGGAGCGTCGCCGGCCCGGGCCCGCTCGAGTAGAACTCGAGTGATATAACGCTCCCCCCCCCCCCCCCCCCCCCGCACCCTGATACGCCGATCGTGGCAGCGTTGACGGGCGCGTCGCGACGTCAAGATGGATGCTGCGTCCCTGGCACCCCGTTGCCGGTTGTCGGTTACCGGCGTCCGAGCTCTTTCGCTCGTTTTAACCCTGGATTCTTGGATTGGTACACTGGAAAAATAAGTTACGGGCTTTATACATGGACTTACCGTGCGTTCCGGGCTCGTAGGCTGAAAGTTCCGGGTGCCAGAGTCGTAGCTTCGATCGCTCCGGGTGCCACGCCCGGAATTTTCGGCATCTGAGCCCGGAACGCGGATTGGAACACTAAAAAAAAGTTACGGGCTTCCGGGCTGAGAGACCGAAAGTTCAGGGCGTGGCTCCCGGAGCAGTCGAAGCTACGGCTCCAGCACCCGAAACTTTCGGCCTCTAAGCCCGGATCGGACGGTATCTATATATAACCCGTGATTTTTTATCCGCGACATCTCATGAAAAATCGAGTAAGCCGGTGCGTGTCGAGACGATGCGTGTCGGAAAAATCCGAGTCCATCGGACTGGTGCCAACGACCACTATTTTGGATCGTGCGTGCTCCTCTCGGAAGCGTGGTCAGACCAACTTCAAACTGAAGAAAAAAGGCGGGCCTCCGACCAGTTTGTAAGGCGGCGGCTTCAAAGCCGCGACCACCTTTTCCGGCAGGAAATCGTGTAAACGTAAATCATACGCACCGGAAGCTCAGCTCAAATCGAGCTTTTTTCAAACTCACCGCGCGTCCACCAACCGTTTATCGCGATGATATCTATCTCAAAAGAATTATCCTCGGCCCGATATGAATAGTCAAACTTCCGGAGTTTGAACGGGCCCATGATTTAGGACTAAAAAAATAGGAGCCTTGCCGGCATTATTTCTGCTTCGACGCTTCTGCGAGAATCATATCGTTTGTTAACCTTCTTTGCTCCGATTTCTATGTCGAGAACCATTGAAGGCACACAGAGGTTGGGTGTCGATGTTTTTCCCTTTTCCAGTTTTCCAACCCCCTTTGTGACATTCTTGAAACTCCGAGCTGAAACAATCCTTACAAGTTGCAGGATAGTTTTCTCCCATTTACATTGGGTTCTTTACGAAATGCAACGCAAAAGACGTGACTTTCCTCCTTTCAAAATTCCCAAAAATTAGATAATTCCGCGACGCTGTAATTCAGTTCCCTTTTGTTCTTTGGTCCTTTTTGTCTATTTGATGGAAGTTCTTTTTGTCTATTTGATGGAAAGGCATCGTGATGCAGACCGAGCCCCTTCCTTTTCCTTGAGTGCGTCACGCGATACTGCTCCCTGAAGTACATCAGGGGGAAGACAACTGGCACCCCTAAAATGTATGAGGTATTTTTTGGACTAACTCCTGCAGTCGTATCAAGAAAATGTGAGCGGAAATTTCGTATGTTATGTCATGCCGTCCCCCGTTTTGGACCCGGGCCGGGTGCTACCATCGGCAAGAAACTGAGTAAAATGAAGGAATTTCACCATAAACTTGGCAACCTTGGTGTAGCCGTCTCATTACCCAGGCCGATAATGCATGCACAAACATCACTGGCTCACACAGAACATACGCATGCAACGTCTGAACAGCGTCGTCGAATCTCCACCGATTTTCTGTATTATCGTAAGGGCTGCAACGTCGAGTGAGAGAGCTGTCGTGGCTAGTAAAAGGAGCGCGAGACCAATTTTCACGGTGTTAGGTTATTCTTCAGCTCAACGTTATTTTTCAATTTCAACTACTTCCGAGTAAGAAGTTCCGATTGCGGCTGTTTGCATTTGTCGATAGTGGAGAACTTAATAGAAAAGGATCTCATGTGAAGAGAGCGAGAGAAAAATATCAAGATCAAGGATCCAGATGGATTTCCTTGTTTTTGTTTTCGTCTCTTTCTATTACTTCATCCCTCTCTTCTTTTTCTTTTAACGCTCCTCCTTTTCTCTTTCTTTTCCTCGTATTTCGATTCCTAGTGCGTGTTCATTAGAAAACTACAAAAACCCTCAAAAACATTTTTCGGGCAAAAAATCCGGTCGAGGAAATTGACGTGTCACTTCCTTTTAATTAAGTATAAGATAGGCAAAAACCTTTGATGAATTCCCAAAGTCCACTAAGAATAATCTATCAAAAATGTCCAAAAACTTACTCGAAAGGAAAAAATTAAAATGAAAAATACAAAAACAAACACAAAAAAACCTTGCCAAAAGCAAACAAAAAACCGATTTTGAGATAAATCCCTCGAATGAACTTGAAATCACAAAATCGGTCGAGGATGTCAACTGAAATTTTCCCCCCTTCAATTATGAGCTCTGCAACAAGCGTGACTCGCTTGAACCTTTTCATACACGAGCCGCACGAATTCAGCTCTTCTTCTCTCCTCTCCTTCCGTCCATGGACAGAGGTCCAAAATTTTTCGGATTTACTGACGCGACCGGCTGCGGCTCGATGCTCTCAGTGAATCGGTGCCTTCTTATCCCTGAAGTCGGCTTCAAGTCGGTTGCATGCAGTCGACCCATTTTTCCATAACCACATGTTAGACTTTTTCGAAACATGATTCACCTGAAACATGGATTTTTTTTTAAGGGAGCTTACAATTTGCTTTGGACGGTAGGTAGGTTGAAAGTAATAATTGTTCTTATACTCTATCAGTTAAGTATAGGATACATCATGGATGACATTTCAACGGACACGTTGGGTCCGGAGAAGTGAGGGGATTTCTGAATCGCCAAATTATTAGAGGAATAGTTATAGTGGAGAGAAGTTGAGTCCCCTCACGGAATGAATCCCACTTAAGTCGACAGGTTGTACGTGTTTCCCTCTACCTTTAGTGTCATCTTAGTAATCCACCCATGTTTACGCATCAATCCGCAGCCGGTCGCGTCAGTAAATCCGAAAAATTTTGGACCTCTGTCCATGGACGGAAGGAGAGGAGAGAAGAAGAGCTGAATTCGTGCGGCTCGTGTATGAAAAGGTTCAAGCGAGTCACGCTTGTTGCAGAGCTCATAATTGAAGGGGGGAAAATTTCAGTTGACATCCTCGACCGATTTTGTGATTTCAAGTTCATTCGAGGGATTTATCTCAAAATCGGTTTTTTGTTTGCTTTTGGCAAGGTTTTTTTGTGTTTGTTTTTGTATTTTTCATTTTAATTTTTTCCTTTCGAGTAAGTTTTTGGACATTTTTGATAGATTATTCTTAGTGGACTTTGGGAATTCATCAAAGGTTTTTGCCTATCTTATACTTAATTAAAAGGAAGTGACACGTCAATTTCCTCGACCGGATTTTTTGCCCGAAAAATGTTTTTGAGGGTTTTTGTAGTTTATATCAGGTCGTTTTTGGGTGGATTTCTTAAAGCGACCTCCTCATCTCCCCTTATAGTCGCTCCTATCCTCGCCAATCAATTTTAGACACAAGATTTATTCAGATGATTTCCTTTGTCCGTTTTTTATTAGTGGTACAATTTTTTTTCTTGTAACCTTTGCTATGAGACCTTGTAAAAAAGAAGCATCATTGAAAGATGTCTGGCAAAAGTAACAAGTTCTCGTCTTGCAGCTACTTTCCAGACTTTTTTACTAAGTCACTACTTTGATGCGTGTAAGTTTCAGTGTCATAAAAAAAATATAAAGCAACCTCCTCATCTCCCCTTATAGTTGCTCCTATCCTCACCGACTACCATTGGACAAGGCAGTTTATGGATAATTCTTTTTGTCCATTTTAAGAACTAACAGTGAAAGTTTTCTTGAACTTTCTTAGAAAAAAGGCAAATGAAAGCAGCTTTCGGTCTGTTTGCGGCTGCTTTCCAGAATTGGTTTCTTTTTTCTTTTGCCAGTCCTCTCTCCGTAACTGCGACTTTATTCCATGGTAATTGAGAGGAAGTCTGTGTTAAACGGATTAGTATGTAATTGAGTTGATAAGACTATAGGGATGCAATCTTTCGGTTTTTTCCCAACATTCAATTACTCCGATGCTACAAACTTTTCTTTCTCATACTTCTCCCTCACGGTTGGAGCTTGGTGTAAATTAAGAGATACGCGGAAGAGCAGCCTTGATTGCTACACCAATCGTAGGATCTTATGCTCTCATCGTCCGCTTCAACGTACTGTCCAGCGGTCTGAATTACAGTTGTGTAGTGTCCAGACTCGATACTCGAACCATGGTGACGGACATTTGCGTGTAATTCGTACCGATCTGCCCCGAGGGTAAGATTTTTTGTCGGAAGCTCTGTCACTTGGAATCTATCATTTTTCACGAAAATACCTTCCTGAATTTCAGTTGTGCGGAGAATTTGAATGGCCAACACATTGCCAGGGTTTCGTACGACTGTGCGGCTAAAACATTTGCCCGAGCATCTTTGGCCATCCGCTGATATATTCTCACAGCGGATGTCATCGTTCGGAGACCAAGCGCTTAGGGCGGAGTAGAGTCCCTGAATATTACTTTGCAATCCTCGTATTGGCATGGAAAGGATGTATTGGGTGGACTCGATAGGTCTGACAGTGCTGCAATCTGCACATTTCAGCTCTAATACCTCTGTGAACTTAGTACTATCCATCAACGCAGCGTTATGGAGAATCAAGTAATCCATGAATTCCCTCGCACATTGCTGCTGAGCGAGCATGAACTTTTCATCCGTTTCGATACGAACGGTATAAGCAGAAAGCAATCCTCTTCGATAGGTATGATAAAGATTTGCAAGGTCTCTCAACGCACTGCGGCTGGGATAGTTTATCAGAGCAGACCTCAGAGGTTCTAAACTTAACAGAGCTTGTAATGTTGCATTAGCGTAACAGGACACTTTACTCCCATTTTCTGGCATGTTTTGAAATCTTGGGAAAGTAGACAAGTCCGATTTCTGGGCGAGGAGAGGAGGAGCATGGGACCTCTTCGGTGCGTCCGAAAGGGGACCGGCAGTGGTTGCATTCGGAGCGACATTTTTACTCCTGGACTCTGTTGAGGCGATTGTAGCGTCCAACTTCAGTCGCTTTCGAGCTGTTTTGTCAGATCTTGTCTGCGGTGGAATTTCCCCACCTCGTTTGGCGACAGCAGAGGGCGCTGGGGGAACAGTCTTGTCCGTAGCATCCTTCACCGGAGCAGGTTTTTTCTGCCTCGGACCAATATTGGATGGGTCCACTCTGCGGTAAAAGAGGAGCTGAGCATCGACAGACCCTTTCGGCCATCTTCCTACAGCGACGTTACAATCGTCGGCTGATATGAATTTCCTGCCAGACACGACAAGAGCATCGCAGTGGCCTGTTTCGAAATTCGGGCCGTGATGGAATAATGCTCCATGCAACCTGTAGCGATGACCACCGACTGTGATAGTGGTCGTCTGAAGCGCCGGTGATCGAAATTTGGTGTTTTTCACAAGCCTTCCGTCAGGTTTCTTTTCCCACAGTGGCATCTCTACGAAGAGTACATCTTGCAGTTTCTGCAACTCCGAGCACTGAACCTCGCTGTTTTTCTTGCAAGTAGAGCATGTTGAGTTCGGAATGGGGGACCAAGAGAGAATATTTTCTAATAATTCCGTGACCTTGTTCTTGTTCTGTCCCGTAGGTGGTAATCGCAGAATGTACTCGTCCAAAATGTCGACGCTCTTGGTGTCGCAGGTCTTGCATTTTTTCTGGATTATCAAAGCGAATTTGCACATCCCTTGCAAGGTTTCACTCCTCTCGATCAAGGCGTGCAAGAAGAGGGAAGGATTTTGCTCCTGTTTCTCGACAAACCGATGCCCCAACTCTTGGCGGATACCTTCGGAGGAAAGTGAAACTTTTTGTTTAAATTGAAATTGCTTGGCGACAGCTCGCAAAGAGGTCATTCCACTTGAGCTCCGCAATGAATTTCGCACAGGCTCGTAGCTGAGTAAGCATTGTAGATTAGCGTTTGCAAAGCTCGAAACACCATCGCTGTTTACGAAGGCTGGCCAATGAGTGGCCGACGCTCCCTTTTTGGGAGTGGGAGAGTTACCGTAAATGTTTGGGGCCTTCGCATTTTTGGGTGCCCATTGATTATCCGGGAGGTGTTTATTTCTGTGCGTAGAGTACTGCATGACCAGATGTTTTAAGTGAGGAGTCATCTGTCGGAGTCTATTGTACTCAGCGATAGCCGCCTTGTGGGCTTTGATTTTCTCTGGATCGAAGTTGATCAAATGTAAGCCTTCCAGGGTTCTGACCCTGGACAGGGCAACGTAAGATTGTCCGGCGCAGAAGATACGATTTCCAATGTCTGCGATGACCGTATCCATGGACATCGCCTGGCTTTTATGGATCGTTCCTGCGTAAGAGAGTCTTAGAGGAAATTGTTTTCTATGAACGAATATGCCTGGCTGTAGTTCAAACTTCCCCACTTCGGGCTCCCGCATTTCCAGGGAATCTTGTTCCGTCCGCAAGGTTACAGCTCTGGGGCGCTTGTTCGAATCGACAACTATATTCTGTGCGGCTCCCGTTGTACCATTCACGAAGCCTGTGGGAACATCCATGTTTTTTGTCAGCATGACTTTGGCGTTCTCTTTGATGACGATCAGTTTTTCTAAACCAGCTGTTCGGGTGGCATCTTCCTCCAACTTTTGAAGCTTGGCGAGCGCTCTGTTCTTGTCCGTCAGTTTGCACTCGATCGAGTCTTCGGCGACGAAATGTATCTCTTCTCCCGGTAACTTCGAGAGTGCCTTTCGGTTTAAAACGTTGCACATTGCTTTTTCGGGCATGAGACATAGTCCCTCTTTTTCTTTACTGAGAACAAAAGATGCCAGTTCATCCGCTCTCTCATCGGGATCGGAACTCTTGAAGGAAAACAAGCGACTGCGAAGAGTCTCTTGATTTTCAGCGGTACAAATACCGAGACGTGCGTTGTCCAACAGTTGGCAGAATTCTGGGTTACTTTGTTGCCGCATGTTGATCAGGAGCTCGTCGTAGTCTTTGAAATATTCCGTCCACAAGTTGATGTTGACGCCACCGGAGAAGTGCTTCTTAAACTCTCGATCGGTCATTTTCTGGAAAATGAACCGCCCCTTCACCGGGCTCAGCTGAAGCAAGTCTCCTACGGCTAGTATATTTATGCCGCCGAAGGGAGCTTTTTCGTGACAGTCGTAAATCTCGGACAGTCTCAGGTGTATCATCATGAAATTCATACTCGAGACCATGGAAATTTCATCGATGACTATGAGAACTACGCCCTCCAGTTCTGCTCTCAATATCTCCAGAACATGATCGGAGAGGCGAGTGTATTTCAAGCTGTCGCCGTGCTCTACAGGCAGTTGAAGCAGCCTGTGGACTGTGACTCCTTTGATTTCGGATGCAGCTGCACCAGTAGGTGCCGTCAACGCAATTTTTCTCTTCAATTCCTGCTTGACCCACTGGGTGAGAGCTTTTATCAAATAGGACTTTCCAGTCCCTCCAACACCGGAGACGAATTTCCTCATCGGGTCCTTCGCCTCGTAGTCGTCAGGATTTTTCTCGTGACTCGTGACGTATCGAGACAATCTTCCTTTTATATTCTCGTAGACTCTACGCTGATCAGGGTTCAGCTGCGATTCCAGCCATGCCAAATCGTGCTCGGGCTGTAAATTTGCAGCATCATGGAAGTCTTGCATTGCCCGTTGCGCTTCCACGCGTCTGAATTCCAGTGCCTCAGGACCTAGCAAGTTGTCGTCCGGCAGTTCTGGATTCTCTTCTCCGAACTCTCTACATTTGGCCTCTATGAGTTCGGTTACTGCATCATGGGCAGCGATGATTTCGGAGACCCTTTCATGGTATTTCATTGCCTCCTGAAGGGTGTGTTTTTCAGCGTCGAACGCCTCCGTATAGGTGTCGTACTGACCTTTCAACGCACCGATTCTTCGCCACGGTTTGAATAGCAACAGTAAACTGTAAAAATACTGTTCTGGCTTTTGTTTCGGGTCGCATCTGTAGTGCTGGATGATGTGCGGTCGCTTCCTTTTGCGCACATATTTCTGCCCGTAAGGATAGAAGGTAGGGAGTGGTTCTCTGATCGGTCGACTCTTAACGATGTCCCAATATTTCGCATAATCGTACAAACAGACGTCGTTCATTTCGCACGGTCTGTTCGGATAGTGGGTGTCGATTATACTAGGACAGAACACGTCAACATCGTTAGGATCCATCTTTTCTATCTCTTTTTTCGGCTTCACCCTCCTGCTGCGAAGGATACTGGTATCGACCCATTTGAAAGTTGTATCGGGGTCTGTTCTGTAAAGCGGTATACTCATTAAAGTATCAGCAGCCTCGAAGGCCCCGCACTCGCGGTTCGCCAGAGATCTGAGCCCGTAATTCCACAGACTTCGGTTCACATCTTCGACGCTGGCAATGGAGTCGAAAACGTCCGTCATGTGACTAGTCTCAGCTTTGGTCTGGTACTTGGAGATGTACTTGCCAATTATGGCGGCTTTGTCACCGACGTACTGTAAGTCCATATTGCCCACCCAAACGAGCATAGTGGCAGGGTTATAATCATTGATACGTTCGGCTCCGTTCGCACGAGGCAAATCGTACAGTCTCGAATTCTTGACCAGATTTCTCCTACCAGCTATAGCGGTAGGTGCATCGCGCAGTTCGAAAGTAGACCGAGCGGCGCGAGGGAAATCAAAGCGGCATACTGTTTTAACACCGTTTTTATAAGTCTTTTTCCGCTTGCAATAATTGTTACAATGGTGTTGCTGGTATTTAGTGACCTTGGCATGTAACGTTGGGAAAGTCTTTTTGTCCGGAATTTCACAAGTAATGTGATCCTGGATGAACTTGGCTACCTCTTCGCTGGAGGACTTGCCCAGCACCGGTGCATCTTTCACCCAAAGGAGGGTATGCCAATGTGGAGCTCCTCTGGTTTGATATTCCCTGCGCCAAACAAAGTGTTCAATGACGCCCAGAGGTCCTCCACCGGGCTCTGCCAAGAAAGCTAGCATAGCCGATAACTTCTGATGATAATACCTACAGACAGGACCTACATCACCTGCGATGAGACCTGCTGCCTGTTTGGTGTTTTTTTCATCTCCGTCGAGTTCTTTCAAGTACGCCTCGAGATCTTTGTCATCGTAGTCTGCCGGTGCCAAAGTGAGGAAGAAAGTGGGCGGCCCATACGTCTCGATCATTGATAAAATTTCACTGTGGGGCTTTTTCCAGTATTCTTCCGTGTTCCGTACTCTACTGAAAACACTCGTCAGGTCCTTACTGAATTCTCCTGCCTCCATTTTCTTCAGAAACTCCGAGGCGGTCATATTACCGTGAACCACATTCAGAACCTGATAAATGCCAGCCGCCAACTCTCGCATGGTGGCTTGATTCAACAGGTAGAAGAGGTATTGCGTGTTTTTCCTGAACTGAGGTTGCCGGTGGAACAATTTCGCATGAACGAAATTTGTAAAGTCGACTTGGACCTCTCTGTCCACTTGGAAATAGTTTTTCCCATCGGGGAACAAATCAGGAAAACACATCGCATCCAGCTTGGCACTTCTCGAGTCAACGCTGGGCTCCTGAATTTTTAACATTTGGTACAAATCTTTGGCGCGATGATTTTCTCTCTTACCGTAAATGGGAAAAATAGTGTAAGGAGCATAAAACTCATCCTCTTTGTCCCGCTGGGTAAGCATGGCAGCTATGTTCTGCAACGGTGGCAGCGAATCATTCAGGCGGTGACCAGGTCGGAGAGGTCTTTCTGGACCTGTTTCCTCGGCTTCGGCTCCGACAATCTCGTCACCATCGATTTGGCCTTGCCCAGCGTCAAGGGAGACGTTCGATTCTTCAAGAAAACAAGCAGGCTCATTATTGACTTCTTGATCGGCATCCGCGTCCGGACAAGAAGTGTCTGCCTGCAAGAGAGGTTCTTCTCTGGCAAGTTCGTGATTCAGAGAGTCGCTCCTCTGCGGAGAATCATGATGTTGCGGTGCATCGGTGGAATTATTTATTAAATCCTCTTCAACATTCAAATCCGCAGCAAGGACATCTGCCGCGTTGATTCCTGTTGAGTCGTGAACAGCTCTTTGATTGACGGACTTATCTGATAGATTCCTTGCGCCATGCTGAATGTTTTGTGGCTCGTCATCAGAGATCTCTGTGTCCAGACTAGCTTCCGACGGTGCAGGTTGTGCCTCATCGGATTCCGAATCGGGCTCGTCCGGATCAGAATCTGCATCAGGTTCGTCCGAACCAGAGTCTGGATCAGGCTCGTCCGGATCACATTCGGCATCAGGCTCGTCCGGATCAGATTCTGCGGTTGAGCGATCTCTTCCCGCAGTGCTTTTCGGAGCCGTTTCTGTGTCTGGGAGGTAACGCAATAGCTCCTCAGCCGATTTCGGTATTTCGACTTTCTCGTACAACGGATTACTCTTCTTCAGCCACTGTAAAGCCCTCAAGACGTTAGTGACGTTCACCACGGACTCCCAGACTTTCCTGTTTTTGGTGGGAAGACCTCTCACTAGAATGAACAATTCTTGGTTGGGCAAAGTTGTTTGCCCTGACTCTAAAACTCTTTTAAGGGTAAGTTCTAAGGGCAGCGGCAAATGGAAAGTCCTCCCCACAACCTTGGAGGTTAAGTGGGCCGACGGTATTTTCCGGTTCATTACCGTCCCCGCTTTGACCACAACTTGGAAGGCTTTAACGAGTTGAATGAACATTTTCTCGAAGCTGTTCAAACATCCAATTTCTGGTGGAATCGGAGGAACTTCCATTTGATTGATGGATGCGATCGGAGGTATGGTGTTGTTTTTTATTTTCGAGTGACAGTAGTCACAGATCCAATCGCAACACGCATCTGTTAGTACCGCGTATGCGAAAATCTCCAGCCACGTCTGATTCTCGATCGGCTTCATCTTCTCGACGGACTTTAAACTTCGCAGATGCATGAGCCTCTCGCAGCACAAGCAGTAGTTTCGCGGGAGGTCCTCCATTAATTTCTTATGGGCTTTAAAGCTTTTTTGGAACTTAACTTGGATTTCATCTTCGGAAACGAATTTTTGTCCGCCCACTTCGAACTCTCCGCCTTTTAACTTCGCTGCTTCTGCCACAGCGGCCAGCTCAAATATGTTTCCGTTATATAATGCAAAATCAAGGTCGTCAATCTTATGCAAGAGTCGTTTTAGGGTTTGCAACTGACGAAGTAATGATCTTACACGAGGGTAATGAGGCCCCAGGTTCTGCAACACGACGAACGGAGCTCCTTTACCGTCATCGAGTCTGCAGGATAGCGTATGGCCTGATTTAATAGGGCTCTCAACGCACACTCTATTGGAGCAATCATTCATACTCACGATAAAAAGGACTATTGCCTTTAAAACTACAGACTGAGATAGTTCGGAGAGTATTTTCTTCACTTTATTTGTCGCATCTGCCTCGTTCACTTTACAGACATCACTTTCGCAAGGCCACTTATGAGATTTCCGCGCATTTTCCCAGTATCGAAAGACATTTTGAACAACGCCTTCGTTATCGAGGATGAGGGGACCACGAGCTGACGGGATGGTCTTGTAAGAGAGCTCATTAAAATAACTCTCAGTGAACGAGGTATGTTGTTTGGGGCCCAAAATGGCGGCACAACAATCGTCTTCTTCCGAGAGATTTCTAGCGATGGTGAGTCGAGTATCGCATTCAGACACCAACTCTTTATGAGCACTTTTGAACTGAGCGAGCAACCTTTTACGATGGATCATACACCATTTAACCAAGGTCTCGGCTTCCATCGCTGCGCTTACTTGAGAGCCCTTTAAACGAGAAGAGATATTTTTTTCTATCATACCCTCGGGAGATTGGAGTATGAAGACATTCCTTCTTAATTTACCTCTGGAGTAAACTTTGAAACTTTTGAAAGTTTCATTGAAAATCGGTCGGTTAATGCTGGCTTTCGGTACATTCCTCCGGAACGTAGAGGGCCTCGAAAGTCGGGCTGCTAGCCTTGAAGGATGATTCCTCTTTGAAACCGAAAGTGGCTGCTCACCGCTCCTGTCCATCGAACAAGTCTGGACGGGCCCTGGTCGCGGTGCAGAGGAGTCAGGATTCTCCATATTCTTTTCCACCTCCTCTTGAGCGGTGGTATTTCCTACTCTTATCGGTGGAAAGTTATTTTGATTCGGAAGATCATCTTCAGGCGGTGGAGCAGCATTTTCACGCATGGATGCACCGTTACCTTTAGATGAAATTTTTCCTTTTTTCTTTTTACCAAGAGAAGATGATTTCTGCTTGGAACCACGCTTTTTTTTGTTCTTATCATCGTTGTAGCGTCTGAGAAGCTCTGCACTGGAAAATGCTTCAGATACATTCTTTTCAACTTCCTTGAGAATCGACGAGTACTGCTTATCGTACAGTCGTTTATTTGTTACTTTCCAGAAATGCAATTTTCGCTTTCTTTTTGTTGGCACTGGAGAAGCAACTCCAAAAGAGTGAGATTCATTTTGAGCTACAGTTTCAGATTCACTTTCTGAAGTGGAAAGTGAATGTTCTGCAGCATATGACTCGATGAACTCTTGTGCGCTGAGGTCTTGGCTGAGAGCGACAGCCTCAACCCCAGAATCCATAGATAAGTCCGTACCGGAAAGTTGGACTACTAAATCATTTTCATGCTGATTTAGTAGGTCACAGCTTTCGGAATTGGACAACCTAGGTTTTTTCTTCCGGGGAGATGCTACGGTGACGCAATCAAAGAGTTCATGGCTGGAAGTAACAGCCTCATCTTCAGAATGCATAGATATTTCTGGGCTGGAAAGTTCGACAAGAAAATCATTTTCTTGCTGACTTAGTTCATCGTACCAATCGGTATTTGTTAACCTAGGTCTCTTTGCCGGAGGAGATGATACAACCGAGCCTTCTTCGTTACCATCGGCAGGCACAGAGAGAGAGTCTGCTGAGGGAACGGCTCGGACTCGAATACCCCGATATTCTCCTCCTATCCGCGTTCTTATTTTCTTCATGAATCGACAGATAGGAGTAAGAGGCTCTAAACTAAGGTGCTCTTGACCGCTCTCCGTATGAGGAGGTGCATGGGGTACATTGGCAATGTCACACATGGTGGAAGCACGAGGAGCCTGGGGTTGAACATAAGACCCAGAAATTGGGTGGCTGCTCAACTGATCCTGGAGGCAAACAGACGCCAAATCAGGAGAACAGTTGTAGTTGAGGTTTTGACTGACCTGAGTTTCTGGACAGATCAATGGAGGAGAATCTCTCGGCTCCCCAGCAAGAGAGTGACTACGAGTCAACTCAAGGAGATGAGGCGTGGCCTTCTCACTCAAAATTGAATCATGACAAGTACGGTCATTATTAACGTTAGTTTCATGTCCAAAATGGAGTGGTATTTCGTGAGGACACAAACCATTATCTGATAATATGTTGTCATCTGCAATTTCTGGAAGGCTGACATATCCAAATTTAGCACCAGAGGCTCCTTCCAAATCGCAGGATGGTGAATCATCTTCCCGTTCAGGCTGATTTTCGCCTTCGGAAGGATCACATTTTGAAAGAGCCTTTCGTAGTTTATCAAAGGCTCTTTTTCTCAATGACTTCTTCGTCTTTTTATCAACTAAAAATAAAGTCGAAAGAGGTTTGTTTCGATAGTTGAGATCGTCAGAAACTGTAGGAAGCACAACATCTGATTGCTTAGTAGCATGCTGCGCTTTCCGTTTAGCTTTCGCCTGTTGAGCTTTGCTCGGCATTGCAGTTTTACCTTGCTCCTGGTTTTTCTAGAAATTGACTGATGACCAGGGAGTCAACGGAACTTAGTGAACAACTCAACAATCTATGCGATTGAAGGCAATTTGCATAAAGAAGGAAACTCAACTTATGCAATGAGAGATAATGCGTATAAAGAGCGAACTCAACTTATACGATTGGAAATTATTTGCATAAAGAGTGAAACTCAACTTATGCGATGAGAGATAATGCGTATAAAGAGCGAACTCAACTTATACGATTGGAAATTATTTGCATAAAGAGTGAAACTCAACTTATGCAATGAGAGATAATGCGTATAAAGAGCGAGCTCAACTTATACGATTGGAAATTATTTGCATAAAGAGTGAAACTCAACTTATGCAATGAGAGATAATGCGTATAAAGAGCGAACTCAACTTATACGATTGGAAATTATTTGCATAAAGAGTGAAACTCAACTTATGCGATGAGAGATAATGCGTATAAAGAGCGAACTCAACTTATACGATTGGAAATTATTTGCATGAAGAGTGAAACTCAACTTATGCGATGAGAGATAATGCGTATAAAGAGCGAACTCAACTTATACGATTGGAAATTATTTGCATAAAGAGCGAACTCAACTTATGCGATAAGAGGTGGTGAGTGTAAGGAGCAAGAAACTCAAATTACACAAGTGCAGGTATTTTGCATAAAGAGTGAAACTCAAATTATGCGATGAGAGATAATGCGTATAAAGAGTGCAATACTCAACTTATACGATTTCAAAATATTTGCATAAAGAGCGAACTCAACTTATGCGATAAGAGGTGGTGAGTGTAAGGAGCAAGAAACTCAAATTACACAAGTGCAGGTATTTTGCATAAAGAGTGAAACTCTTCTTATGCGACAAGAGATTCTACGTATAAAGAGTGCAATACTCAACTTATACGATTTCAAAATATTTGCATAAAGAGCGAACTCAACTTATGCGATAAGAGGTGGTGAGTGTAAGGAGCAAGAAACTCAAATTACACAAGTGCAGGTATTTTGCATAAAGAGTGAAACTCTTCTTATGCGACAAGAGATTCTACGTATAAAGAGTGCAATACTCAACTTATACGATTTCAAAATATTTGCATAAAGAGCGAACTCAACTTATGCGATAAGAACTGGTGAGTGTAAGGAGCAAGAAACTCAAATTACACAAGTGCAGGTATTTTGCATAAAGAGTGAAACTCTTCTTATGCGACAAGATAAAATGCGCAGTATAGAGAGAAAGGTCTCAACTTATACCATAGCAAAATATGTGTATAAAGAGTAAAACTCAACTTGTGGGATCTTGCCCACAAATGGATTGGCACAAAGAAGAGAGTCTTAACTCATATATAAAGTAGGAAAAATAGGTTTCTTTTCCAGAGAAACGAGGAGACACGTTATCCAAGTGTTAGGATAGGGACTTGGAAAGTTGAGTGTACTTCCTCTCTCAAGCAAAATATGGAATGTAATAAAGCTTAGATATTTTACCTAATTAACGAAGGCACAAATAATTAATAGATCACTAATAGAATGAATAGACTAGAAAGAAATGGCACAGTGACACAGTGTTCACTCAAACTTCACTAGAAGGAGACGGAATGAGGAAAATATGATGAAATCAACGTGTCGTTTTATCTTATATGACAAAACGATAATAAAAAAAGTACGAACACCGTTTGAAATGCACCAACAAGAGTAGATTTTCCTTTATTTAAATCAAAATTGGTTAAAATGATTTTTCTTTGTGTGAAAATGAAAATGGATTTAATCGTAAAATCAGTGATCAGGTTAAGTTTTGTTCCTGTTGTTGGTTTCTATTTGCTGTCTTGTTCGTTCCGCGGTTCAACAATGGGTTCAACAGAGGAAACGTAAAAAAAGGAGCCAATCAGAAATTGATTTCGAAAGACGCTACTCTAGTTAGGACGACTCGAGTGTTCATTGGTTGACGAGAAACTACGTCATTAACAAGGTGGCAACCACAATCATTGACGTATAATACAATCTAGACCGCGCATTGGGCCCGACTTTAGGCGGGGAAGGTAAGACAGCTAGGGGGGTAAAGACGCGCCTTCAGCCTAGTTGATACCGCCGGATATACGAGCTAAGTGTACCCGTATCAGGCAACGGCACTGGCAAGACTGGCATTTCCACGAATTCCACCATTGTCTCGTCGGTACACTTGCTGAGTGTTGCTGGGTTGCCTATCGTCTCGCTGAAATTTCCTAATGCGCGGTCTAGATTGTATTATACGTCAATGCCTCAGTTCCACGGTTCAACTGAGGAAACGTAAAATCAGGAGCCAATCAGAAGTGGATTCCACAAGGCGCTACTCTAGTTAAAATGACTTAAGTGTTCATTGGTTGAGGACTACAGAGTCATAACTACGTCAGTTACGAGGTAGCAACCACCTTTGAATTTTCACTGAAAGATGTGGATATTTTTTTATCCAAAGCTCTAGATAATGAGAAAGCTCACAGAACTGCTGTAGAAGTAAGTAATGATTTTGCAAAGAAACACGCCGGATGAATGATCAGGAGGAGGGGAGCCCCTTGAGTTTCTACGTATTTCGGTTAGTGATTTTTGTTCGTCGCAAGAAGTTGTGTTGGTACTTAAAGTTGTTCTAAGAATTTGCGCGGCTCGGCGGCTGGCTTCTGTTCATTGTTTGTTCATGTTCATACGTATCTTCAACTTCGATCTTCGTTCGTACACCGAAAAATATCAACCCAAACGAGAATCCAGAACCATTTAAAATGAGTGATAAGGACCACCACAAGCCGCTGTTCAACCGCCTAGTACCCGAAGTAAGTATATGATTAATATATCAACATATAATGTAATATCCAACTTCATTAATTTTCCCTCAATCAGTGACCTGCTGCATCCCTGCTAAGGTGTCTTGCAATGAACTGCAGCCTGATTGTTGAAATTTTTACTTTCTCGCTCCCATAGGGTAGAGAGGAAGTATCGTTTATTTGTTGGGACGACATAGATGACATAGGTTAAAAGGCAGAGCCTGATTGGTCGGCTATGTCTTATCGCTGCTTTGTCGGGTTGAACTCACGACAAGCTAACGACATCTCCTAAGTTTCCGACAGTATGTCGTCCATTCCACCTGACAAAGCAGTGATAAGACATAGCCAACCAATCATGCTCCGCCTTTTAACCTATGTCATCTATGTCGCTCCGACAAACAAAAAATTTCAACAATCAGGCTGCAGCAGTCATTTCCAGGGTTTGCTTGCCGGAACATTTTCATTGATGAAAGAAGAAAAGAAATGTGAAATGAAATGTTCAAAGAGGTGTTAGCGGTGTCATCAGCTAAGTTTACGGTTGTTTACTTTCCGTTTGCAGGCGTTTTCGCGTCACTACTATCCACATGAAAACATCCGACTCTCTCGGAAGCAAGAACACAAGCGTAGATAAGTTTTTTAATTCCTTCAAACCTTGTAACACTTAAATTTTTAAACACACAGATATCATAACCACATAAAAGTCGCAAATCATATCTGATAAGTAGTTTTTTTAGCGATACAATCATGAGACGGATGTTTTCAAAGTGGATAGTAACGAACGCCGCTTTGTTCAGAGGCCCAAATTCGTCATTGGCGTCTGCAAATTGCCTGCAAACCGAAAGTAAACAACCGTAAACTTAGCTGACGACACCTCTAGCAATCCTGCAACAATATCTTAAATAGCATGTCTCTTCGAAATTGTTTTGACGGAGAAGTCTGACTTGGTGGCGACGTCATGGTTCAATCCTAGTTTCTGTTGTTTTCTCACCATGAAGAAAGAAATTGGCTAAACATTGAAAGCAAGTGGCAGAATAAAGATGGCAATCTTATTTCTCATGCTGAAGGTGGACAAATTTATTTGATGTAGACTCTAATTTTGATGATGTAGTTAAGTTTAATAAAGAATGCCTTGAATTGGAGATGACTTTTCACAGTTCAAGATGTGATCAGGTTATTGAGCAGCAGTGGTAATTCTTGTATGTTGGTAGTATAAGACTGAAGATTTCTTTGTAAAATCCTACTTAAACAATGAGTTATGAGTGTTAGCTGGCTGCCTCGTCAAGCATTATCAATTTTTCTAAGTATTATTTTTGAGGGGGTGAAATGCAGCAATGTCAACTTCTAAAAATTGCCACTGCTGAGTATTGAGTATACTGCAGTAAGCGCAGAAAGGGGAGAGAATATTGTTAGATGCATACAGCTCCCTTCATTGAATTCATCGCTGGATGCTGTGTCTGGGCTTAGAACACTTGATGTATTTGTCTTTGAAGCTCTAATTCTTAAACACTTATGTTTTTTCTCTAGGGATCAAAAGGAGCTAAGCACGCCCTAAAAGTGGCAAGAATTAAGAGAAAGCTGGAGGAAAGAAAAATCAAGCGCATAGCGGCGATGACTATTTCGGCAATGTTGTGTAAGTTGTTTAAGCGTAATATTCTTTGATTAATGTTTGTTTGATACAAAATAATAAAACTGTACGTAGTGTCCTATCATAACCTATTGACTGAAAAACTGAAAAAAATTTAGTTTTGTAAAAATATTATGATCTGAAATTCATGCAATTTTACCAGTACATATATTGAACTGAATTCATCATTATATTTCACAGTAGATGATTTTGCTCTAAAAAGTTGAGGAGGAACTCATTTGAGAGTTTGAGAGGAGGCAAGTAATATGCATTTATGAAATCAGACGTCAGTTTCTTGCCTAACAAGGAAGTTTGTTTTCAGTGGCAGATTAGTTTGTTTGGTATACACCAACGATCATTCATCATGGCTTCTCATAGAAGCGGAAGATTTGAATTGATTCCCTCCAAGGCCGCATGATACAAACGTGAATATCTTATGTAAAAGAATTAAATTTGGAGGTTTCTGATGTGTTCAAATGAGACCTTTCAGGGAGAAAAATCTACAATTTCTTAACTTGTCGACAGGCAGTGTTGAAGTCAAATTAGTGTTTGTAGCTCTTGATGATTTGTAGATTAGATGGATAAAGTGAGATAGAAGTTCGCCATCTTGGTTCTTGGATTCACTTTCAATGGCGAACTGAAAAGAGTCGATCCTCTGTGACAGTTTAATTGTGAGTGAAGTAATTCGGCATCAAATCCACAAAACAGTTTTTTTATTCTTACAGCCAGCCTAGTAATGAGTGGACAATAGGAATGATCTCTAAAATGCACTATGACATCATTTTGCAACAAGGAAGTACTGTTTGGTCGTACTTATGGTAAAAGAAACTATGAGAATAGGGTTTGTTTTTTTCGCAACGTGGTTCTTTTCAGTGCAAATTTATTAAATTTTTTTTTTTTTGGTTTTTTTTTTGTTTTTGCTTCTGTAGCATTCATTTTTTTTCTTCTTTCTTTTCAGTTAATGATGATAGTGATGACGAATTTGTCATCAAGTTAATAGAAAATGAGATGAGACTTAAAAATGCACCGCCGCCTCCACCACCAACTGAACCACAAGGAAACCTGGCACCAAACTGGCAGGCTGGTCCCGCCAACTGGGGATACCCAGCCCCTTTGGAGTTTCGCAGTCCGGTATACGCGGGTTACCCTAGACAGTATGCCTATGGGTATCCCTTCCCAACAGGGCCCCTATATGCCCCAAGCACATCACTGGCACCAGGAGCTCCTCAGGTACCAGTAGCTCCACAGGCACCAGTAGTTCCTCAGGAACCAGTAGCTCCTCGGGCACCAGTAGCTCCTCAGGCACCAGTAGCTCCTCAGGAACTAGTAGCTCCTCAGGTACCAGTAGCTCCACAGGCACCAGTACTTCCTCAGGAACCAGTAGCTCCTCGGGCACCAGTAGCTGCTCAGGAACCAGTAGCTCCTCAGGCACCAGTAGCTCCTCAGGCACCAGTAGCTCCACAGGCACCAGTAGCTCCTCAGGCACCAACCAAGGCTACGGCACCAGCTACAGCTGATGCATCCAATGACAAGCAAGTATGGGCGATTGATTCATAATGATTTATTTTTTTTTTTTTTTTTTTTTTTTTTTTTTTAGAGTGGTGGGATCATAATGAATGTATGGATGGCTTGTGCACTTGTGGGATCACTGAAATATTAGAGGGAGAAACTAGAAAGAATATCATGAACTGGAATTTTTTTCATCAAAAGGCAACCACCCACTCGTGTTTTTGACAAGATTCGCCCAAATTTTTGAGGGGTTGCAAAAAGAAGTTTCATTCAATCTATAAGCACTCCGAAAATTTCAAGTCTCCATCTCAATTTGTTTAAATGATAGAGAGGAGTAATGCAAGAGACTTGGATCAGCCTGTACACAATCAAGGAATGTCCAATAAAGGCTTTGAAGAAAGGCCTAAGCCTAACTTACAGAATTGCAGGGATTTGAAGCCATGGGTGGGTTTTTTCCTTCTTTCAATCTGTGTCACGAGAGATTGATTTAGAATTTCTCAGAAAACATCCAAATCCATAGGCAATGCTCTGCCAACTAATTATGATACAGTAACATATTAATACTTTTTTAATTTTTGTGTTTTTTTCTTAATTTTCAGAAGGAGCTATTCGAAGAGTTCATGAAATTTTACAAAGATAAAGAAATCTTGGTAAGAATTTTGAGTGAAAAAGTGAAGCAACTATTTTTGTGTTTTTTTCTTAATTAATTTTCAGAATGAACTATTCAAAGCTTTCCTGCAATACTACGAGTATAAAGACAAAAAAATCATGGCAAGGTTCTAAGTGAAAAAGTGAAGCAACTATATTTATGAAAAAGTAACACTGGGGTTGTATAACTAAATAAAATTACAAGGAACTGTTTGAAAAATCGAAGCAGTTTTGTAGCAGATTTTTTAAGAAAGTGAAAAACTGGGTATTTATTGTTTCGAAGCTGACTGAGTTAAAAAAAAAAAGGTTTTATGTTATTTTTGTTGGTGTGTTCTTCTTCAAAAATCGATTTATTCGTTTTCTAGTCATGATATTTGAGAAAAAAAGCTCTTTTATGCCATGAAGAAATATAAAAGTTAAAATAATCGGAAATTTTCTTTCGGTAATTAGTTATTCTTTGATCTGTTTGTTTTTAACACTTGACTGGAGGAGCAGCTTTATTCAACGGAATAGGACAATATGTTACATTTATTTTTTTTTTCTTGCTTTCAGGATAAAGAGTTTCCCCCCCTTAAAAAGAAAAGGGTAAGTTGACGTTATTATTTTATTTATTATGTTATCCTGACTGATTTGCCTCTTATAAAGATAGGTAAAGAATCTGTTGAAGCGTGTCTCTATGAGGCCCTCTTTGTATGGAGTGTATGTAATATACTCATCTAAAAAAGCAATTTTTCCCAAATGCAATTCAGCATCATGACATGATTTTGAAAGAAAGTAAATAAAAGTAATTTTTTGACAGAAAGGTCATATAGGAAAAATACTGCAGTGAGCAAAATAGAGAGCCAGGAGATGCCGATGGTGACAATTTTTTTTATTTTTGAAGAGCAACAAATTATGTCTTCTCTTATTGTCTTATTAAAAGATCAAAACATCAGGATTCCTTTCTTTGGCCTTCCAATTTGTGATTTTAACAGTACAATATTTAAGTCTTGATTTTCAGTTACCTGGGTGGTAACAATTGCAACAAATTAATACAACAAAAGAATTTGATTTATTCCAGCTTTCCATAGCAACACCAGCAGGATGACTGATATATCATTCCAAATTTCCAGTCAGTATCATCGCACTGGGGACTTTGAATAATTTTATTTAATTTTTATTTTTACAACTCACACTTATGGCACAGAGTTGGGCAGTGGGAACTGAAACAATGTCATTCTTAGTCTCCTGGGTGGTAACAAAAAGCCAACAGCAGATCTCTCCTTTCTATAAGGTCAACGTCTGTTTTACAAGTTCATCATTGGAGGGGACACAATTGCAAGTAAGAACAAGTGATGTAAAGATAACAGGCTTTGCATCACCCTTATCATAAATGGAGTGGATTTAAGGCTTGGAATGATGATAATGCTGTAAATAATTTCCTTTTTTGCAGCTTCATTCGGTGATTTACTTATTGATCATTCTTTTTTCCCGCTTCCCTGACTGGTTGTTTGGTCGTTTGATTCAACTTTTTTTCATTAGATTCCTCTAACATTTTGATTTTTTCTCCCGGCCCTGGAGTTCCACCGTGTCGCAGTGTTTATACCAGGGTGGCTTCCTTCATATCTTACATTTTATGGATTTCCAACTGTAGTGAGCTGTATAATATAAGAGTGGCTTCTTCGCTACCTAACAGTTATTACATTGCCTGCGTTTTCTTCCTCATTATCACTTTTTCTTGAGGATTTTCTTCCTTTGCACGCTTCAAAAGTTGTTGTTCTGGTGGCCTTATTTAATTTTTTTTTTTTTCCCTTTATTTTTTTCTTTTGTCGTGTGATATTTTTCTAATTATGTATATTTTTGGGAATCTGCTTTCTCCTACTTCCCATACTATGTCTTTTTCATATGAGTTGTGGAGTCATTTAATAGGGATGCACAGGCAATTTATGTGTATGTGTATAAAAAAAAAGAGTGCGTGTCCCTTCTGAAGTAAAGAAAACATAGCTACTTAGTTTTTAAAATTTTACATAGTGTAGTGAGACGCAACATTGTAAGATTCTACATAGTGAGATGCAACATTGATGAACAGTTGGTCTACATTGTGAACAGGCCATGAAATGGATAGCATAGATGTGGCTATCTGCTCACTTCTCTAGATTATTGTTGAGTTTCTCTCAGTGAAATCTCTTGATTACATACTCAAATTGCATAGCAAAATCGTGACTGGATAGATGATGAATATTCAATTACCATTGCATTAAAATTGGTTTGAAAATTTATATATTCTCATTTATATACTCATTATGTAACAAATATTTTATCTAAAAATTAATTTTCCTCATTGCTTGATCCTTTGTTTCAGGGCGGCCGCCGACGCTGAATAATAAATAATCTTGATTTAGTTTGCAACCCAGGACGTCTGGCATTAGAAGTCATTAGAGAGTTCAATGTCTTCTATTTTATAGAAAAGAGGTATTTCAAAG
Source organism: Bemisia tabaci (assembly GCF_918797505.1). Lineage (NCBI taxonomy): Eukaryota > Metazoa > Arthropoda > Insecta > Hemiptera > Aleyrodidae > Bemisia > Bemisia tabaci. The sequence goes on along the minus strand of NC_092799.1, from coordinate 24,129,849 downwards.
TCTCAGCTTCGATTAGTTAAAGGAGGGGTAAACCATTTATGGTCCTCAACTTTCTTTTTCTTTTTTTTTCCCTAATGTGAAGGAGGTGGGTTTTTTCTTCCACCATCTTTTTTTCATTGCATACTGGCAGCATCGAGATAAAAATGTTTTCCTAGTTCTTCTCAAAGAATCGAACATTTTTGGACAAATAACTGCCAGGCAGCCTGGTGTTAGGATGCATTTCACCCTGTTGGCTGAATGCAGGGATCTTAATGTCGATTTTCAATGTGGCAACCTTTCCAGCGTACTATTTTTAATGTATTATTCTGAGCAACGTTATTCTTTCTTCTACCGTGAAAAGGATACTCTCAAAAGTCCCCAGAAATTAAAGTATTTTCTTTTCCCTGTAGAATATTTTAATGTTCCGTAATTGGCATAAGTGTTTGCCGAGTTTAGTAACTGACTTCTTTGAATATTGTTTCTAGTTTTTTGCTCAATGTCTTGCTTTTTTCTGAATTATCATTACCTCTTTCAGGGAAACTACGAAATTTCAGGGAATTTTACTAAGTCAGTAAGAAACTGCGAGCTGTCAGGGAAAATTTGTTAAATCGCCTTTACTTGCTCTCTTGAATGTGTTTCATGTTTCGAACAACAAATTTCGTGTGTTCAGGTTTGGAAGTGGTGATTTTTAATCTTGATGCACATCATGTAATGTTCGGGAGTATAACCTAAAATCTGACAGGCATTTCATTTTCTGCATTTTGTGGCAACCCTGTTTTTTTCCTTTTGCCCATTTTCTTTTGAGTATTTTTTGATAGGGAATGAAGAGCCTCTTGATTTTCTAGCCTAAGTTTCAGCATACAAAAAGCTTTTTCAGGAAATAGACCATTAATCAAGAACTAAATTTCATCTATCCGTACTATTCTTTCTTTTTATATGTGATTGAATGATAGGTAGGCTGAATAGTTTTAATTATTTGACTCGTGGATCTTTCTAGGGGAATGTAGCAATGTCACTGGTAACAAGGTGGGAATTCTCAGATGTTGGTAGATAAACTGTCAAAAAGTTGCCATTTTTAAAGTGTACATCTGAAAATTACCCTCATGAAATTTGAGTCCATCTGTTTTCTATTCATCCAATATTAGGTTTTCCATTTCGTTACAAAAACATTGTCTTAGTCTCTTGTTATGTCCCTCTAATTGACCAAATGAATAATCTCATCTCTTCTCTTCTTTTATCCATGTTGTTCAGCTGCGCTCATTATCCTGCATTTTTTTCTTATTTAATTGCCATTGAGGTTCCAAAATATGAATCCATACCTTAACGCATTAACCCCTAAGGTTTCAAATTGGTATGTAGGGTTTTGCTCTTTCATTTAATGAGTATGCATTTTCAAGGTCCGAAGACTTCCGGAGTTAGTCTCTTGTGTTGTAGTTTTCAAAAGGTAAGACTCATTAGACTGACCGTTGATGAAATTTTAGAAAAATCACTTTTCATCAAAATTCAATGACACTAAATCTGAACTGACAACTGTTCAATACAAATGAAAAACCTCGAAATCAACTTTAACACGTGAAATAGAAGTTTTGCTCCTAAAGACTAAAATTAAATGTTTTTGAAACAAATGTAGTAAATCGGTGAATTTAAAGTTCAACTTAATTTTGGTAAATTTGAACTTGCATCTAAAGAGAGCACTTTTCTGTTAGATCTCAGAATCTCCACCAAAAATCCTTTTTCCCCCCTCTTTTTTTATCGTAAGTAAACTACTAAATCATGAAACTCAAGATATGCACTGATAAACTGTGAAAAATATTCAGTTCATGTAAGCAACTTTTTTCTAGTAATGAGTGAAACTAAAGGGAAAAATCTGAAAAGCTAAGACTGAGAAGTTCTCTCTTTGTATTCAAGTCATCAATTATGGCTCGATTTTGTTGCTAAGAAAATTTAAGTTTTTAATATTTTAATTCATTCTTGTAATTTTACGATTTTTTCTCACTAACTATAATGTTTTCATGTTTTTATTTGCTCTTGTAAAAGTGTTTAAGGCCTCTCAGAGCCGTTAATAGGTATACTATTTGTTTTTAATCGCTAATTTTCATGTTTATAATTAGTTAGCACTTAGTTTTTAATTTTTTCATAATAAATAAATTAATATCAAATTATATATTCTTTCTTCCTCTTCTTTTTCATCATCATCTCACGTAGGATATCATATCATCTCTTAAACATTTTTCATTTTTTTATACACGCAATAAGAAAAAGATTTGGTTCAACAAGTTTAAGACTTTGGGCGGACTCTTTACTCCTTTAAATCTGAAAGTTTTCTGGGGGATTTTGTAGTTTCATTACATTATCTCACGTAATATTTCTTATGATCTCTTTTAAAGAGGATTTTCTACATGGATGTGTAGAGTTGAATAGTGTGTATTTCAGCTTGCAACGTAAAAAAATCTTCGACCTTATTTTACTTAGTCATTTTATTTTTTTTTTTAGATGAAATTAAATCAACAGTTTTTCTTGAAATAATCGATGGCTTTTCTGCACTTAGGAAATCACTGTGATTTTTCTTCTTCAATTGTATATATAGTAGTTACTTACAGAAAATTGGAAGACTATGATTTGCTTATTTTAAAGTTTCAATAGAGATAGGCGTTTTTCAAAATTTAATTTTCCATATTTATTCCCTTGAAACATCAGCTAGAAATTAGTATGAAGGCTTAATTTAGTCAGACCATATATTTAAGATGAAAGATGTAGAAAGCGTTAACTTTTATTTTTATTTATAATTTTACCTTGAAGAAGGGAAAAAGAAACATTCTCTCAAATCCAGGAGCAATGAGAATTTGGAGAATTACTTATCCTTCAAGCCAATGCTCAGACGTTTGAGGGAGGTGCGGGAGTAAGGAGGCAAGCTAAGCCACCAACTCTCATCCCTGAGATCGCTTCTGTACCTAAGTCTGATGATCCAAATGGTGGAAAATGTTCTTTCTGCTATACGCCTGCAAAGGTGTTTTCAGAGAAAGGCAATTTTCAGATGGCAAGATTATGTTTCGTTCAGGTACCTCATCGTTTCTCAATTATGTTTCGTTCAGGTACCTCATCGTTTCTCAATAAAGAAGTAAGTATTTCATGTGAATTAAAAAATGGTTAGACCTCTGAGGTTTCTTGCAGAATAAGCGTACTTGCGGATTTTTACCATAGCTAGGAACCTAGAGATTGGCAATAGTTGTTACCAGAGTTCATACTATTTGCCTAATGTATTCAATGTTACCTTCTGTTTCAGTGGCATGATTATTAATGTTATTATTTCCCTTAGTTCAACACAATGCAACAGCTTAAACTAGAAAAATTTATATGCCCTGTTACAGGGGCGAAACATTGCTCCTAAGTATTAGGGCCTTTATTTCTTTAGAAAATTTGCATCGCTGTCAAGTAGGTGTCTAAAATGGGGTAAACTAATTGAGAATGAAGTTCAATTACTTTGTTCCCTTTTAATGCAAAGGAGAATGCAGCATTCTTTTGTAAGTCGGTTTTTAAGTTGATTTTTCGTGCAGCCCCAAGTTCATTTTAATTTTCAAGTTCATTAACTTTCTCGTCGACTATTAGTTAGTGTGCTCTTCAATTCCTGCTGTCCCAGACAATTTCTCACACTGTAAATTGAATCATGGATGGCTCCAAATTAGACCTCTCAATAGTTGATAACAGGATCGGAGGACTGAGCGATCACCTTATTCAGCCAGCATGTGAACCAGGCATAACTCAAAAATGAAGCGAAAAGATGATTTGGATCATTAAGTAAGGTGGAGTAAGCCAGGGAAATACGTAGTAGGTGTTTTTGTTGAAACCGACTCGAATTTTCATACTCGGCAACCTGTGAGAGTCTCTGCTTGGCTGTGACTATCTTTCAAGCCGCTCTATTGCTACTGCGAGTTAATTTTATATTTAGAGGTGACGTTATCACCCATAATTACTTATATCTTCAAGCTAAGAAAATAGAACGTGTACATACCTTTCACAAAATTGTATCCTAAATAATGTCAGGAGCAATGAACGATGCTTGTAGCAACTGTAGACGCAAAATCAGAGTCTCTGAAAGAGTTAAATGGGAGCTTAAACCCACAGTCAAAGATCTCTGATTTTGTGACAATAAGTTGATTAAATGACTACACTAAACAGAGAGGTGGTAGGTAGAATTGAACGTTACTCCTCCAGATAAACAACTGCTGCCGATGTCCAAGTAATTGAGGTTCCCAAAACGGTAAGAGGAGGGGTTTCCCAAGACTAATCATGCAAAGAACATGGCGTTCATGCCAATAACATGCACTTAAAAAAAACGCAATCACTTCAGAAGGCATGAGCTGTTACTTTTGTTACCTTGTTACTATTGTTGGGCAAAATGATGTTTCTAACAACTCCTGACGCAAAATCAAAGAGACTCAGAAGAAACCAATTTGAGCAAATGCTCACAGTCTAAGATCTTTGATTGTGTGACATTAAGTTGATCTATGATTGCACTGTTCCATAAAGGGATGAAATTGTGCCTCACATACTAAGGTACGCAAGCCCTGCGTAACAAGAACGGTAGAAGAGATAGGAGGATTCCAAGATAAATAAGGAAACATGTTCTTAATGTCAATAAAATACACATCAGAGAAGCATAATCACTCCAGAGCACATAGGTTGATGGCAAGATATAGAGCGAATAAATTTCGGTCGAAGTTCAGTGACAGTCGCATGTGAAGGCCGAGGCTCATATTCCAGTAATTTTTAGACTTCAGTCACGAGCATGCATTCTGTGATGTAAATGCTGCTTCCTCTTTAGAGTTTGGCACAATTTCGGTGTAATTTCGTTAACGTAATTTACCTGAATTACATCTATCGCTTAGGTCAGGTACTGACATAAACATGACGACATAACCTCACTTAAAAATTTGTCACATATTCGTTCAATAAAAAAATAAAGATACCACTTGAACATTTCAAGAGAAACTAAGGTAATAGTATATCGGGCTCCAGTAGAACACGTGAGACGTAATAATATGAATATGTAAATATAGTAGTTAGCATCTACAAAGAATTAAACTCTTATCCAAATTAGGTATAAATCTATTCATACAACTAGTTGGAGGCTGGTAACGACCGACCAGGGGAATTTCATTTCGTTCCCGAAACTCGAGCTGAACTGGCAGAACTGAACGGAATCAACCAATAGCATTGAACCACTAGTGAACCACTACCGGTTTTTCTCTAAATTCAAAAGATACAGCTAAAATTGTGAAAGATATTAGCCGATGCTGAATTATCCGTGCGATGAAGCCCTATTAAATGTGGTAGAAATGAAATCCTCATATCCTCAACCTTGATCCTTTGTAGGTTTCACTGGAATCGGCCAACGTGTAAGCGAGAAATCTGCTGTGAAAGGTGGTCTTGACGGGGAGGTCGGCAGTCAGTTTAGTCGTTTTTACGTAATTTCTCTTCTAAAACATTTGGAATGTTAAAATAAAGTCAAAAGCGGCACACACGGTAACATGGCGATTCTTTAGGTACCCACTTTTATGGGTCTAAGGTTTACCGTTATCGCGGAGTTTGAGTGACTTTCTCAGTACCCTGGATTCTTGAAATTCAAATTTCCCGGCAAAGTAAAAAGTAAAATTTTCCTTGTTTTGGGTCATTAAGTGCTTATAACTTTTTGAAAACTCAATGGATCTTATTGAAACTCTTCCACTTTGTAGTCCTAATTGAGATGCGTCCGTAGACACCAAGATCGTAGGAATCCGTGCCGTCGTTTGGGCTGCAGTCGAATGGCAATCGAATCAATTTTCAAGTTAAGGGAGTTGCCTGTGACTAAGAGTGTCGGCCACCCGTTTGTTATCGGGACTTTAGTAGGACGTCATTTTCCTCGACCGGGGGTGGCTACCGCCACTCTTGATGCATGTTAAGAATCCCAAGCTACTGCACATAGAGACAGTATATTTCAGAAACCCCACACTGCTAATTTCTCTACAGTGCATTCGTTATTTCCAGAAGTCAACCCTCGGATTCAAAATCTAGTTCTTACCTTTGTCTTCTCTGTTATTACTTTGTCTATCAATGTCAACATTCTGCCCAGACGTTTTCTGACGTACCCTTTATCTTCCAGCCCATTTTAGTGCATAATCTTTGCAATCGATGAAAATTGGAGGCCTACGAAACGGGAGCTAACCAGAACTGGATTCCTCATGTATTGACCCTTGGGGACCCTAGGAAGTTCGAAAATCGGACGCATTGTTCCAGACTTGGCCGCTGCGCCGCGCTAGTGTCGCGTCGGGGCGACTACCGGGCAACCGAGACGGAGAACCGGTGCAGGCTCGCCCGCCCGCGCTCCTCTGCGCCTGCGCTGTCGACCCGAGTGAAAGCTATTTTTATGAATGGCTAGCAAAACCGTTTAATATACTGTGAACTTGTCATCTTAGCTTTGATGCTTCGTTTCCTCGCCGTGATCCGTGCCCCCCGCGCCGCCCCCCTCGCGGCGCGGACGCGGCTCCCCCCGCTCCCCCGCCGGGGGGCGCAGAATGTGTCGTGCGGTATGCGGTATGCTGCCTTGCTGCCTCCACTTGCACTTGTTTTGACTCGAGAGCGTCAATCATCCCGCTCACTCTCTCCCTCCCACCTCTCCGCATTAACGGCGAAACTTCGCGGAAACGCCGGGCTCGTAAGCGTGCTTTATGTGTGACGTCACTAGCTTTCAAGAACCAACTCAATATCATATCCACGCGGGTAAAATAGGCTGTGGGAGGGAAAAATAATCGCAGATGCATTTGCCCGATTGGAAATCAGAGGCAGTTCATTTCAGAGACTCCGCACTGTTTTCATTCCCTCAGTGTAAAAGTTCCTTTCCGATGCCAACGTTCTAAACGATGAATGCTCGTTAGTTTCTCTGTAATATAACATCAGTACTCCAGAGCTCGAAGATACGTAACTCACATTTTTGGGGAAAAATTCAGTTTGTGGCGTTTTTGAAATCTCTATTAACGATTCCGTGTGTGTGAAAAATTTGGAACCCATATCTTATGCCGGTTATGAGATACGAACTTTCAAAAATTTCGATTTGCATTTAAATCAATGGGGCCGACGCGCGATTTTCCCCTGAGACCTCAAAAAGACTGAAATTGATGTAGGTGCTTGTTGGCTCCTGGGTATTGACTTTTTGCTGGGAAAAAATTGAAAAAAATCCGCAACGGAATTACGGCGTTCTTGCTTTGAACGGCAGTATACGGGTGGCACGGCTGCCGATTCGATTACCCATTCTGCTATCTACGATTAACCACCGGATTATTTCTTACTCACAGATTACCCACCGGTTCTAGTTTTACCCACCGACTCCAGCTTTACATACGTTTACCCACCAGCTACAACTTCACCCACCGTTTACTGCCGAATTTGAATTTTCTAAATGTCATTTCTTTGGCTTTAAGTGAATAAGAAAATACCCACAGATTACCCACCGTTGCCTGGATTACCCACAAATAACCCATTACCCACCGGAGTTCAAAGTATCCACGAAATGGGTAATTGCCCACGAATCGGCAGCCCTGAGGGGCGTTGCGGGACTTTTCGATCACACTGTATGAGATATATTGTCTCTCGACGAGTCCCTCCGGGGATATCATCTTTACAGGGACAGCGTCTCAAGTCGTCGGGGGGCACGAGGCATACTGACGACCATACTCTCACCGTAGGTGCCGGCGCGGGGTCGCGCTACCGGAACCGACCCGTGGAACTCTCTCGCGGACGGAAAACCGCCCCATTCATCAGCGCTAATGGCGGGCGCGGCGCGGGCCAGCGGAGAGAGTTCGCCTTCGGAGGAGTTATTCACATGTCCGAGATGAGTGGACTTAATATTCCGCGCGGGTCTCGCCCGGCCTCGGAAGATGTGACGATGACGCCACGGGCCCGGCCGCGCGGAGACCGGGCTCATTAACCGAGTTTAATTACTCTTTTAGTCGCTGTTATCATGCGCCGGGTCGCGTTACCTCAGCCGCCACCGCTTCGCCTTTCTCGCCCGTGAGTCCGTAACCCGCGCCCGATAAGGAGCCCGTCGCGAGGATGATTGAAGGTTGTGACGCAAGCGCCCGGTCCCGGTGTTTCCGCGCGACGATATAGGGAAAAGCCGGGGGGAGGTTGCCCAAGTCCCTGACAGCTCCGACGCGACCCGGCTGCCGCCGTGATGGACTGATTTACTGGCCACGTCAAACCATGTACGTGGCTCTTCCATGGTTTCCATGTAAACAGACAAATTGTCGTTTCCTAGATCAATAGTGGTGACATTGGAGGGAAAGGGGGAGATTTGCCCCCGCCCTACCCTCCAGAAGGCCTGGACCCAAAACAAAGAAACTGAACTTTGGTGAAAAATATGTCTCTGCTCTTAGTTTTGAATGCTATGGCACAGTGACTTCAACGCAAGGGAAGAAAAAACAACAGGAGCCCCAGGATGCCACCGTGATGGACTGATTTACTAGCTACGTCAAACCATGCACGTGGCTCTTCCATGGTTTCCTAGATCAACAGTGGTGTCATTGAAGTGGAGGGGGGGATTTGCCCCCCCCCCCCCCTCCCCCTGTCTTTCAGAAGGCCGGGATCCAACACAAGGAAATGGTGAAAAATGTGTTTCTGCTCTTATAAGTTTTGAATGGTATGGCTCAGTGACTTCAACGCAAGGATAGAAAAAACAACGGAAGTCTCAGGAGCGTCATGAAAAGGGGATGTAGGGATTGTAGGGTCATACGTAATACGGTCATGCATAGGCTTTTAGAAGGCCTGGATCCTAAACAAGGAAACTGAATGAATTTGGTCAAAAATTTGTCTCTGCTCCATAAGTTTCGAATGCTATGGTACAGTGACTTCAACGCAAGGAAAGAAAAAACAACGGAAGTGCCAGGAGCGTTATTAAAGGGGATGTAGGGTCATACGGCGCAAAGTAAAAGTAAAAATCAAATAAATATAACTCCGAGGAAAAGTGTCAATGGAGATTTTGACTTAGTGACTTCAACGCAAGGGTAGAAAAACAAGAGAAGTCCAAGGAGTGCCAGAAATCGACACATTTCTGTGAAATGACCGTCCGGGTCGCAATTTCGGCATTTCCGCGCGCGATGGCCGCCGGGACCGCGGACGAGCGAATGCCCTCTCTCCTCCCTTGGGGGGATAGTGGGGGGGGGGGGGGGGGGGAGTGACCAGCGTCCACCTCGACCTCCTCGCCACAACCGCAGCCGGAGCCGCACATAATTCCACCGCGGCTGTGGCTCGCTGTTATTATTTCGATTTAGCCGTACTTCTCCCAATCCTGATCCACGCACCGTCTCATTTGTTGCAATCAGCTCGGCCGTAGATAAATAATAATCTTAAACATAATAATAGGAAAACAGCTCCGCGGTCCGGCCGTGCTTCGGAAGAACGCCGCATCGACGCTCGAATGTTGCCGCGTTCCTCTTGCGATCGAGTGTTTCGTTTTCCAAAAAGATATTATCATCTGGACTTGAAGACGATTTATTTTGGATTATCTGGACTTAAAGATGATTTATTTTGGATTATCCGGACTTGAAGACGATTTATTTTGGACTATTTGGACTTGAAGACTATTTATTTTGGAGAACTCACTCTGTTTTGTTCCTTATTGTGTAAAATTAATTTTCGAAAGCACAGTTCAGATTTGCTTGATGATGATGATAGTGATGATGACTGATGACCCAAGAGTTGAGCAATTGGTTTAGTATGACTACTGGAGTAACATTCGGAGATTGACAAAATTTTTACCACGTTCACTGCTAAATTTTGATGGGGGAACATGTAGAGATGTTTATACTGGGACACGTTTCCTTCAGCGCTGGTGCTCCTCATTAACAGGTGTTTTTAATGTTTACCTCTGTATCCTTTCAACCCATGTTTTGAAGTCACTAGGTCGGTATCCCCATCGATACTTTTCTTAGGTATCATTATTTCCTCGATTTTCATTCTTGCTTTGCGTCGTGTGACCTTAGCCTCCCTGTAATGACACTCCTTGAACTTTTGTTGTTTGTTCTTCCCCTGCGTTGAAGTCACCGAGTCATTATTGTGTCATTCTATTGGAGACATACTACCATACTACAGGTGTACAGGTACTACAGGTGTCTATGATTGCACTGGGTTCATTGTGCCTTTTAATTGTTATGTCTTTTCGATTTTTAACCTGTGTTTATTCTGACTTTTGGTAAGTCGTTTTATCTTTTACTCAGTTGACACATTTGTGCACCATTCATTCAACAGACTGCAATATGTTTTATCAACAAGTACGGCGGTTACATGGTTATGCAACTGTTTCATCTCTCAAACAGTTAAGGAAAATTAGTAGGAAATTAGTGTTGTCATCATGTCGGAAAATTTTCCTGCTGAGATGTAGGGAAAAGAAGGTTTTCCCGGCATTCATCAATTTCCACCTTAAACACATCACCAATGGTTTACATAAGAAGCGTAACAAGTGCATTGAGGTTACGGAAAAGTTCAAAAGCTCCTTGTTGAACTTATGCATTGAGGATGTTCACTATGAGATTATGGATCTCAATCATAATCTTAGAAACGTCATAACCAAACTTAAAGCGTCGCTACCGCATTTCGTTCTCATTGATTTTATTGTTAATACCACCTTAATTGCCAAACGTCTCGGGCGTGTCACTTGGCAGCGCTTGGAAAATAAACTTGTCAGGCTGGAGGAAATAGTTGTGGACAAATATCATAAATTGTTTGGTCCTTTCATGGAAAAGAGACAGTTATGGTTAGAGAACATCTCTTCGACGGTATTGCCAGGCTATGTTGAAAGAGTAATGTGTCTGGGTCCCATGTTTTCTTTGCCATTTTTTAAAATCGGAGCTGTTGCAAACTCAATTTTTAAACCTGTTCCTCTTGAGAAAATAATTTCTCAAATTGAAGGTAAAATCAGAAATGAATCATCTATGGTTGCTGATAAAATTAGGGAAGGCATTTGCTTGGTGATTAACCGTTATCACCGAGAAATGCAAAGATCTCAGGGATATCCTGAAAAAATAAACATCATGTCGAACCGGAAATTTAATCAGTGTAGGTTGATGAGAAATCTCAAAGAGGATCTAAAGAACACCATAATGTTTTGTAAAAGAAACAGGTCTTTAAAGTTTGTAAAAGCAGATAAGTCCAACAAGGTAGTGGTCATGGATGGCAATGACTACTCAAACAAAATGCTTCATATTCTCAGGGATACAAGTGTATACAAGAAGGTGGCTAGGTCTCTAGTGCCTTCGCAAATCGATAAGAACAACTCTATTGTCAAAAAATGGCTTGCGGAAGGTCATATAAATGATGGTATGTGTAAACATCTTATGGTTAGTGGTGGCAGCGTTGCCAAAATTTATGGTTTTGTTAAGCTGCATAAGGCAGAATTGCCTTTGCGACCAATCGTTAGCACAATAGGAACACCATACCAAAAACTATCCAGGTTTTTATCTAGCATTTTGTCGAACATTGTCGGTAAGGGGGACTCGCATATTCGGAACTCTTTTGAATTTTTTGATTTCATCAATGGTGTAAAGGTACCTGACGGTTATGATTTAATATCTCTTGATGTAGTTAGCATGTACACTAACATATCTGTTGATTTTGCCCTTCAATGTGTGGAATTGAAATGGGAGGAAGTTGAAATGTTCTGTCCGTTACCTAAAGAACAGTTTTTTAGTACGTTAAAAGTGTGCCTCACCAATACCATCTGTCAGTATAATGATGCGTTTTATCAACAAATTTCGGGTTTGGCCATGGGAGGTAGCCTTTCGGCTGTCATGGCTAACATATCCATGGAGCGCATCGAAAGTACTGCTTTGAGTTTATCTCCCATCGAAATCCGCATGTACAAGCGGTATGTCGATGATATTTTTTCTTGTGTAAAAAAAGAAGATACGCATGCTATTCTTGAATTTTTCAACAGTTTAAATCCCGCCATAAAATTTACCCTTGAAATTGAGAATAACAACTGCCTCAATTTTTTGGATATGACTTTAATAAGGGTGAATAGCGAGATTAGATGTAAGTGGTATCAGAAACCAACGGCGTCTGGTCGTTATGTTAATTTTTTATCTGTTCAACCCATGAATGTAAAGAAAAACGTTGCATCTAATTTAGCACGGCGCATAATTGGTCTCTCTCATGTTTCATATCGGCATGAGATGATCCAGATTGGAAAGAATCTGTTGGTTGAAAATTGTTATCCACCCAATTTGATAGCAAAGATTTTCCGCCAGGTACTTAGTAGTTTTAATAAGAGAGGGGGGCAGGATAAAACTACCAAAGAACGGGATCTCGACAAAATTGTATGCCTTCCATACGTTCCCTTCCTTTCGGAAAATTTGTCATCGATTTTAAAATTGTTCGGGTACCATGTGGTTAACACCAAATACAACAATCTTGAGTTCCTGATGTCTAGGGTGAAGGCTAAAAATCCGATTCTGCAGGAATCGGGTTTGGTCTATAAAATTCCTTGTGGAAATTGCGACATCAGTTACATCGGTCAGACCAAGCAACTTCTAAGGAAGAGGCTTGGTGGTCATAAATATGACAATAGTGAGTTAACAGCACTCAAGAGGCACCAAACAGAATTTGGTCACCGGTTCGATTTTGATAAGGTGGTAATTTTATGTAAGGAAGAGAAGTTGTTTCCCAGACTGGTCCTGGAAATGATCGAAATCCTCAAACATGGGGATTCTGTGTGTAATAACCGCACTGACATCAGCGGGCTTAGTGCAATATACCACTCACTTTTTAAAAAGTCAGGTTTAGGTTGACGCCCCAGCGGCACCTATTGGCTTTTCCTTGAACTTAATTGTTTCACTGGTTAGTGCTGCCATCTGTGTGTGGATCGTGAACTAGCGTATCGGTCATTTTCGGTTACTGGTGCTGGCATCGATGTGTCTTGTTTGTTATCAATTTTCTTTTTTTTTTTTTTTTTTTTTTTTTTTTTTTTTTTTTTTTTTTTTTTTTTTTTTTTCTCTCAGATCCCGGCCCCACCATGTAGAGCTCAGGTTTTAGCGTTTTTCTTTTAAAATTTTTTTATTGTTTCCGACTGAAAATGACTCAGTGTTGAGTCGAAACGTCTCGGGTTTCATAATTGTGTATTTTTAGCCTTGTTTCCCGTTTTTTTTCATCTTTGTTGTTCCACTACAGGTGTACTACGGCAGTACCCCGGGACAGGACAGGAATACCCCCAAATCACGTCAAAACGCGCTATTTTTTCTTACTTTTAAATCTAAATTTCTGTAATCTCCCATATGAGAAAAAAATCGTAAAAAACACTGCGAGCTAGGCTTTTTTAGCACTCTCAGATGTAATATAATTTTTTCGAGAAAGTTCACCATTCTCAAGAACGTTGAATCAAAGCGCGAGTAAGACTCTCTGAGAAATGAATAGGAAAAAAAAAGGATTTCTCTAAACTAAAGTCCAAAGATAAATATTTATTTTAATTAGAAGAAATTTGGCAGCGTTGGGCTGTTGATACGGCGTTTTAACTTGGCGCATCGGAGTGGTCCACTCGGATACGGATATACGGAGGCTGCGAGAGAAGGGGCCGGGTGAGCTGCGGGGAGGAAGGGGGGGGGCAATATTATTAGATAAAACGAGAGTTCCCTGGATGTTGGCATTCCATTGTAACTGAGGCTCCTCTGCCCGCAACTGTTTGCAGTTTTCCTCTCCCCCCCCCTCCTGCCCCCTGCCCCCCGCCGAACCCGATTTTGTTCTCCGATCTTTCTTTCCTCGTTCCCAGCGTGTAATTCACCGTCATTAAAGATCCGTGGCAATTTTTTTGTTTTCGTGCCCGCTCAAGTTCAAGCTCAAGCTAGCCCCGTCCGTCCGTCCGTGGTCCGTGGAACTCCCGAAATGAGTTGCCGGCCGGCCGCAGCCGCTGGAAATGAGGCATGCCTCACCGCCTCGGTCGAAGGAAATGAGGCATGCCTCGGTTGTTATGGGTTCCGCAGGGATTCGCCGTGGCCAAGGAAACGCATCTGCTGAACTTACTTGCAGTGTTTTAGAGGGAAATAAAGATCCTGCGGACTGATTATTGAAAATGATAGACAAAGCTATAGGCAAAGAAGGTGTAGGAAGTATGGAGCGATTCCATTGGTTTAAACGGGTGGTTTTTACAGACTAATTGGACTACATTTTGCAATTTAGAACTATAAATTCTAGCCCGGTTTAAAAAACACGTATGTGGCATTACTTTCCCTATGCACATAGGTAAGTGTTTTTCCAGAGGAGCCAGAATTTATAGTTCCAAATTGCAAAATGCAGTCCAATTTTAAGAGGGAAAATGATGGACTAACTAATGGGTCTCTTGTCGGTTGCATAGTAAGTCTATTACCTACCCTTTTCGTCCATGGCAACCACCCACTTCCACCAATAAGATCCCTCCATATCCACATTGTTCTCTTTGTCTATAGATTTATATATACATTTCAATAATCGGCCCGCTGAAAAGAAAACATGTCTAAGAGACCCACCCCGCTTTGCTATTTTTTCCATAAAGTAAGTCAGGGAATTTTGCAAGTCTTTTCCATAATTCTTGTGGCCGAATTATGTACATTTCTTTAATTTTATCGCATCATTATAATAATTGAAATATTTACTCATAATTTCATTTTATTTTTGTGTTGCAGGTATGTTACCCAACCCGGAATTCATTTACCTAACCCTAGAAATGAACTCAGGATACCCTCTTTATCCAACAGGTATTTATCCCTTACTTTCTAGCCAAAAGCCTAGGCTTTCTTTTCTATCTCAGCGTTTAAGTCTCCAAAAAAAACTCGACTTGCATTGAGAGTCCTGCGTCTAGTTTGTGATTGAACGTTTTCCCCCTTACCCCGAAAGAGAGAGAACTTAAAAGATTAGTCTTACGGACATCTCATAGCAGTAAGTGCGAAATAAGTTTTGAATAACTTGACCTGAAGGCACAATCCCACTCAAGACAGCAGTAAATACTGCTCTTTCGCGGCATACTGTGGATTTCTGTCTCTTCGTCTCAAAAGACGTCAATTTTTGCGAACGTACTGCATTTTTATAAACAAGACTTTTGGTGTTTTAATAGAACCGGGCAATCTTCACTAACTCGGCAGCATGGGGCCTAGTGTCCTCACTATCTCTGCATGAAGATTCTTTTACGCCTGCGCACCGAAAGCTCACGGGGAAAAAATCGATTATTTTTCGTGTGGACCGATTCACTTAGCAGATAACGTCTCCCACGAGGCGGCAACGGGGCAAACAACTCTTGATGTTCCACCGTGAAATATTTCTTTTAAATGATTGCCGAGCTCACCTTAACATTTGCCCATGCCCGTCCGCGTCCACGCGCCTTGTTGCCGGTTCGCCGCCGAACCATTGGATTTTTCCTCGTATTTCCCCTTGTAAGAGTGCGATCCGGCAACCTCGCCCCCTCGTCCTGCTGCTCTCTTTGCTCACTCTCATTTACCTCTGTTGATGATTTACTGTAAACTGTTTTAGTCCTCTCATTCTCCGCGCTTTTGCCTCCCCCCCCCCCCCCCTCCGCCGCGCAAGAGCCAGATCGAGCCGAAATTTTGGATATTGGACACGCAAAATTCGAAACATCCTAAAAGCCAGCAGGTGTTGCTAGACTGTGCAAACTTTTTCCTGGCTTATAGAATGTAGCAGCATCAGAGTAGAAATTTTTTCAGTGAACAGTCTTGAAAAGTGCGGAAAAAGTCAGAAAATTGCGATGTCGAAGAAAATCGATCACTTTGTTTTTCTAAACTATTATCCCTGCGGTTGGCTTCGGCGGTTATTTGATGCAGTCAGAATGATTGATTAGGAAAAGAGTTGGGGTTTTGTAGGAAGCTGACAAAATTGTTGGCGATCAAGCACAGACTTCCCTGATGCACTCCGTGTTATTTTGAAACCATTTAGCTTAGAAAACGACTTTCAGGGTGACCTTCTAAAAAACCGACAAAATTAGGGAAAGTCAGGGTATTTGTGATGACCGGGAAGTCAGGGAATTTCTGACACATCTACCAATCACTAAAACTTATCTCTGACCTTCCAACTGTTTTTTGTCGTATTTTAACCAGCTACTGAATGCCTTCCTCTATAATATGATCTCAAAGCAAGGGAATTTTTCCAAAGTTTAGCGGGAGTCGACGTATCTGGAAAAAAAAAAAAAAAAAAAAAAAAATAGATATTTTGTCCATAGGTCAGGGAAAGTCAGAAAGTCGGCAAATTTTCAGGTAAAATCAAAAATAGTCAGAGGAAAATCTATGGCAACCCTGAACTTTCCTCTTCGCTCCTACAAAACTTTGCAACAGACTTATTCTCTCACACTGAAAAAAGATTCTCGGCGTTTTTACCAAGGTCCGTTGGTACCTTTACCATCTCACTTGTTTTACCAATTATTGGTAATTTTACCAAGACAGACTGATAAGCTTACCTAAAAACCGGTATTTTTACTGTTTTTTTTTTTCAGGTAGGAATACCACTTTTATCGGTAATCAATTCCCGGTAACTTTGGCATTTTATCTCAATAATTCTACCACAGTCGATAAAAAATATTGGTGTTTTTACCAAGGTCCAGTAAAATTACCGGGAAAGCTCAATAATTTCTCGGTAAAATTACCAGTTCCATAAATGGTAATTTTACCAAGAAAAAAATTGGGATCAAATAGAACCCTGAATTCTTGGTAATTTTACCGTTTTCTTAGTAAAGACACCGAGATTTTTTTTTTCAGTGAGACTTGTTCTCTCATCTTCAAGGTACTTCAACGAAAATACCATTATAATTTAATAATAAGGCCCGACTCGGCAACGGTGGATGCTGGAGATATGGCGGCGGCATTCCTTCTGGCGGGCGCTTTTGGTACGGTGCCTGGCGTAAAACGACGGCGCGTAATTCCGAAATTGGATCACCCTCGCACGAGTAATTGCTAATTACTCCTCCGCGACTGCTCCGGCGGCCACGGTCGTTGATCCGTTCGCTTTTCGTCCCATCACTCCGGAGTGTGGCGTATCCCCGATCGGATTCGTCCAGCCGGATCACTCTTCCCGCTAGTCCGTCGTCTCCGCACTGCTAAAAATCCGGGAGTTAAACCAGAGACAAGAGACCCTCCACAGGGTATCTACAAGTCCAGAATTTCCGTAAAATCGGTAAAATGTGCGGATTTTTTAAGCTACAAGTCCGGAATTTTCGTAAAGTCCGTAAAATGTGCGGATTTTTTAAGCTACAAGTCCGGAATTTCCGTAAAGTCCGTAAAATGTGCGGATTTTTTAAGGCCGGTCCGAAAGCACTGGGAAAGTGCGGAAATTCCGCAAGGAGCTCCGGAATTTTGTTCATTTTTTGTCATTTTTGTCGCAATTTGAGCGGGAAATTCAAATTTATGACGTTTTTCGATTTTCGTCAACTGGAGGCACTGGGCAAGTACTGAATTCTTCTTTAGAGGAGGTACTGAATTTTCTGAAAAAGTACTGTAATTGTACTGATTTTTGGTCCACCTGTTTGCTTAGACATAATGCACTCCATTGGTATTGACAATGGTGGAAGCTGGTAGAAGCTTCCAATATAACAATGATACATAATATATAGAATGAACCAAAAGCCATCAATGCCGTGGAAAGTGTCCAAGCTTAATATGCTAAGAAAGGTATTCTGTACGGATTCAGGGCCCTCAGACTTCGGAGGGTAGTTACAACCCTATCTTTCACGAAGGAATCACGAGAGATGGACGGGTACATCCTCGTAACATCACGAAGTTGGCCCACAGCTCTACAACACAGCCTGACACCCTGCCTCAACAATGTTTGGTCTCATTAGTAACAGCTCGCATCCCTAATTTCTACAGCCACCTCCCAATTATCTCGATCTGACCGCAGTGACCTCTTCTCCTCGCTTTGTAGGGCCAGGATACCATCGCAGCTCTCCTCACCAGCCTCTTTCTTGACTATTTCATAATCAGACAGCATTGTCACGTTGCGTTGTAAAGCTCATCGGCGACGTTTGAATTTTTCCTAGCGCGTTTAATTTTCACACAGAAACTTATGCTTCTTGGAATCATATATCAGTACCCCAAAGCCAAAAAGTACCTAACTCCACTTTAGTAATTTCGAGATATGAGGGGAAAATCTCGTGTCAGCCCCGTTGATTCCATTGTCAATTGCAATAAAACTCCGCATCTCATAACCGGCGTAAGATAGGGCAACCAAATTTTCCACACACGGAACTGTTAATGGAGATTTCGAAAACGCTTTAACTCGATACTTCCAAAAATGTGACTTTAGTATCGTTTGGCTCTGGGGTGCTGATATATTTTCACGAGGTAAAAGAAAACCCAGAAGTGAAAAAATGTCCCATATTACTTTAAAAAGAGGGCGAATCACACAAAGATTCACCAGTTCCCCGGGAAATTCCTATTATATTAGAAGAGATTAGGCAACTCCGTAAGTTCATACGGCGTTTTTCCTTATGACGGCAATATTACTGTGACCCATAACTCGACCGTGCGGTTGTCAAACTGACTTCTAAGGAACCTCACCGAGTCACCGCACGGTAAGACTGAGCAATTGTAGTATGATTTGACAACGAAGCTTGCATTCCTGAGTGCATCATTACATAAGACTGCATTCCTAGGTCGCGACACCCCTGGACCGGCTTATCCAGCCGAAATTTGTCAGGCTTCCGCGGACGTCGGCTACATCACAATTAGTAGGAGAGCCGGCATTTTTTCGACCCCTAAATAAAACAGAAAATGATTGCTCCAATTCGGGGTTGCCGAATTGATATGAAATTTCTCTTCTGCATCACTGATTTTCCTTATTTTTAATAGCGAAATCACTAACTATTCGGCTCCAATTTGCATGAATTTTTGACCTCCCCGAAAAGAAAAGAGAGAACTCTCTTAGTCGCCATTAATGAGAAAGCTTTTGTCCAGACTTCTCATAAGCATGGTTCTCACAAAACATGCAGTGAAATGCATTCCGGATTTCACTCCGAGAATTTTAACGGAGTGACTTCTGACGGCTCATTGAAGTTCACCGACTGTTCGGAGGAAAATTACAACCCTACCTCTAATGAGGGAATCACGAGAGACGAACGGGTGCGCCGTATGAACTTTCGAGAGTTGCCAAATTTCCTTTTAGAAAATATTTATTTCTGAAAAAAGTAATGAATAATTTGCATCGAAATTTTCCGACACTCTAGATCGAACTGTGAACTACATTTCCCGAAAAAACGGAAGAAAAATATTCGCAAGCTTCCTCGAAAATTCGTATTTTATCCAAGGAAATTTGGCAACGTCTGAAGGCTCAAACGACATTTTTCCTCAGTGCGGCAGCATTGACTGGCTCCACTCTGCCGTACTAAGGAAGAACGCCGTATGAACATTCAAGAGTCGCCAAATTCCGCCGGATAAGACATGCATTTCAAAGGGAAGTTTCGCATACTTTCTCTTGAAATTTTCGCATATTTCAGATTGATTTGCGAACAAAACTTTCCGAAAAAGTCGAATTCAAGTATTCACAATTTTCCAAGTAAATTCGTGTCTTATCGAAGGAAATATGGCAGCGTCAGAAGGCTCATAAGACGTTTTTCCGTAGCACGGCATCACTGCGCGGCGCGTGGGTTTGAAATCACACGAACGGAGAGTCGAGCCCGGGTGATTTCCTGCCGGACATGATAAGGTGCCCATTACACGGAACAGATCCTCGGAGGGGCGCGGAGCAGTGGCGAGGCGCGAATGATCGATTATCAATACTTCCCCATTTGAAACTGCGTCAAAGAATCGATTATAAAGAATCGGTGTTTATCGATCCTTTACGTTCGTTTAAATCAGAGATAGATCGATATATCGCAAAGCTCGCCACGCTACTAGCGCGGAGGGGCGCGAGTTGACGCGAGGACCCGGCGTCATTAGTCAACGGTGTGTGAGTGTGTGTGTGTGTGTGTGGGGGGGGGGGGCGCCACGGGAGCGGGAGGCTGAATCGGAAACGAACAAATGATCTGTCGAAGCTATTACGGGGCCGCGCGGGTACACGAGAAATGCATCACTGAAAATCGGGCCGAGGGCGAACAGCAGAGGGGGTGAGTGATCCCGTATCCATCACCCGGGTGACCACTGACCCCGCCGCCGGCCGTGACCGTGGCCAACCGGTCGCCGCCGTCGGTGTCGCAGTCGTCGTCGCGCCCGGTGGACGTCCGAGACGCCGACGCGACGCCCAGGCCGTCCGACTTGGTGGAAGTCCAGAGAGACCGGATTCGAAAGATGTGTTTCCTCGTCGGAGCCTTGTACCTCGAACACTGAGGAATCAAAAATTAGGTCAGAGGTTTAGGTCAGGTTAGGTCCAAAATTAGGGTAGAGCGCAGGGTTGCCGGTGGTCTGGAAAACCGGGAAAAAGTGGGGATTTGCGAAGACCAGGGAAAGTCAGGGACTTTGTGGGAAAAGTTAGGGAATTCGTGGGGTAAAAGTTAGGGAATTCGTGGGGAAAGTTAGGGAATTCGTGAGAAAATTCAGGGCATTTCTGACAAATCTACTTATCAATAAAATTTATTACTAATGTTTCAACTGTTTACCCTTCTGGTCATTTTTAAGACTTGTCATCTTTCAACCTGCTACCGAAAGTCTTTATCATTCATTTGATCCCTAAATAAAGACATTCTGTCCAAAATTCAGTAAAAGTTAGCGTATTGCCAGGAGAAAAAAAACTCATGAAAAATTTGTTCGAAAGTCATGGGAAGTCAGGGAATTAGACAATTTTGGAGTCGGGGAAAAATCAGGGAAAGTCGGGAAATGTGAAGGTAAAGAAATTATGGCAACCCTGGGTCAGGCTGATTTCTGTTTAATCTGACAAATCATTAAGTGATGCCGCTTTAGTTACACCTGAATCGCATGGAGCTCGCTCTTCAAATAATTGACGGGCGTCGCAACTTTTCTAACGTTGCGTTGAAGTCTCCGTGAACTAACTTGGGGAGTCTCCTACAAGCCCTGGATTAACTGACCAATTATCAGATATCTACACTTTCAAGGGAAGCATTATTCAGAATGATGAATTTCCCGACTTTTACCTGACTTTCCAAGGCTTAAGAGCACTTTTTCTCCTTTCCCCCCTTTTTTTCACACAAATTTTTTTTAGCTAATTATCCGAAAATTCTTGTTCCTTGTCACTGATTCAGCCTCTCTGCGAAGAAACCTCCGCATCTTTATGAAGAGAAGGAGGAGGGGGTTACAATTTACTCGTTAGTAAGACGAAGAACCGCATATACATTCACTGTTTGCTATGGAGTTACGTGTTTTTCGCGTAGCAGGGCAGACGTCTGGTAATGGCAAGGGTACGAGTGACGGATCGAAGGGTCGGAGGGGGGCAAGGGGCTGGCTGTTGACACAGTTCGAGAGTTTTAGCGCTGGTCGATGATGGAGCAGTGCTGTTGTGCTAAGGAGAAACGCCCTATGAACATTCGAGAGTTGCCAAATTTCCAATAGTTGCCAATAGTTATTTTTGAAAGAAGTTATGAATATTTTTCCTTGAAATTTTCAGGATCTTCAGGTGAAATTGCGAACGAATTTATCCGAAAAATTGGAGGGAAAAAATTCACAATTTTTCCAGAAAATTCGTGATTAACCAAAAGAAATTTGGCAACGCGTAAAGGTTCATACGGCGTTCTTCCTCAGCACAGCAGAGTGGCACTGTGGCAGCGACTTATCCTCTGAGGTATGTGACAGGGTTGCCGGACCAACTGTAAATCATTCCCCGTGTTTTCCTCACGTCTCAAAATGGGGTTTTCAACTAAATTTGGCGACACTGCGGCTGAAGCGCGCCACTACTACTCGCGCCGTAGCCGGCCATTCTCTTTCTTGCCTCCGTACCTGCCCCGACCTCTGGTTTGCCACGTCGACGTATTAAGCCGTCGTTTCCTGGTCGAAGGAGCGTAAGTCCATTCCAAGATTTCTTTGACTCGAACAATTTAAGTTTTTACAAGATTGAAAGTGTGCTAATTTTCGTCGAAAATTTTTCTGATTTTCGCGTGAGATCTGAAAAAAAATCAGTGAAATTTTCTGCCAGAGAAGCCCAAGATTCTCTTGGTGAGAATGCAACGTAAAGGAAAAATTTGGCAACATTGAAATGGAGTTACGTTCTTTCGTGAGGTGAGCGACAAGGTGTATGGGATCACCACTCGTCAGGGGTCAGGATCAGTGGCATCTTTTTCGAAATGTCATCGGTCAATAATCATTAATCAAAACGATTCGAATGACATTTTTCAAGAAATTTAGTTCAGCGACGAACGCTTCAACCTTTTTTAGAGAGAGAGAGAGATCTCTTCCTTTCTAGAACTAGGGGTTCGAGAAAAACTTTCGGTAAGCAAAAATTTGATTTTAAAATTATTTTTTTTAATTTAAAGCCTAACAAAATGGTATAATTTCAACCCTGTATTTTCCGTCCCAATTGGTATCAAGCGGCTTATTTTTTATTAACACTGCCTAGTTTAGCTGGATATCCGAAGAAAAATTCTGTTGGGTACGTCCCCCCCGGGGGGGGGGGGGGGGGGTCCAAAAAAAAAAAGAACACTCGTTTGCCAGAAAACTTCATTCGAGTTTACACGCAAAATTGAGACGTGAGTCGCTTCCTGTTTTCCCTCCTTCTGCCAAATTTTGTGCGCGTAGTTTTGGATCGCTTCTGATCTGAAAATTGATTTTTCCTGCGGTGTTGCCTAATTCCTCGAACCAAGCTAGGATGCCAGTAGAATGGCGACAAAGAAAAGCGAAATATACCGATCAAGCAATTCCGATTGGTAACATCGACAGAGGTTATGTCATTGTTTTTGTTTGGATCTTTTTGTTTTGTTGGGATATTAGAGAGAATCCCCGTAGTGACGTCATGTTCGCTCGAGAAACGGTCGACGTCGGTGGAAAAGCGGCAACATGGTGGAGGGTTCTGGGGGAAGGGGGGGGGGGGGCGCCGGTGCATTCGTGGTGACAGCACCATTGTGAGCGGCAGACATGATATATGTGCCGCATTCGGAAACGCAACGCACAATCAGTGGAAACTCAACCAGCACTAGATTAGCGCTTGCGCAGGCGCACTGCGTCGCTCTTGGTGCAGTGGTGCAGCGGCGGTTGCCGAATTTCTGCGTAATTTCACATTTTATCCTCCATGAAAGCTCTGTTCAGGGCAGCCTCTCGGCAACATCTGTGGCACGGTTGCCAGATGTCCTCTCAAATTGAGCTCAATCCTATTTTCAAGTAGTAGGCTTGTGTAACATTGCCGTGCTAAAAAAAAACCGCCGTGTGATCGATCATTCGTGGGTTGCCAAATCTCTTCTGGCCAAATATTTATTTCAGAATTTATTGATGGTAATGTTTCTTTGAAGTTTTCAGCTCCTTCAGATTAAATTACAAATACGCAATTCTGTAAAAAAGTTTTAACAAAACATGCATTTTTTTTCTTTCTTTTTTTTAGAAAATTAGATTTTTAGTAAGATAGACTTCTCAACGCAAAATTTTCTTACGGCGTTATTCCTTGGCTCGTCAGTGTAGCAGGAGTGATAATCGTCACAAAAGGCAACCGTGTTGTGCGCTTTTGTTGCCATTTGTCGCGGAGCCAACTTTCAACCTACATCTAAGGGTTGACTGGCGCTTGAGACTCGGACAACGAGATGTCTCTTTTTATCAATAAACTTCTACATCCATATTCCAAAATCTTAAGTGCAATTTGACATTCTTTTCTTTTCTTACGATAACGTGCTAAAAGTGCTTCATCCAAAAGCCGCACGTATTCCCAAACTGGTTGTTCTTTCTGCGTTTTGATCTTCTCATAAAATCCATCCTCGAGGTTTTAATGACTGGATTCCTCGCAGCTTTTGCACTGTGTGCAATCAACTCCCACTACAGCGAAATTTCACAGATTAATCCAAAATTATTTTGTAGTCGTAAATGCTTTGGTATCTCAACTCGACTGCAGGCAAAGTATGTGCAACATTTAAAAAAGGAAAAAAAAAAACGGTGGTACTCTTAATTTTTTCTTACCTTCAATCATATGTCATTGTTAAAATAAATAGTACACTGTTTTAATTGTCATCAGGCTAAAATGAGCGTTGAGTCATTCTTGGCATTTTTTCTTTCACGCCACGAATAGATAAGAAATAGATACAAATTTTTAGGAGCAGCCCGAGACGATGATAACAGTGGAACAACAAAGATGAAAAAAAACGGGAAACAAGGCTAAAAATACACAATTAATAGATAATAATAGATTAATAGATAATAGATAAGAAATCGATACGTATCACACAATCGATATCTTTTTGTATGAGCATACAAAGCTAAAAATAGTTTTGGGGAGAGGGTCAAGGGCCCATTTAGAGGCCCATTCAGAGGCCCATTTCAAGGGCTGCAAGCTCATGGATAATTGTTTCCGCCCAAACCTGTTGACCGACAGCAGTACTCCGGATCGCTTCCGTTTCCGACGTCTCTTGTCATGTGTAGAGTTTCCCTGCAGTTTGAAGGCGCCGTCGTGCGCAACCGCAAGTGGAATGCCCTCGGTCCTCGGTATTCCGGTAATGAGAAGTTAACCGAAGACGAGTTTAGTTAGCGACAAGTTCCTCTCTCTATTTGAATCGATCATAAACATCGATGAGAGAGCACGCCGTTATTACCTAGACAAAATAACGTAACTGTATTCCAACGTTGCAAAATTTCCACTCGCATATCGTAATTTTCCCAGGAAATTGTCAAGAGTTTCTTCCTGAAAAGTTCACCACTTCTTCCTCTGCTAACATGCGTCAGTAAAATCATTGATAGGAATTACTCAATTGGACGTATTTCTGTCAAACAGAACTATGTACATTCGAACATTCGAGAGTTACCTAATTTCCTTCGATAAAATATTTGTAATTGAGGAACGTTATTCATGTTTCCGTTGATATTTTCAGGAACTTTAGATAAAATTGCGACTAAAATTTACCAAAAAATTGGAAGAAAAATATATTCCTAAGCTTTCAAAAGAAATTGTGTATTGTCACAGAAAATTTAGCAACACCTGGAGGCTCATTCGGCGTTTTTCCTTAATCAGCCAAGGGTCGAGCAGGCTCATCGAATGAAAAATACTTTCCTTTGGACACCAAGGTATTTATAAGTCCGGAAATTGTACTGATTTTTAAGGGCAGTTCGAAAGTACTGACTAAGAGCAGAAATTCCGCACGAAAGTCCGGAATTTCACTCATTTCTTGGTCATTTTTGTCGCAATTTGAGCGAGAAATTCAAATTTTTGAAATTTTTCGAATTTCGTCAAGTGGAGGTACTGACAAAGGACTGAATTGTTTTGTCGGAGGAGTTACTGAACAAGTACTGTAAAATTACTCATTTTTGGCCAGCCTGTTTTATAGTAGACACCCTGGGTGCGTCCTTTCGGAGGCGTTAGTTTCACGGACGGCCGGGAAAAACGGAACGCCTAGCCGCGGATAGCGAATCGCAATCAGGTGCGATAATTCGAGGATAAAAGCGAGGCGTATGATTAGGGCCATGATTGCGGCCAGGCCTCTATCGTTATGACCTTTCTCTCCGTGCTCCTGATATCGTTTTTGCCCGGTCGGGGACCTGGGCCCCGGGGTCAGGAAACTCGAAGAACTAACAGCAGGCCTCCGCAGGCCAGATAAGTGCCGACTATGCCCAGACTTCGCTCCGATCCCTGTGAATCAGGGGGTCACTGGGAAAAAACCTAGGTTGAAGGGACCTGTCTTCGGTTTAATCTTACACCGGCAGGGTCTCTACAAGTCCGGAAATAGTACTGATTTTTTTATGGCGGCCTGGAAGTAAGGGACAAGTGCGGAAATTCCGCAAGAAGATCCGAACTTTATTCATTTTTTGACCTTTTTTTCGCAATTTGGGAGGGAGACTCAAATTTGTGAAATTGTTCGAATTTTGTCAAATGAAGGCACTGAAAAAGTACTGAATTTCTTGGGAATGTACTGAATAAGAACTGTAAAACTACTGATTTTTGGGCTGTGTGTAGTAGACACCCTGACCAGTGTTTTTACCAAGTCATTCCGTGAAGAGAATAGATGACGCTGCACGCATTTATATCACTCCGGGATTTTAGGCGCTATTCAGACTCAGGCACAGAATTGCGCTCCAAAATTTTCAATTGCGTGTACAAGTCGGAAGTTAACTTTCTCTGACGACCGAAACAACTCGACAAACATCGTATGCGATGACAAGACGATTGAGACGAAAAAAAGTCCCGTGGAAAATAGCTTCTTTTATTGCCGCACCCAGACCGGACGGTATTTGCGCGGGTTCAGACTTAAAGAAAATCTGACATTTTTAGGTCCGTCGAGGCGATGAACTCATACTAACGAAATCCGAGGTATATTCGATCGGATCTGACAACTGGATGTACGTTTTACGACATTTTTGAGGGAATTCGGAGAGATTTGTGGGCGGGATTACCAACACCTCCGACTTTCCTGCATCCCTGCGAAAGCGCTACCACCTGCGAGGGAAGAACGCGAGGGGTCTAGACTCGAGACGGACGGACGGCCTCTCATTCACGCCAAGGCCACGGGAGTCAGTGACCCGCAATGAGGAAAAACGGTCAGTTTTTCGGTTTTCAGCGGCTAGTCCAACTGTGCCCCGCGTCGTCGTCCTGAGAACTGCACCCGGGCAGTTTCGCGGATGTTATTAAAATTTCCGGTCGGAAACTCGTTCAGCCGAGGAATCGGGGTGCGTCCTCGTGCCGGCCGTCTGGAATTTTCGCGTTTCCTCCATTCGGAGGATGCTCATCATTCTAGTACGACGCCCCCCCCCCCCCTCCTCCACTCCCTGGCCACCACGTGACTGTTGAGGTTTAATGAAATATAACGCAAGATTTTGCAAACATGTACACTGAAAAAAAAGTAGTTAGCGTTGAGAACTAATTTGGTAAGTTCTCGACAAGTAGAATCAAAATTAGGCTTCAGAACTAATTTATTGTACTGAAGCACCAATCAATTCGCTTCATACGCTGACTTGACTTTACTAGAGCGCGAACCAGAATTGGAAAACAGCACTAGCTGTAAAATTAGCGCTGTGGTAAGACAAATTCACCTTCGGGTCAAACTAATTCGCCCTCAACACTAACTGCCACATTGTCCGTTACATTTATTCAGTTTCGAAAAAGTGGCGTCGGTACAACAGCCTCAATCGCGTCAGCTCGTGAAAATCAATTAAAATGTGAAATTTCGGGCTCGTTTGACAATGTAAATACTCCCGGTATGATTTATAGTGTCCTCTCTTTCTTGAAAACGTTCGAAAGCAACATAAATAAACCTGTTAAGGTTAGAAATCGTCTGTTCGATTCAAAACGTAAACAAGCATGATATTCGTTGGAGTCGTCAATCTTCTGTATTAAATTGCGATTAAAGCGTTCCGCGTTCAGTTTATATTTTACGAAAATCTGTGAACTTACTGCTTACTTCTATAATTCGTGTTCTCCCGTAATTTCAAAAGAATATCTCAAGTGTTCGGACGAGATATGTTTATTCAGTGTGAACATTCGCTACCGTTTCATGTGTGAGTGTGCGTCTCTCTAAAGGATAATTCTGTCTACTTGCACATACCTATGGGATATTCCTTTCCTCTGTCGTTCATTTGGAACCGGTCAGTTGATTTTTACCTCTCATCTTTTAAGAAATCTTCTTTTCCTGAAAGTATTGTCCAGTTATCATTCGCTAAGCCGTTTTCTCCTCTCTCAGTTTTGAGGTTAGCCGGCCAGGTTGGCCTAGTGGTCAGCGCGTCTGACTCTAAGCCAATAGGTCCTGGGTTCGAATCCCGGTGGTGGCGACAAATTTTCATGGAACTGACGAGTGGATCTGCAGAAACAGATTCCACTCGGCCTTAATCCCTGAAAATTTGAAAGCCTGGAGCATGGATGTGCCTAAATCCCATGATGTCTAAGGACAATAAATACTGTCTATCGATGGCTGTAGGTTCCAACGGAATATAAGCCACTAAACCAGCAAAAAAAAAAAAAAAAAAAAAAAAGTTTTGAGGTTAGGTTGACCCAACCCTACCGAATGCGAATTAGAGTAGCGGAATTAGTTTCCAGCACTAATAGTGGTTAGTGTACAGAAACCAAAAATCATGTGTGTCCAAATCACACAATTTGAGTTAGTGTATAGAAACCATTTTTAGTCATCTGACGCTAACTCATTTTTTTCAGTGATCAATTCATGTGTTATATTACTCATGATGTGGTCACCTGAGCCTGAGACTTAGTGATAAGTTGAAGCTCCCTCTCGTCCAGTTCTAATTTTCTCTTGTGGTCAGTCCTCTTCTTCACTTGTAAGCACTATGTCATAGATTAAGCTTTAATTCCATCGATATATACTCTGTACTATCCAACGAGGTGTTTTTTATCAATCCCTCATACCCTAACAGTGACACCCTTGAAAGCAGTGCTCCCATTCCATAACCGTCAAAAGTTCCGAGATTCGGAAATTTTTTGTTCCAATTTCTCTCGCTCCATGGCCGTCAAAAGTTCCGGGATTTACTCTAGATTTTTTTAAGAGTTCTGAGAAAGTTCCGGAAAATGCAAAAGCCCCGAAAGCTCATACGACGTTTTTCCTTAGCATGGCGGACTAGTGCTTGGCATCACTACTGTAACTCTTGAGCGAATTGGCATAGAAACTTGAAATTTTGGGGTGCTCACAGATCAAAAGGAAACGATCCTCTGAGGCCCTCTAAGATTTTGAAGGAGGGCGTGGGATCATGAGGGTGGTGCGGGAATTGGAAGGTATAGTATGGATCCGGGCCGAATCGGCAACGCTACCGCGGGGTCCGTTTCGCGATTGACAAATTTCGTGGCGGCCTCAAATGCAGGAGCCGTCAAGTTCATGGCCGCGCGGGCAATGCGGCCATGCGCATGGCCTACACTCGGCCCCGCGCGGCGACCCGGCGCGTATTAGCGCACGCGCGACCCACGCGCGTCCCAGCGCTCACATTATTGACGAGCGCACATTTTCCTCTCTCTAATGGTCATTCCAGTTTCGGACGGTTATCAATCCGAGTGTGAATTCGCGTGGGAGCCACCCGGCTCCGCCGTCCCCCTCCCCCCGTCCTCGCCCGCAGCCGCCCCCCCCCCCCCCCCCCGGGGCTATACCCTGTCGTCTTATTACCGATCGACGAGAGCAGTAGTAACTCGAGAAATGAAGTTTCGAGAAAATAGATCCGGTAGCGTCCGAACTAGAGACCCTTTATACTGAGAGTCGAGACAATGTGAATCCATCTCTGATTGGTTCCCCTATTTTAGGCCTTCACAGTGTCACAAACGGGAATAAAGATTACGTTTTCACCGATTGCGAAGATTATAATCTGGACTGGACCAGGGAATTACGGGTTCGGCAAGGAACAAACGGGATGAGAGAAGGAACGGCGGAAAGAATTTGAGAATGGGTCGATCAAAGATTACAAAAAACGTACGATTTCTGTAATCTTTATTCCCGTTTGTGACTCCATGAGGGGGTGTTGTCTTGACTCTCAGTATAAAGGGACTCTTTTACTCAACGGAGCCATCAGTAGCGTGGCGGGCTTTGCGATGTATATCCATTGATCTGTCATTTAATCCTAAAGAAAAGGATCGATAAACAGGGTGTTCGCAACGAACGCCCTATAGTAATCGATTCCTCACCATAGCTTCAAATGGGGAGGTGTCGATAGTCGATCATTTACGCCTCACCACTGGGAGGCATATATCTCGGAGACCCCGCACTAATAATGTAAACTATGTCATGGAGCGAGGTGAATGTTAAGTTCGAAGGGATCTCGATTTTTTTTTTCGCCTAATGATAATCGATTAGCAAGTTGTTGAGCAAAAAACCAAATAATTTAACTATTTTCTATTTCAAAACTATTTTCTCTAATAGTTGTGCAATATAGAAACCAGGATATCCTCTTACTCAGTTTTCCTAGTAGTATCATTTTAAAGATAGATGAAATTACTATGTTCCCTATTAGTTATATTCATTGTATTGTACTTTTGTTTGTTTTGTTTTATTTGTCAGTTGAGTCTATCATTTGTTAGCTGTTTTGCTCTTTTTTGTTGATTACTTTTGTAATTGGGCAACTTGCCCGTTTTGTATAATAAATAATAAATAAATAAATTCACAAAATTTAAGACGCCTGCAAATACTCTATTCGGCCAATTTACCGTATGCGCAGTAGCATTTTCCCCTGGAGCGTTAAAACCATGGCCGAGTGTTGTGCGCATGCGCAATTAATCCT
This sequence comes from Bemisia tabaci, assembly GCF_918797505.1. NCBI lineage: Eukaryota > Metazoa > Arthropoda > Insecta > Hemiptera > Aleyrodidae > Bemisia > Bemisia tabaci. The sequence goes on along the minus strand of NC_092799.1, from coordinate 24,099,607 downwards.
CCGACTCACCGCGCTTATCCCGGCGCGGCGCGTTGCAGCAAATACATCCACAATCAAATTAATTCCGAAGCCGAGGAAATAATTGCACATTAGGGAGCATGTTTGAGCAGCGCTGCGGTGGCCGAAACCCGCATTAATGGCGTCGCAGGAACGAGAGGAGACAGGGACAAACCGAACAAAGGAGGAAGGGTCGAGGGGCGAGTGGGGGGCGGGGGGCCGGGGGGCCGAGGAGACACTCACGAAGACGGCACGGCGCACGGTCCCAGGGGGAACGGGGTGGCGAAGACAGGGGACAGGGAAGCTAAAGGAGCTACTTGCGAGTTGCATCGGTCGTAACACGGCTGGAAAGCACACCGCACACCGGGCTCCCGAGCCCAAAGTTGGGAGCTTTCTCGAGGGCGACGCTGAGTATTGGAATGTCATATTCTTGCCTCGAGGAAAGTCCAACTCAGCGTAACGAAGACAGATTCATAAAAAGGAAATAACTGATTTCAGCAGAAAATTTGTGTCACGAACAAAATGTTTTTTTTTTTCCAAATCTCAATTGATTCTGTTACCTAGCAAAGTTTCGTTGGCAAAAATACTAAGCTTTCTGGTCCTCAAATGTGCAATTTGAACGACCTTAAACCTTCATTTTCGGTTGTAAACTTCTTTCGAGGAGGGTCTAACTCTGCAAAATAAAGAAAAATCCAGTGATTGGAAAAAAACTGATTTCAGCCGAAAATTTTTGTCATGAAAATAATTTTTTTTCAAAGTTCAAATTCAAAAACAACAAACTTTTGTTTAGTTTGTTTTGAAATTTCTTCAGCGCATGTTATTCTGTTACCGAGCAAAGTTTCATTGCCGAAAATATAAAACTTGCCGGTCCTTGATCGTGCAATTTGAAAGACCTTCAACCTTCATGTTGGGCAGTAAACTTCCTTCGAAGAAGGTCCTCTGCAACAATAAAGAACAATTAACAACAAAACGGGGTAAAAAACTGAATTCTGCCGAAAATTTTCGTTGATTGGCAAATGCCTTCAGCGCATGCTATTCAGTATTCAAAAAAATCTCGTGGCCAAAAACATAAAACTTTCCAGCACTTGAGTATTGCAATTTTAACAATCTGAAACTTTCATTTTTGGCCCTTTATCTTATGTTTCGACTATTTTACAACTGTTTTATATAGGTGTAATTATGAAATAAAATTTTTTTAGTCCATCAGACTGTTCACCAAACAGCAGGTGCAAAAGTATCTGAGTATTAGGGTCATTTCCTTGGAGGAAAATGAGCACATAATACAAAAGCGCTCCTCTACCATGTAGGAATCACCGGAGAAGATTTTGTACCACCCGCAGTAACCTGAGGTTTTGTACAACATCAATTAATCTTACCAACCTTAATAGTGTAAGTCTTCGTCAGGGCCAGTGGCCCATGTATTATGAGCAAACTTCCTCAATGTCCAATGTCTTATTTTTACGATTTAAAGCCTATTTTACCTCTAATCTTTTCCGCAATTTTAAGTATGCTATGTTTTGCAATGTACTCTCAAGATACCAAAAATTCTGTTTTTGTCTTCAAACTGAAGGATAAGCAATTTTTGGTTGTACTAACTTTAACATTTGGTACGGGAGGAAATAATTTACTCATAGTATGTAAAGTTCCTCTAAGGAAATTGCTGTGATATATCCTCGTGGCGTATTGCATAGCCCGAAATAGGACAAAGCTTAGTATCCTCCATTGACTCTCAAAAATGAGAAAAACAAATAGAAAAGCTCATCGGAACGCAAACAATTCTAACTCCTAGGTGCCCATTAAATCAGCATCACTGTTGCTTTTCCATTTCCATGATTAACCTTTCTCTCGATCCAATAACCAGGATTCGAATTCCGAACCTATTACACAGAAGGAGAAATTATGTAAGATGAGAAATGTGGAGTCTAATCACCGGTAATTAGATGCAATATTGTGGAAAATTTGTGCTTTTTTTCTCTTTTTTGCGTTTCTTTTACTTAACTCGAATAGTTCAGCTCCCCCCCCCCTTATATCTTCGCCAGATTGCCGGTAGAAAGCTAAAGTCTAAGCGATAAATCTATTGAGGCAACGCCTGAATACAATGAAATGAAGGATTCCAAATCAAATTGACCAACATAATTTTTTTTCCATTCTGCGGCAAAGTCAAAATAGGCCAATAACACACGTTAAGCTCGGTGTGAGTTTTTCATATTTTGGTTTTGGTCGGAAGCATTGGGTACATCGAATGGCATCTATCAGTAAAGCTTGACTCAGGGTCAAGAGCGCAACTTATTGCATGAGTTCGTTTTTTAGCAATGTAAATTGAGTACGCACACCTGTTTCGACCTGCTCGAGTCAAATTTTTTTCACACGAGGCCCACTGCGCGTCGGCTGGAGGCTGCGGATGGTATGATGGCCTGGCGGCGCTGGTGGGTACAATTTCAACTATGCAGCGCAGGACATATCGTGTGTTGTATGTGTTCGGTTAATACACACTCCAGTGTTTAGATACAACATATATACAATTACATACAATGGGTACATTCCTCGGAGTACAATGCAGGTTTATGCAAATGTCACCGGCATTTGCATATCGGTTCACAATGCAACTATGTCCCCCTCCTCGGCGCCCCCTCCCGGACGCCCCGTCTCCTCCCCCCCTCCCCGAGCTTAAATACCTCCCCTTTACGCTATACCTAATTAAAATTTTCAATTTCATTTTTTATTCGCCATTGATAACGCGCGCCCTTTGTTTTTCTCGTTTATTTTTCGTGTATCTATTTATTTATCCGCGCTTATTTATTTCCAATCGAGTCGATGCACCGCGCCGACCCGGGAATAATGGTAGCGTTTTTCATACACGCTCTCTCACCGACATTGTTTGAATATCACCACCGGCGGGGAGGGGGACCCTGGAATGATTTCTTTCGAGACGGCGGTACCGTGGTGCGGAGCCAATGGTCCTGAGCCCCCCCCCCCTCCCCCCTTTCGTTGGCTATTTTTTCGCCCGTGAGCACGAGCTTCGTGTGTCAGCCTCAATGAGTCCGATGGTCCCACCGATTCGAGGACACGGTGGATTCCTACTGGGAACAAAGCGCGGAGAGCCACCGCGGAGACTTTAACGCCGGACAAGAGGCTAGAGATGTGGAAGAAAAACCCGGTCAAAAAAAAAGTAACACACTGGGGGAAAAAAAACCACATTGGATCTAGAGTCCAGACTCTTGGAAACATTGACAAGAAAACGGACACTTGATTCAATCAGATTTAAGCTTAGATCAAAAGGAAATCCGCTCAAATTAAGAGGCTTGGTTCTTGATTTAAGCTTTAGTCTGATTGAACCAAGAGTATTTTTTCTTGTCGATGTTTTTAAGAGTCTGGACTCTAGATTCAATTTTTTTTTCCAGTGCATGGAGATGTAAAGCCAAGTGAGCGGCCGGCCTTATCAGGTATCCATTCGAAAAATACAATAATTATATCGCCCCATCAACTTTGATAAAATTATCGTATCGTAAACTATTGATAAGTTGAAGTTCGCCTTAAATTACGCTGCATAGGCAACAATCTTACCGGGAAGCACGAATAGTTCTATCGTCCATTTGAAGTTCGCCTCCAATTTATCCGCTTACACACATTTGTATAGCTTCTTATGCTTTGATTCAACAGTGCTTTAAGCTTTTTATTCAGCTCTCACGCCCTTGGTCACATTTTCTGATGTGAGATGAAAATCAAATATACAAAGTTTTAATATTTGAGGTTTCATTAAATCGTCTACTTTTCCACAGGGGGCGCAGGAATGGAAGTTAAGTTCGGATTTGTATTGGCAATATATCAATGAGTTGTTTACTCAGACGGGCTTTCATCTTCCTCAAGTCATTTCAACCAAGATGACCTCTCGATTACTTCCCTAACTGCGGATGTATAAAGTCGATTTTTATTCTGATTGTAAACTTATTCCCTGGGTTGTACAGGAGGCATTTTAATAAGCTTTTATTCACATAGTTTCAGCGATTTGGTGACAGTGTCTTTTACTTATGACTTTGTAACACTTTTATGTCATTTTTTTATGAGGCATTATACTGTGACCATTTAATGTGCTTCGCCGAACCATTTAAGAGTTATGTAGCAGCATTCAAAAGAAATAAGCATACCATTAGCTAAAACATCACTCAGAACCCATTTCTCGGTAAACTATTTCTTCTTATTGACCTACTGTAACCTCAAGTCCACATAAGCCTCGGCGCATATCTCCATTCCAAGGCTAAGCCGCGATTTTCCCCAATCCGTTTTATGTTAAAACCCATGCTATTCTTTCAGAAACTATCATCCCACATCACTTTATTAATTTTACGACGATAAAAAGAGAGTCCATCCCTCAGTGCATTGTTGTTTTCTCAAGCAGGTTAGATGTATCTGCTCATAAATGTCAGCATATTTTCTGGAGCGCTCTCCTTTAATTTAAGAATAATGCTGTAGTTTTCCTCACTTTCCTCGTGGGGTTTCAAATTACTCATGTGCGGCACATGATGTGCCCACGTTGTGCACTGGACAAAAAAAACACATTGGATCTAGAGTCCAGACTCTTGGAAACATTGACAAGAAAACGGACTCTTGATTCAATCAGATTTAAGCTGAAATCAAAAGGAAATCCGCTCAAATTAAGAGGCTTGGTTCTTGATTTAAGCTTAAGTCTGATTGAATCAAGAGTATTTTTTTCTTGTCGATGTTTTTAAGAGTCTGGACTCTAGATCCAATGTGTGTTTTTTCCAGTGTGGTTAAATTAACTTTTTGCCTTGTCATATGGAACCATTCTTATATTTTTTCATACATCAGCTGAGTTGAACTAATGTTAACACCCCCCACCCCCCCTCCAATGATTCTGCGTTTTTCTCATTAAACTAAATATCGCCTCTGCAAAAAGACGGAAACAAGTAATATTCCCCAAATGTCCTGATTATTCTCGATAAGCATCCGTAATCGCATGTTTAGATCAACTATTTTTTACCCCTAATTTTTGCGAATATTATAAAATAATATGATTGATTAAAATCCGCGAAAAAGTGCCTCCTAATTACCATGGCAAGCCGCGTGTATGCAAGGAGCCCAGACTTAATTTTCTACGCGTGCACGCGATTACTATTTTGATGAGAGTTCCAAATTCAAGCACAATTACACGCTCCTTCAGTGGTGACTCAACTTTTTGATAATCCGTCTCGCCGCCGCGCCAGTCCGGGAGGAGAGATTTTTACAACCGCTATGAAGTTTTAATTGTTAGGAAAAAGAAAAGACCCTGCCTGACGGAGGGGGGGGGCAGTGGGGGGCGGCGGGCCACGGGTGGGGGCCGGCGGGAGGCTGAGAGAGAGAGGTGGATTTATTATGTGGTTTCTAATTTTCATTCTTGTATAAATTGATCTAGTGTACGGTTTCGCGGGGAAATTAATGGAAGGTCTGCTATTTTAATATTATATAAACATTTATCTTGATTAAAAATCTAATACTAAGTTGTTAAATTAGTTTACAGCAGGGCATGCTGGTCGGTTCCAGCTTCCTATTTCTACCCTACTTCATCCTCCCCGACGGTATCTGCCATCATCTTTATACTTTTATCATACATGCTCGCATGCATTCGTGCATACCTGTATGTTCGTTTTGTCGCTGCGCTCGGGAGCGAACATTTTTGTATGATCGTGCACTTGTATCCCAGTCAACATTTTTATCCGCTCGCAACGAGCACACGATTCCATACGAACTAACGGTTCTCCTTATTTTCTCATCTCGGGGAAACAGGAAAAAACTCCCTCTGCTCGTCTATTTTGTCAGCCGCGTGCAAAACCAACTCCTTATAAGCAGAGACAAAAATTATAGAGATCGTACATTTCAGGTTCTCCACGGAAAAAATACATTTTTTAGAGTTGAAATATCAAATACCAACAGACGAACTGTGCATAACATGTTGAAGTATACGACGAGGAAGATTCCAAATCAGGGCCAGAAATACTCTGTCGAATACTTAATGCTTCTCTTGTGGGTGGTTTTCGATAACTGAACTTGAAAATTAAGACTCATTGTTAGCTCGAAACCCACCTACGACATAAATCGTTGTTTCCTGGACGAAGTAACCTAACTCCATTCCAACGGTGCAAAATTGACTCGGATAACACAATTTTCTTTCACGAGAATGTACCTATGCAATTTTTGTCCAAAATGTGTCTGATTTTTGCAAGGGATCAGAAGAAAATCAGTGAAATTTTCAATTTAGAATATGAAAGTTTCTCTCGATAAAATTGCAATTTGCGAGGAAAATATGGCAACAGTGAAACGGAGTTACGTTTTTTTCGTTGAGGAAACGACGATACTATAATTAAAGAGCGCAACGCCACCACAAAGTCTCTTAAATTTTAATACTAAATTATTCAGGTGAAATTATTCCTGAAGTCACACCAAGAAACCTAAAAATAATTTTCAAGTCCAACACGGGCTCACCCCCGTGATTTCGCCATAATTTGTGAGTAGTATCCTCATTTTGCCTCAAAACGTCCATGCTAATTAGGTGATTCCGCTCAGCCTCTCATTTCCTGTTCACCGAATCTTAACTTTCCTCCAGTGCGACTTTGAAGTGTCGAAACGTGTTTCCACGGCCGAGGCCGTGTTAGCTTTTTTTATTTCCACCGCCGGTCCCTGATACTAATCGGAAGATAAATAAAGCTGCGCGGCAGGAAATTAAAAGGAAAGGGATACTAAAATGCAGTTAGAATACTAAATATTGATTTTCGGCCCGGTCCAGCTCTTGTTCTTCTCTTCTCCGTCTCTCATCGTCGCATTGTTGACGAGAAGGCATAGCTACTTTTCCATATGAGCCATGGAAAGAAGCGTTGAGTTATACGGAAGACGGGGCTTATCTCAAAGTGCAATTACGCGTTTATGTTTCGACATCAGTTGCTCCGCCGCACACTAAAGTGGTTTTCTTAGATTGTGTGTTCTGAGAAGAAAACCACTCTTTTTCAAGACGGTTGGAAATGCTGTGTTTAAAATATCGCGAGTATTTTAGCGTGTCGCCGAATTTCTAAATCAAGCACTGTGTTAGTCGGAGAGGACTTAATTTATCACGACCAATTGAAATAAAGTTTGCAATGCGGGGCCGCTTTATCTGATCCACCGTTAAAAGCACTTATCTGCATGGTGAAATTAACTCCACTAATATACTCACTCCAGAATGAGACAAAAACAGTGGTTCCCTAATGCAAAATTTAGTCCAATTCTTTGTTACGATTGAAAGACAATTCATTTTTAAGAAAGTAGTTAAATTGAAGCTGATGTCCAACGTATCTTTTACGCACACTGGAAAAAAACACATTGGATCTATAGTCCAGACTCTTGAAAACATTGACAAGAAAAAATACTCTTGATTCAATCGGATTTTTGCTTGAATCAAAACGAAATCCGCCTAAATTAAGAGGCTTGGTTCTTGATTTAAGCTAGATTCTGATTGAATCAAGAGTACTTTTTCTTGTCGATGTTTTTAAGAGTCTGGACTCTAGGTCCAATGTATTTTTTTTTCCAGTGCAGGAACTTATCGTTCAACATGTTTTCCGTGGTTTTTTCTGTTTTTTCCTGATTCTATTTCAATGAGGGAAAAATTTTGATCATTAAAATTTTGAGCACTGTCTTACTGTGCGCTGTTGCCTGTCGAGATTGATACTCGGCTCCACAGCCTATTTCATGTAAGGAGAGAGTCGGTAAGTGTAGAGATTTCCAGTCGGATTGTGTTCATTTACAGTTACTGAATGCTCCGAGCGGGGAAGAAAAGTAAAAACTCAATATTTGTCGAAAAAAAGCAACAACACACAACATGAGAGGAGCTCTCTTAATTTAAGGGCGTCGGACACACCCTTTTGACGGCGGTAACACCGAAAAGTTAGGTCTTGTTTACCGATTCACGTGTGAATGCAAACACGACCTCTCACTCAGACAGCAGACACCCCTCCTCATAGATTTTGTTTTTACTTCATCTCGTCTTTTTCCCCCATTTAATTATTTTAGTAACCAAGGAAAAATACACAGGACGCGGCTTGTATCAAACCTTGACCCTTGGGCTGTTTTATAGTAATGAATCCATGCTTCATCGTTGTAACACCTGATGGCACTAACCGTTCCGAATTTTCAACTCCCTCCCCCACCCTCGTAAATGTCTGCCATGAGAAAACCTGATTACATTTGTGCTTCATTTGTCTCCGTGCATATAATATTTCGAATGGTATAACACATGACTCGGTGACTTCAACGCAGGGAAAGAAAAAACAACAGAAGTTTTTTTTTTTGTTTTTTTTTTATAATTTTGTGGCTTCTATTCCTTAGTATAATATAACAACAGAAGTTAGAGGAGTGTCACTAAGGTAGTATAAAGTCATACGGCGCAAAGCAAGAACATAATCGGGATAATGACACCATGAGGAATAGTATCAATAGAGACCCAGTGACTTTAACGCACGGGTAGAAAAGATACAGAGGTTTTGGTACCTACATTTGCGCAACTTTTTCTGTCAATTAACGGGAATCCTGTGTCATTTTTGTCGTGAGTCGCTGTTCTTCCCACGAAAGAACGTAACTTCATTTCAATGTTGCCCAATTTCCTCTCGCAAATTGCAATTTTAACTGGGGAATCTTGGGCATACCAAACTGAAAATTTCACTGATTTTTCATTTGATCTCATGCAAAAATCAGAAAAATGTTTGACAAAAAGTGCACAGGTAAAAAATGAAAAAAAATCGAATTGTTCGAGTCAATTCGGCAACCTCGGAATGGAGTTACGTTTTGTTCAAGAAACGACGATTTGTGTCATTCGTTCCTTATGCTACTGTGCAACGCGAAAACGACGTAAACGCTATTTTAAATTTTTTGGGAATAATTTGTCATAGCATGAAAACTTGTTTACCTCGGGACACTGTTTTTACAGAATTCTTTCGCAAATACTATTAAGAATTCAACCTGAAAATTTGAGGTGCATGGGTAAAACAGTTTCTATTTTATGAAGTGTTAAGTTCCAAAAAACGCGGGAAAATCTTGATGGATTTACGGCGTTGTTGCTTAGCACGGCAGTATGCAGGTACGTGTTTTCACTGATGAGTCAGAAATAGTCGTTCCCTATCGCGAAATCTAGTCGAAATACCGCGGGAAATCGCCACCACCGCAGCGGCCCCCCGTTCTCGAATATGAATAAATTGCAATTGAATAAGAGATAAGCAGCCCTCCCAACACAATAGTCGCTTCGCGGGAATATCCTAGCCGACCGCTCTCGTTTTCGGAGCCGGAGCGACACAACCTCCAGCACGAGTTGACGGAGTTCTCCCCCAGGTGGCGCCACCGACGACGGTGTAACGACCGAAAAGTCTCCCCGGATCACGACTTTAGGGCACCCGATCCTACCATTTCTGGGCCGGTGATTTTTATTCAAAACTTTTCCAAGCGTAAGGGCGCTGCCAAATTCATCTTGATAAATTATTTTTTTTTTTTTTTACTCCACCTTTGTGTCTTGAAATTTTTCCGAGAACTGTGGCACGAGAGAATTAAAGCTTCCTATGAATGATTATTTTATCTCTAACATAAGAAATTGAAGAAAATAGGTTTGAAAGTGAGTAAATTTACCGCCTTGTGACGTCATAGATTGACGATTCCTATTTGAACCCCGTATTTTAGCGGATGAGATCATTCTGTTACATTTCTATTAAGTTATACCTTTAAGTCACCTTTGTTATACCTTATTACTCCTTGACTTGAAAGTTATAAGATAAGGGTATAGCTGATGAGGAAAAACTGTTTGAAAGGAAGAAGGTAGGTATTGGAGGAAATAAAAATCTGTAGGAAATAGCAAGAACCGTTGCGCCGATCTTAACATTAGTTCCTTTTTTTAAAATGTTATCATGACTTCTGCTGATGTTTGGACGTGCCTCTGTCAAACAGAACTATGTGGATTATGACGTGAGCCCTGGTATGCATATATTCTTATGGGTCTCAGGGCTCATGTCCTAATGCACATAGTTCCGTTTGGCAGAAATACGTCCGTTTAATATTCTGTCTATCGACGGAAACCCGTTGGCCATCGAATGGATTGGAAGGGAGGGAGGAGCCTACAGTTGGAGGTGTGGTGAACGCGGCAAGAAAAGAGTAACCAAGACGAGAAAGTGAGGGCAGCCGAGTACCTTACAGCGTTGCCATTTTTATCTTTATGGTTCATTTTTCCAATTCTACATTTCTGCATACTCGAATCTCAAATTATTCGAAATTGAATGATAAATTCATGTAAAGATTCACAATACTCGGTCCGGAAAGTCATTTTGTCCTTACAGCTATGAAACAAAAGTGTTAAATCCTCAATTCATCTACCGAAAAACAGCGTATTCCAACTTTTAGAAATGTTTGCATTCGTATCTAGGAGTAGCATCGTAAAAATTCCTTTCAAAAAAATTGTTACCTCTTCGGTCAAGTTGATGGCCGTATATCGATGGCCAAAGAACGAAATCATGTATCTCCGTTTGCGAAGTAGCAGACTTCCTGCCACAGTTTATTTTCTCCCTGGAAAAGTAGTCAACGTAGTTTCTTGAAAACTTCTTTGATTTTTCTCCTCTATCAGCAGAATATTCCGTATCAATTCCAAGCTTCAAAGTCATCTTGTCTCTCTTCGAAAAAATAAAAGAGGAACGAAATTTTGAAACATCGCAATGGAGATACGTGATTTTGCACTCCGGCTGTCGAATAGGGTCGAAATTTAGAGTGGAAGAAAGTGCTTTCGACGCGACGCGTGGAAAGCAGAGGAAAGTTTTCCCTCCGACCTCCCGAACGCCGCGGAATAATTGGTCACCAACGCGGCAACCCTGGTACGGAGTGAAGGTCTAGACCAACCAGCAACGACCGTCTTGTTCCAATTTTAATTAACAATAATTCAAACTGTTTAGATTAATCTGGTGATTGCAATGTAAATCAGGCTTTATTTATAGAGGGCGTAACTGCAGAGAATCGACTCCTGACGACTTGGCTGTTGCAGAAGCTGAAGCTGCCCCAGTGGTCCTCTGTCCTCGTGTGTTCCGGCTGTCGGTCTTTCAGCCTCTCGCTCCCCCTCTTTTATCCTCTCTTCTTTGTCTCGCTCTCTCCTCTCGAATTTTGACTTTCCCATTTCCTCATCATCCTCGACCGTTTCATAACCTTCAGGCGGATCATATTGTGCCCTGCAATATGGAAGTGAATTCCAGAATGTACACTGTTAAAAATCGAGTAGTGAATTTCTTTTCCGGAGTATACACGAAGAAAGAAACTTCGTGCATGGGACCCGAAGTTGAGGTCATATGGATTTATGAAATTTTCGGATCACGCATCCGAAAACTTGAGGTCCAACCGCCGAAGTTCGGGTCAGACATCTAAAGCTCTCGGTATGTACCGGAGTACTTCAGATGTGTGACCTGAACCCTTCTGTGTAGACCCAAGTACTTCAGAAGTCTGACCCGAACTTCGGCAGTTGGACCTCAAGTTTTCGGATGCGATCCGAAAACTTCAGAGATCCATAGGACCTCAACTTCGGATCCCATGCACGAAGTTTTTTTCTCCGTGTAGCGCCAAAAAACCCCGAGGGATATGCTGCCGTAGTGAGGAAGAACGCCGTATGAGCCTTCAGACGTTGCCATATTTCCTACAGTAATAAACCAATTTTCTGGGCAAATTGCGAATATCTTTCTTCAAAACATGTAGACAATTTTCGTGGTCATTTATTCTAAAATACCTGAAAATTTCAACGAAAATTATGCATAGTTTTCTCAAAAAATACTTGTTTTCTCCGGAGAGATTTGACAATTCTCAAATGTTCTTACGGCCGGCGGTTTTCCTTAGCACGGCAATATGGGGTGCTGAGCGGAATCAAATTTCCCTACGTAGTGACACACAGTATTTTGAAGCGGAATCGCGGAGTGTCTTACGTTTTAATGGTGCTGATTTCACCTCACACTCATATCACTCGGGGGTTTTAGGCGCTGTGAAGACTCCGCCTCAAAATTTCACTCCAAAATGTTAAACAGTGTATTTAAGTCCGAAGTCTTGTCAGCGAGGATAAAAAACGTGTCACTCCAAAAAGAGGCGAGTCTGAAGGAGTCTCGGTTGAAGGTGACAGTTGAGGGTACCACAGGGGGCCTCCCTCGAAATTCACTGAAATACGGGCCGACTGTCGACCGAAGGCCGTTCACGACTCGGTTTCGGTCCTGCCTTGACCACCGCGAAGGGTCGTTTGACGCGACACAAATAATTCAAGACCCATAACTTCGTACACCGGGCCACTATGTCATTTCCGTCCGCGCGCGATGATGCTCCGCACTATGCTGCCGTGCTATGGAAAAAATGTTCAGATATTTTAGATTATATTGCGAACAAAATAGTCTGAAAAAGTGAAAGAAAGATACTTAGAATTTCCCTGATAAATTCTTATTTTATTAGAGGAAATTTGCCAACGCCTAAAGATTATACGGAGTTTTTCCTTAGCATGGCAGTATAGTTGATGGAATAGCCACGGGACGACCTCAGTTTGCCAACGGAGGGTCATTGGGTAATGCTCGGATCCTCGCCGCTTAAAACTAAGCACGTCTGTCTTAAGATGTCTGCAACTGTCGTATGTCTTAAGCCTTTTATGATTGAAAGTAAGTATTTTAGAGACCTCGAACTGGTGACCTTTCGAAGCGAACTGTATTCCTCCATTTGACGCAGATTTGGTATCAGATCAGATGTACCTTTTTCATATTTTTTCAATCATACTTTTTCAACTCCCCGCCGGCCAATCGAACGACCGCTCCACGCGTGTTACGTTTTTTCGTAGCCCACCACCCATCGACAGTTTCCAGATCGTTGTTCGTCCCCGGCAGTGACCAGGAAGCACCGGCGCGGCGTTCGGTGGTCATCAAGCATCGGCCGTTGGTCGTTGGTGCTCGGTGGTCATCGGCCGTGGTCGCCGAGTCCGTCGTCCCGCGATAATCCCGCCAACTAACGGGCTCAACAGTTGTCGTGACTTAATTATCGCCGCGGATCTTTAATTAACAGCTCGAATCACGACCCCAAACCTAATTTCATGCTTCTTTCACAATTCAATCCCTCCCTCCGTCCCCGACCCGGGCTCCTTATCCCCGTCCGTGCATCCATATACATCCATACACATCCATATACCCACATACATCCATACACATCCAGCCACATCGCTACATCCACTAATCATTATATCCGCATGTACAGTACCTGCACTTATTCCATGCATGCGCTTTCGAAACCCCCTCCGCTGAAACCGCGGATCCACGACCTGAGCTTTTGTTGAGTTACGCGGTTTTCCTCGAAAGAGCATGTCCCTCCCTCCGCCCTCTCGCCGTCTGGCCATGCTCTGCATTCTTCGGTCTTACCCGGGCCGTTCGCAACACCTCATTACTCCAGTGTGCCAATATGCCATGCGTCGGAAAGAATCCTCGATTAAAGTTTAATCAACCTCTTCGCGTATGGTTCGAGTTGCCACCCCTAAGTTCGTCTATCGGGAAGGAGCATCGCACTTTAGACCGGTGTTTCCGATGTATCATTCCGATAGGGCCGGGCACAGACCGTTCCGGTCTGACGTCACACGCTTCGATCAAATTGGATCCGAAGAATAATATGAACGCAGCCCGTGATGCTCGTGTGTTCGAAGCGCAATGAAATTGGATTGTCTAGGAGCCTGTCTTTTAATTTTCTGATGTTCGTCAATGATAAATCAGAGCGGAAAAATAGGTGAAAAAGGAGATTTACTGATATTGTGGCATAGCGGGTTTCGAATAAAGTTTTTGTTGTACAAACATCTTTGGAAAAAAAACACATTGGATCTAGAGTCCAGACTCTTAAAAACATCGACAAGAAAAAATACTCTTGATTCAATCAGATTTAAGCTTAAATCAAGAACCAAGCCCTTAATTTGAGCGGATATCCTTTTGATTTAAGCTGAAATCTGATTGAATCAAGAGTCCTTTTTCTTGTCAATGTTTTCAAGAGTCTGGACTCTGAATCCAATGTGTTTTTAGTGTATTTTCCGAAGGAAATACACTATTGCATTCTCCCATGATGTCGGACCCAGACCTGAGACATTGTGAAGAGCACCGATCACGGGTCGTAGATCACGAAAATATATGCTATTCAAATTCATGTGTATATATATATGTATGTATATATGTATGTATATATATATGTATGTATGTATGTATGTATGTATTTCCGCCTTTTGAAGATTTTTCGATTTTTGAGTGGTTATATCTTTCTTACGTTGAAAGATATTTTGACCAATTTTTTTGCATTTTGTAGAGACTCATTAGGACTACTATTCTGCGAAAAAAAATTGAAATTTGAGGCAATAGATTTTGAGGGGTGGGGCTCGAAAGTGGGGGGAGGTCAAATCTTGTCCACTCGATAACTCGAGCGAAAATGAATATTTTGAGCTGAAATTTTTACGGGTGGTAGTTCTCCCCTAGGACTGGTTTGGTATTGAATTTGAGCTAAATCGGCCGAGCCGTTTAAAAATGGCGAGCTTTGAAAGTTTTAGGCGAGGGGTGCGCGGCATGAGGGGAGCCGGCCGGAGCAGGGCCGCACAGTGGGTCGGGGGAGAAAGTTTTTGGACAAGCTGATCGTCGCACAGTGGGTCAGGGGAGAGAAGTTTTTGGACAAACTTTTCGTCGCACAGTGGGTCAGGGGAAGGAAGATTCTGGACAAATTGTTCGTCGCACAGTGGGTCAGGTTAAATGATCTGTTCTTGAACAAAATCTCACCATTTAACCGTCACAACCTTTCGCAGCGCGTTCGCTGGCAACGTACGCAACTACTATCTTGTGCTCAAGAAATTAATTCATTCCCTTACAGATTGATCCCCCCCCCCCCCCTTCGGAAAATACACTCTTCCCGCGGTGGACGCGCGGGTCGCTTAAGAAGACAGAACAACTGGAATGGACACTCAAACTAAAAAGCGCGCGCGAAGCGCGCGTCCTGGGGGGGCTTGGGGGGGCGAAGCCCCCCCAAAAAACCGGCGCGGAGCGAAGCGGAGCGCCGGTTTTTTCCAGTGCAGTCGCGCTTTTGTTATAGCAGAGTGATGAATAATTTTTGGAAGCGCGTATGCTCAACATTTCCCTCGAATTTCTTTTTCAGAGCTAGAAAAAAATTACCAGTATGACTCTTTAACTCCGATTTTGTACGGAAACTTTGTAAGCTCCGAACGAACCGAAATTTCGTCGTTGTAAACCAAGCCTCCTTCTCTTTTTACCGCTGTGGAGATATCGTGAAGAGAATACCACTACCAACAAATTTTTTCAACCACGAGCACTTAATTCAATGAAATCTCAATTCAATGTGCTCTCCAGAAGTCTAACATGTTCTTTTCATTATCCGTGTTTCAAATACAGGTTCTTTCCTCGTTTTTTTTAAGACACTCGTATCTGAACATAACGTAGGATAATGAGATAGAAGAACCAACTCTCATTCAACTGCATCTAATTTGTCCGTGTTTTGTTTTTTGTTGCAGGTATGTATATCAATCTTTCCATAAGACCGAAAATTAGTGGCAAGTGTCCAACCCGACGAAAGACCATCCACGCAGAAGACGCGGACTTTATTTTTGTAAGTACCCCACGAATGTTTTATGTATGAGAAAGTCCAGGTGGAGAACACTGCCGTGCTAAAGAAGAACGTATGAACATTCGAGAGTTGCCAAATTTCCACCGATAAAACATGATTGTATTTTTGACGACATTCGTGCACATTTGTCCCTGGAATTTTCAGATATTTTAGATTAAATCGCGTGCGAAATTTTTTGAAAATTTTAGAAAATAATATTCACAATTTTCCCAGTAAATTCCGTTTTTATTGGAAGAAATTCGGCAACGTCTGAAGGCTCATACGGTGTTCTTTCTAGCACGGTAGAAGAGTGGAAAAATTTCGCATCCTCGACGATGATCATTATTTTCCTCACCGCGCTTTCCCCGTAAGTGCTCTTTTTCACTACTCCCCCCCGCGAGGTTTGGGATTTGCATGCTGATGCCCCGTCTCGAGAGACCCCTCGCAATTCGGCACTCGTAATTCAAAATTTAAAGAAAAAAAAATAGCTCGCCCCTTGGATTTCGGGTGAACTATCCTGCTGCGCTTTAGAAATTCGGTTTTCCGCTCCGGACCCGCTCGGGAATAACTCAGCGGCAATTTAGAAACATGAGACGCTCGCTTTGAAGGTCGCCTGTAAATTGGGAGCGAGGTCGCCGGATCGGCGAATAACGAACGCGTTTTCGATTAGAAATTCGCTGTTTTTCGGTGAGATTTGGCGAAGGTGATTGGGAATTCGTTAATTCCGACCGACAGCTGACGGGGCATGGGGCAAGGGCCGGGCTGAGTGGCACGAAATTCGGAGGCACTTGTGATCAAAGTGCGATTGATTTATCCCGGTGGGGCTTCAAAGAGCCATGCACGATAAATCATACTTCCGAAACGCTGGAAAGCTACAGTGATTATGCGCTGCCTTAATTTGTGGCCTGTGATGTGTTTGCTAGGTGGAGGAGACAGCAGCACGCCGTAGACCCCGGTTGCCAATTGGACCGAATTTATCAGGGAGTGATAAGAGAGACACAACGCAATAACTTGATTCAACAATAAAATTCTTCCGTGACATGCACTGGTAAAAAAAAACCTCTTGGAACAATGCCGCGGTGCACTAACTTAAGAGTGCAGTTTCTTGTCGCCGGATTTAAGAGTCTTGAACTCTTGTTTCAAGCGGATTTTGCATTGATTCAAGCGGATTTTGCATTGAAACAAGAGTCCAGACTCTTAAATCCGGCGACAAGAAATTGCTTTCTTGTACCAAGAGGTTTTTTTTACCAGTGTGGAGGACAACATAAGGGTGGATGCAACTTTTCCTGCTGAAAGGATGTCCGTGTTGCAAACGCGAAACAGTGAGGGCGGACTAGGTATTTTCAAAGTTGACGGAAAGTATTAGGGTTGCCAGTCAGGGAATGCCAGGAAATGTCAGGGAATTTTTCAAGAGTCAGGAAAAACCTGGAAAAGTCAGCGAAAAATCGTTAATTCACCTATGTTTGCTTTCAGAATGAGTTTGACGTTTTAATCACCAAATTTTGCGTGAAAACTATTGCAAATTATGTCTGTTTAATCATGTGACACTTTTTCAATTGTCAGGGGGTTTTACTGAAATGCGTCAGGAAAATCAAAGGAACGTCATGGAATTTCATTTTCTAAATTCTGTGGCAACCCTGAAGCACAGTCCGACTCTAAGCGAATTTTATTTGAAGTTCCGAACCTCTTTGGGAAGTTTCGCCCCGGTTTGTCTCATCAATCACCAACATTAGTGCATCCCGTTGCTACCAGATTCGACCAATCAGATCAGTTGGATTTCGATGGGTCGAACCAACTTGCGAGGTGGTACTAAAATCACGCACCAACGTTGTGATTCATTAGTCACCGAATTTGCAGTTCCGAATGGAGATGTTGCATGTGTGAGGAATTTGCGATTTGACTATTAATCCTTTTGTAAAAGTTCACGAGAAACACGATGTTGCTACTGGTTTTCTCTGAAATCAACTCCCAAGCTCAAAAAAAGCTCTCAAGTTGAGGCTAAAATGGAGGCGATATCTCACGCTATCTTGAGAGTCCACCTCTACATCAAGACCAACTCTCCATGCAAAGATAGGAAGCAAATACATTGACAGGGCTGCTACTTTATTCGAGGACTCTAAGACAGAAAACACGGCATCCCTGGTAATGTATTTGCTTCCTATCTTTGCATGGAGAGTTTGTCTTGACGTAGAGGTGGACTCTCAGGATAGCTGGGGATATCCCCTCCATTTTGGCATCAACTTGAGAGCTTTTTTTGAGCTTGGGAGTCGACCCCAGAGAAAACCAGTGGCACCATCGTGTTTCGCGCGAACTTTTACCTAATAATCAACAGTCAAATCGCAAATTCCTTACACATGCAACATCATCATTCAAATAAAATGGTAGTTCGGGCGCTGAAGTAGTTCCGAACCTCTAAAAAAAATTCATTCTCTGAGCTTTCACCAATGAGGGACAAAATGAGCGGCAGAATAATGAAGAGGAAGAAAGGTAAAAGGAAGAAGAGGAGGTGGAAGTTGGTGAGTCCGGGATCTGGGAGGAGCGGCAACCGGGCGACCGTGGCTTTCGGGCGGTCGAGCGAGCTTTTTTCTCTTTTTCTCGAATTCATAAAAACAGAAACAGGTTTGAGGCCCGGGCCCGGGTCCGGGCGGTGGCCGCGTGTCGGATTGGATAACCTAAAAATCGATAACCGATGGAAGTGCGTCCGCGTCCGCGTCCGCGTCGGGAGCAGTCGGGACCCCGGGACCCGTCCAGCCGGTCGACTCCCAACCGTCCGGCATTCCTCCCGGCCCCCGAACCCCCGAACCCCGTTACCAGCTGGAAAAGTCCCCGCAACGTTGCCCGATATCATACGAAAATAACCCAATCTCACACTAGGAATTGTCTCCAGAGGATGTATTATGGGACTTGTCCCGGGGAAATGTTCCACTTGCTACGTTGGGAAAAATATTGGAGTTAGTTAGTAGTGTATAATCACAGTGCTAAGGAGCGTCCCTATAGAGTCCCAAGAGAGAAGAAGAAGGAATCTCGTTGTTTTGTTTAACGGGGAAAAATTATCCCATGGCTAATGTCCCACGATCTAACCGTGCTAGCAATATATCAAGGCCAAGTGCTGTGATTGGTCCAAATCATCGAATAAGCCAATTAAAACGCCTGACCTTAATATTTTGATAGTTAGGTTTGATCGTGTGACGAAGAGGTATCAATCCGGTTCCTAAAATTGAAAATTCTCGGGAAATCCGAAAGATTTTTCGCGGCGACATGGCAGCCTGGCTTGAAATCCCACCACAAAAGCAAATTTTATCGAGAGGTTCAGTACTCCTTTTTTGCCCGAACTCCGAACTGCCATTCTCGTATTTGAGTTCGGAACTTCCGATTCGGTGACGAACGAATCGCAACGTTGGTGCATGATTTTGCTACCACCTCGCGAAGTGGTTCTAGAAAAGGTTCGACCTATCGAAAACCAACGGATCTGATTGGTCGAATCTGGTAACAACGGTGTCCACTGGTGTTGGTAATTGATGAGACAAACCGGGACAGAACTTCCGAAAAAGGTTCGGAACAGAGACAAGAGACCCTCCACTGGCCTCCTAGCGACAAGTGGAAGCTTTTAACTTCGGGGTTTCAACAATTCCTTATGGACAATTATTACAGGGAGCAACAGTCATCACCCTAATTTCGGCTGTTGACCTACCTACATGGTCGATGATGAGTTTCGGGTAACGTCATGAGCCAAACCAGTTTCCCAAACGTCGGCCATTTTCGGCTTGTTTGCAGAACGAAACTGCCAACACGTTGTTGAACATCAACCATGTAGGTATAAGTCAACAGTAGAATGCTGAAGTCCCGAAAGTAAAAGTTTCCTCCATGGCCAAGATACTAGTGGAGGGTCTCTTGTCTCTGGTTTGGAACTTCAAATAAAATTCGCTTCAAGTTCTGTGCAGGTTTTGCCTTATCAGTAAGATTCCTAAAATTGGGAAATTTTCGGGAAATTTCTGGCGACGACATGGCAGCCTGGCTCGAAGTGCGAGCACAAGTTATGGACAGCATTAGAGGCGCGGAGGAGATACCGCGACGTCCAAGTCAAACGAAGGCTCGGCCGCGCGTGCCTTGTGGTGCCGATAAATAAAAATTTCCCGGTCGGAACGGGGAAACGCGGGGATCATTCGCTGCGAGCGGCGTCTAAATTACAAATATCCAGGTGAATCGGAACAAGGGAATTGGATTAGACGAAAAGGCACGGGTAACAGCGGCTCTAAATTACGTCGCCTGTCGCGAGCGTGGGTTTCGAGGTGCGCTGCAGTCGCCGGAATCGAGAGAAAGAGGAAAAATCCACGGATTTGACTTTATGCATGGATAACTTATCGGTTTTTTTTCTGGTTTGCGTTTTTCGGCCGGGTGTATCGTGACACGCGGCGTTTCAAGATCGAATTTTCTGGGAAAAGATGCGTGAAAAATAAGAATGGAGAATTTGCACGCAAATTTTTTATCACCTCATCCGAGAGTGCTTTAAGTGTTGATTTTGCAGAATTTTTTACAATTTTCTTCTGACATGGGAAATGCTTTAAAAATAGATTTAAAAGTGAGAAAATGCACCGCCTCGTGACGTCATCTGGCGGCATTTCCCATTTAAACGCATGTATTTTAGCTGAAACGGTTCTTTTGTCATATCTCCTTCAAGAATTGCTCAATTTATGAATCAAGCGTACTTTCGTGTTCAGTTCACTCAGTAGATATTACTTAAACACGAAATTCATCAAATTTTAGACCCTTGCAAATTCTCCATTGCGAGCTGTTGTCGTAATAGTATGACCGTCAGCCAACCTCGATTTTATTGTCGTTCTTAACGAAGCTTCCTCAGAGACGTTTTTACGATACATATCACCAAGAACGGGCGTTGGATTGTATGCGTAATGGTATAATTGGCACGCAGCGCCAATATTCCAAAAATTCCCCCCGTCAATTTCATTCCAAGACGCCATTTTGAGGGAGATAGGATCGAATACGACCCGGAGTACAAAAATTCAATGTTTCGCGTTACTTATTACATTTACTTATTGTATGTGAATTACCGTTTCTCTTAGAGACGTCCTGTATGGTTTGCACTGTGATTCAGAGAGGTAATTCAAGGTCCTGGTTTGCACTGTGATTCAGAGAGGTACAACAAGGTCCTTAATACAGCATCCGAAAAATATCATATCCCAGGAACTTCGAGTGCACGGAGAAAAAAATTGCGTGCGTGAGATCTGAAGTTTATAGGTCGTATGGATCTCCGAAGTTTTTGAATGTTGCATCCGGAAACTTAAGGTCCAGCTGCCAAAGTCAGGACCACGCATACTTACAAAGCACATCAATAGTTTAATCGACTCCCTAGAAGTTCTAACCGAGGTACCCCAGATGTGTGACCCGAACTTCGGCTGCTGGAAAGCGGCAGCCGTTTTCGGATGCACGATCCAAAAACTTCAGAGATCCTTACAACCTGAAATTCGGACCCCATGCAGGAAGTTTTTTCCTGAGAGAAACTGAATCATTACAACGTTGAAAATAAATCCTGATTCAATGCGGCCTTCCGTAACAAGTGATTTAGAGCGATTTTTAAGTCATTTTTCTCGGCCAACAACTTTTGTTTTCGCCCCGGCTGAAATTCGCGAAAGACCCGTCCACGCGCTCGCCCGGGCGTTCCATTCAAGCCGGCAAGACGGTGCGTCGCGTCCTCGGACCCGCGACGAAAAAACTGGAAATTCTGGATTTTCGCCCCTTCAATTACGATGCAAATTGGCGCGGGCCGTTGAAAATAGGCGTGACTCTGCCATCGTCGCCCGCGCCCCGGCTAAACTGCCGCGCTGAGGAAGAACGCCGTATGAGCATTCGAGAGTTGCCAGATTTCCCGCGATAGAACATGCATCTTCGACAACATTCATGGATAATTTTCCTCGAAATTCTCAGATATTTTAGATCATGGTGTCTAGTTTTTTAAAAACCGGGGAAAACCGGGATTCATCAGGGAATGAAAATTTACCGGGAAAATCTGGGAGAAATCAGGGAATCTGTTCCAGAAATCGGGAATCTCCTCTCGAACCAACCAGGGATCATTTCGTTTTCGGCGGTCTAATCTGACGTGCGCCAAAGAAATGGCTGTAAGATGTATTAAAATCCGTATGCATATCTAAAACTCTGGAAATTATATTCTTTTCTCCAAGAAAATCCCATGAAACTGGAGAAAACTTCGGTTTCTCATCAGGGAATGAGCTCCTGAAAATCAGGGAAAATCAGGGAATGAGCTTTGCCAAGAAAACTAGACACCATGTTTTAGATTGAATTGCCCACAAAATAGTCTGAAAATTTTAGAAAATAATATTCGCAATTTGCCGAGTAAATTCGGTTTTTGTCGGAGGAAGCTTGGCAACGTGTGAAAGCTCATACGGCGTTTTTCCTCAGCGCGGCAGTAATGGCCCCGCGAAACATGACGAGCGTCTCGTCCTCCGCCCCGAACACCCCGATCCCGATCGATTTTCGGGCCGATCCCGATTCATTAATCGATTGCGCCGCGAGTGTCCGGCCGAGGGGATCGTCGTTAGTGGCCCGCAACAAGTTTTTCGTTTTACCGCCGACCCGGACCCGGCCGCCAGAACCGACCCCGCCTCTCCAGTCTGCACGGTGCACACCCGCGCCGCGCCGGACGTCGCCGATCTCGAGTTGGAATTGGAATTTCCCGCTCTTTCTCTGCGGATTTTTCCGTGAAAATTGTTTTGATGATCACCGAATTAATAGTGAGGTTGATTTAACATTTTGGATGTAAAAAAGTGTGCGAGAACTCACACACTGGAAAAAAAACACATTGGATCTAGAGTCCAGACTCTTGAAAACATTGACAAGAAAAAATACTCTTGATTCAATCGGATTTTTGCTTGAATCAAAACGAAATCCGCTTAAATTAAGAGGCTTGGTTCTTGATTTAAGCTAGTTTCTGATTGTTAGTTCTACATCTTGACATTTCTAAAGTAACTGCTGTAGCGGTTAATCCAGCATTTAGTAAGTTCTCGCACACTTTTTTTACATCCA
Source organism: Bemisia tabaci (assembly GCF_918797505.1). Classification (NCBI taxonomy): domain Eukaryota; kingdom Metazoa; phylum Arthropoda; class Insecta; order Hemiptera; family Aleyrodidae; genus Bemisia; species Bemisia tabaci. The sequence continues at coordinate 24,076,918 of NC_092799.1, read as the reverse complement.
GAATGTTAAATTAACTTCTTTTTTTATCAGTGTGGGAAACATGTAGATTGGTGCGATAATTTTTCTCGAGTCAAAAAGTCAGGGATTTTCTCATGAAAAATCGGGGAATTTCCAGATTTTCAGTTCGAAATGCGTAAGGTTCACCTTTCAAACATGCAATTTGCCTGGGAAAAGTTTGCAACGTTGCAACATAGCTACGTTTTTTCGCGAGGTTCGGTTCTTTCAGTACCACCAGGTTACTGAACCTCCCCCAGCTTTTCACAGAACGCTCGGATCCCTGCAGAAAATCCTGGCACGGCTCGGGAATTCCGATGGAGCGGAATGGGTGCCCACTTTGAATCGGAGTCTGGATTTCGCTGCGGCGGCGGTCTCAAACGTGTCGCCTTATTACCATGATCGTGGACGCTCTAGCCTCCGCAAGTGCTCAATGAGTCTGTGAGAACATTAACGCACGGCCGAGGGGGCCGGGGGGACGGTGACTGTATTGAGCATTGAAAGGACCTTATTGTTTCGTGTAGCAACTTAAATGCGCTTTGTTGTCTCTGCCGAACGCGCCACGGCCTCGGCCCGGGATCCAGGGGGAAGGGGCTCCGGCACGATGCTCCAACGTTTGCATCTCGGGATTCGGAAGGCGCTGTTGCCGATCTCCTCCGAATTTCGACTCGATCGAAAATTTGCACGCAAATTTTTTTTTCCTTCATCTGAGAATACCCTGAGTCTCTTGTTTCGTGAAGCCTTAGGAGCCTTAATTCGAAGAATGCATTATGGCCTGGTTACACGCTCAAAGTTCCGTCAAATTCCGATCAAAATGATGACCAAGATGGCGGTCGAGAGTTATCCAGATTGATGAGTAAAATTAATTAAAACAGCGTGTTGATTAAAGTAAGCATGAAATAAGCACAGTTGTGTGGAAATCAGATGAAGGATGAGCCCCACAGCTCCATCATCTACCATCAAATTTTTGCAGGCCGCAGAAATTTGATGGTAGATGGTGCGCAACAGTCACCATTTGATCAGAAATTGATGGAAATCTGAGCGTGTAACCAGCACGTTAAGAGCTGATTACGCAGTAACTTTTAAAAAATTTTCTGTTGTGGAAATTAGTATGAAAATAGATTCGAAAGGGAGAGAATGTACCGCCTAGTGACGTCATCTAGCGGCTCTAGATTGCGATATATCGCAAAACACGCCACGCCACTGACGATGAACCCTATCGTCAATGTAACTCAATGCTTCCTTCGGTTTATCTCTAAGTGTAGTTACGCTCTTTTGTCAGCCAGGCAACGAATTATTGAAGTTTGAGAGAGCCGCAAAAGAAGTAGAAGGCGCACAGTGGATTAAGTTTGGGAAAGGTCGAATCGACGTGGAAATTGACACGGCTTTCAAGACATAGAGATTTAAGAGTGGCTCATTTGGTTTTCTCCTAAAATGAACCTTCCTTAATAACTATATCAGGGTGTCTAGAATCAGGAAAAACCGGTAAATATTAGGAATTTTGGTCGATCAAGAAAAAAATCAGGAAAATCGGAAAAATCGGACGTTCTATCAGGAATTTTTCTTACGCAAATCTCCTCAACGGAGAAAGTCTACTGCTTTTTGCCTACCGTGCCAGGAGTCGAGAAAAATCAGGAAAATATCAGGCATTTTCAAAATGAAAAAAATCAGGATTTTTTTATAAAATATCAGGGAAAATCAGTAAAATATCAGGATTTTTCAAAATTAAAAAATACTAGACACCCTGTATATAATCTGAAGAAAATCAACATCGAAGTTCGCAGTCTTAGTGCAATAGTTTGAACTTTTCCCGATTGTACGACCGTGCGGCGCGGCGAGTTGAGTACAGACGTCCGGGACGGGGTCCGGGGTCGGGAATCAAAATATGATCATTAATTAAACGGAATAATTAAAATGCAAATAACGGCGGCTCGGGACATGTCACGCCTGGGCTTTGGCTCCGAGCGAGACCCCAGCGGATCGAACACAATGCCGACCGCATTCCCACCTACTAGGTGCCACAATTGGCAGGCGCGCGGCGCGGACGCACCTGCCGCCAATACGCAACGCACACCTTCCTCGCTGAGATGCAATTCTTCATACGCGAGATCAGAGCATTTTTATACGCTGAGAGTATGGACACTCGAGGATCCATTTCTGATTGTCTTCACTGAAAAAAAATTCTCGGCGTTTTTACCAAGGTCCGTTGGTACCGTTACCATCTCACTTTTCTACCAATTGGTAATTTCACCTAGACAGACTGGTAAGCTTACCTAAAAACCGGTATTTTTATTGTTCTTTTCAGGTAAGAATACCACTTTTATTCGTAATCAATTCCCGGTAACTTCACCATTTTATCTCGGTATTTCTACCACAGTCGATAAAAAATATTGGCGTTTTTACCGAGGTCCAGTGAAATTACCGAGAAAGCTCAATAATTTTACCGAGATTCCTCGGTAAAATTACCAATTCCATAAATGGTAATTTTACCAAGAAAAAACTAGGATCAAATAGAACCCTGAATTCTTGGTAATTTTACTTTTTTCTTAATAAATACACCGAGATATTTTTTTTCAGTGTGATTGTCTTCGGGCCGTATTCGGAGGCCTTCCTTATACGGCTCCTTTCCTTTTAGGAGGTCCCGTATGGTTTACGTTGGGATTAACGTAGGTTTGAGGTGAACCAACTTGAAAAAGTTTCAGTACAGTACTGACAATGAGAGGGTAGTGTTCAGCTCAAGTAGGGAATTTGAATACTTTATTTTCTCCTCAGAATAGCAAGGATACCCGATACAGCCTTATTTACAGACACTTTGGGTTATTTTCTGGTAAAAAACCACGCATTATTTTCGTAACACCTGTCGGTGTTTATCAAGTTCTAAATTTCCACTTTCGCCCTCAACCACCACCACCTCCCGCCCTCCTCATTGTAATGATCTGGCAAGACCTTGGTGCTATATTTGTCTCCGTGCTTGTAAGTTCCCTATAAATGGTATGACACTATAATTTCTCAGCGACTTCAACGCAGGGGAAGAAAAAACAGCAGTATTACGCGGCATGCCATTAAAGGGATTGTAGGGCCATTCGCCGCAAATCCAGAATAAAAATCGAAAAGATGACACCAAGGAATAGTATCCGTGAAGATTTTGATCCAGTGACCTAAACGCATGGGCAGAAAAGTCACCGAGGCACCCATTGAAATGGACCTGTCAGTAACGAACGCCAGCACTAAGGAAAAACTGCACCACATTTTGCAATGAAGGACCAATATTTCTGGTTAATTTTAGAAACAACACATATGCCAGTGGTTTTCCTATGCAGAAAGGCGCTTCTATAGAAGAGTCAGAGTTAGTAGTTTTCCTTCTTCTTCTTCTTTAGCTTCTTCCACTAACGACTGCTCCTTGTTGGGCCATCCAGTATCGAGCACAAAAAACTATCAAAAATCTAAAAATCACTAAAAATGGAGGACTCGTCAAATCTTTTAAAACAGCGTGAAATCCTCAATCATTCTCAGGAGGAGAGAGCCAGCTTTGTGCCCATCTCTTAGGCAGTAGCCTCCTTATTGCAAAATGTAATCCAACCGATGTGTAGTCACAAGTTTTGTTCTATTCCCGGGTAAAATCCGAATTTCAGCATTGTTCGGATGTTGTTACGTTGCTTTTTCTTGCCCCTAGCGGAATCGCTCACCGGGACAACGGACCGGGCAAGCGCAACCCCCAACCGCGGCGCCGAGCATCCATACTGTGAATTCACTTAAGCGGCCCGCGCACCGAGCCCGCGCCCATATAACCCACCGACCGGCCTCACCGTCTTACGCGCCCGGCCATTACGACTGTCAACAGTTCACTCTCCGCTGAGACCCCTCATACAGTGCCCGGCTTTACAGCCTCAATTTGCTTGCGTCCGCTCGCTCACTCCTTTTGCACTTCTGCCCGACCTCTGACCCCAGCTCGTACCCGGCACGATGACTGGTCAGTCGGACTATACATATACATGGCTCGTCGCTTTTCCGTAGCCATAAGTACTCTGTGTAGCCGGCCAGGTTGGCCTAGTGGTCAGCGCGTCTGGCTCTAGGTCAATAGGTCCCGGGTTCGAATCCCGGTGGTGGCGTCTAATTTTCACGGTATTGACGAGTAGATCTGCTGAAATAGATTCTCCTCGGCCCTAATCCCTGAACATTGGAAAAGCCTGGAGCATGGAGATCCCACGATGTCTACGGACACTAAACATTGTCTAAAGTTGGCTGGAGGTGCTAGACACGAAGCCATTAAACCAGCAGAAAAAAAAGTAGTCTGTGTAAAGCTTCTGTTTCGACTAATTATTGTGCTATACTTTGTAATGAGAACTTACACTCTGATTCATCCTCAAAAACACCTATCTCCCATCAACCTCTAACCCCTACATCCCCTAACATGATCTGTCACGAGGAAACCTCATAACCTTCAGACTTCATTTGTCCCCGTACAATGATATGTGCTTCCAATGGTATGACACCATAATAACATACTGACTTCAACGCAGGGGAAGGAAAGTCAACATAGGTTCAGCAAGTGGCATTATTTCTTGTATCAAGAAAAATTCAGCTTAAATCGAGATAAAAAAAAATTCTCGAGTGCAAATTCAAGAATCATCATGCTTGAGCCAAGCACATTTTTTTTCCAGTGTGAATTTAAGAAATGTTCATGTGCTCCGCACCATTTTTGTGCGATTTTACCCGCCAAAACCATACTTCGCTCGCTTTATTTCTCATGTGGAACAGACCCATTCCGAGTGATAACGCGTCGAGGAGGGGGCGGTAGATCCGGAAGGGGGGGGGTGCATGAAAATTGGTCCTCCGCTCGCTCCACGCCGCGGTTCGCGAGTCCGCTCGGGCATGTTATGCATATGTTCCGGAGTGCGCGCTGGCACTGCACAAGCGGAATGCAGGATGCAGGCATTTAAATGAGGCTATATGTTGCATTGCATAATGAGAAGTTTGTCAAATAGTCGCATCTCGAATCTCTCCCCCAGTCCCGCCCCGGGAACTTTCAGCAGCCAACAAAGGGCGTCACGATCCTCCTCAGTTTGTCACGACCCGCACAAAGCCACCCGGGCCGTGGGAGGGGGCGGGGGAGGAGGGGGGTGCTACAAGCCACCAGAAGCGCTCCCACTGCACTGCAGCCGGACGCGAATCACCGAATCGGCTGCCCATTAGACTGCATTACTCAGGGTTGCCACAGTCAGGGAAAACCGGGAAATGTCAGGAAATTTTGATAAGTATGGGAAAATGGCGGATGTGTCAGGGAAAATGGCGGATATGTCAGGGAAATTGGCGAAAGTGTCAGGGAAAATGTGTTAAATCGCCTTTATTTACTTTTAGAATGGGTTTGAGGTTTCGAACTACAAATTTTGCCTCACAACTATTTATAGTCATGTCCTCTTAATTACCTGTCATATCTTCAATTGTTAGGGAATTTCACCAAAATGTGTCAGGGAGATGTCAGGGAATTTCATTTTCTAAATTCTGTGGCAACCCTGATTACTGCCATGTTGGGTGGGAACTTAGGGAAATTTTTTTCTCTTTGAACCCCCAAGAGTAAGGAAGGGTCGTCTGAATGACTTTTCATCGGGGGGCACTGATCATGGAGTTTGGTCCAAAATTGGGGAAGGTTAACTCATTTTGGGAGATGGATTATAGACCTCTCTGCATCCCCGTAAGAGGGCAGATTCTTTGTCTAGATCCTGTACTTCATTATGCTTAATACGAAAAAAACTTTTATTTTACGTAAGTTTCACGCTTGTAACCAAGAATTTACCCTGGTCAGAGTTACACGTTTAAATAATACGTGTTTTCGTCAAAATACGACGCGAAACAAATTGAACGTTCGGAGAATTTCCAGAATTGACTCATTGTTAATATTTAAATCATAAAAGCAAATCTCTCGCTCGTTAAAAACAACGTAACCCATATGAAGGTCTGATCAGCTATTGAAATTAACCTATAAGTTAGGCAAACAATAATAGGAACCTGTATTTACAATTTGATACACATTAGCTTCCTCCTCCTTTGCAAAGCACTTCTCGTCTTGCCCCCCAAAAAACCATCACAAAGGGGAAATTATTGTTCCATCGTAAAATGAACCAAAATTGGCGTGATACCCGATATGATTCGAGTAGACCTCAGTTCTTTTGTGAGCGGAAAGTGCGAATTGAAGTACACAAAAAAGTTTTTTGCTCACTAACTTATGAGTTGAATTTGACAAGTTCCAATACGTTAATTGTATTCTACGTTAACTTTTCATGAGGAAATATCTAATTTTGTGGTACTTTAATCTTTGGCCCCGCCTCCCGCCTAGTGATGCATTTTTAATGTACCAGCCACACTGGGAAAAAAAGAATCTTAAATTTGCCGCCAATAAGTATTTCCTCTTAAATCAAGAATTTTGCTGGTTAATGTAAGCTACTTTTTTGCATAACCCAAGCATTATTTTTCTTGAATCAAGAAAAAGACAGCTTAAAGCAAGATAAAGAAAATTATTGGCGCCAAATTCAAGAATTATCATGCTTGATCCAAGCTACTTTTTTTTCAGTGTACCAGCCATTGTAAAAAATTTCGGGGTAGTTTTTTCGGCGCAGAAATTGCAACACCGGGTCCATCCGTGGCCAGCCATGCTTCATTATCCCAAGCCCTCGTATCTCTTTATCTATGCCCTTTTAATGGCGTGCAATTCATTTGGAATCGCTTAAATGTGTAGCAGCCCCCCTCACTGGTCCCCCCGTGCCCCGCTCGACCGCTACCCCAGTTTTCAAGAACATTACTCGCTCCAGCTCTGCGCTGTTCGGTTTTGCCGTGTTCAACTCTTCTGATTGTTTTCCTTTCGCTCTGATCCTAATCCCGACCCCCTCCCCTTCAGTGGCGTGGCGCGAATAATCGATTATCGATATCTCGCCATTTGAAGCTATGGTGAAGAATCGATTACTAAGGTGTTCGCTGCGAACACCCTGATAATCGATCTTATTTCATAGGTTTAAATGACACCACAATCGATATATCGCAATTCACGCCACGCCACTGCTCCCCTTCCGATTGTTTGTTTTCGTAGACTCCGTAAGGAACCTCTTCTCGGTCAATACCACCTACCCATACCTGGCCACGGGGGGATTGAGGTTATGTCGGCCGTGAATCGGCTTGGTGAACGTGCTTCCGTGTGTTTTTATGGAATCGTGGTGCGAAATCAAGTGTTTTTCCGGGTTTTTTCGTTAAAAGTCTCTCAATTTCGGTAATTATTCATTCCGTGCCGTCGTTCTTTCCGCCGAGGAGATGAAAAACAGCAAAATGAATTTATTTCAATGCATTTTCGTTCGTATTTCATGTTTGTCCGGTCGGCTCCTCTCCATGTGTCGGGAGGAGAAAGCTTTTTGTGCAAATTTATCTCAATTCCTTCCACTAAAAAGTTTATTTTTTGTATGGATTATCACCATCCAGCTCTCCTGGAAGTTTGCAAATCAATTTAGTGTTAAAGTGAAGGCACACCCTGTTTGTTTTACCATCATCGTAACAAGTTGTAGCTGCAGTACGATGGCTTACTTTGTCATAGAAGAGGGATTATCATCACCAATTAATTTTGATGACCTCTCAATTATAAATGAAGTAAAATTAAGATTGAGACCTTTGGTCCAGTTTGTTTCATTGCACTCTCAGTGTAGTGAAACAGCTTCATTTTACTTCATTTTATCTGCAGTGCAACTTCTTGCGGTCGAACAGGATCCCTGACGACGTAAGAATTTCTAAATCTAAATATGTGTGTGGATATTTTGCATTCGTTTTGTTAAAAGCATGGATTTTCACATTAATGGTGCTTTGAATTATTTTTTGGCATGCTATAAGCATTTGGGTTTTTTACTGTTTTACTCTGAATTTTCCTTTGCCACGCTATGAGCATTGGTTCTCTGCACTTTTTGAATATTTTTCGGTAATGGTGGCTTTAAGCGGAACTCTTGCTAGTCAATAATTAGAATAGAGAACTCTGACTATTTAGAATTAGTTAAATTTGAGAACAATGGGTAGATGTTGTTGCGTACCTGGCTGTAAATCTAACTATGCGAGCTCGCCTGGTCCGAATGTTTCAACGTTCAAATTCCCTGATTCTGTGAAGGATCCAGAGCGCCATGCTAAATGGATTAATGCACTAAGCAGGGATAATTTCACCGTCACAAAAAGCTCTGTCGTGTGCATTAAGCACTTTCACCCTCAATTCGTTGTGACACACGAAGAATTTAAGACTAAGGAGGGTCCAGTTATTCAGGTGCCAAGGGAGGTACCAAAGTTAACGAAGGATGCATACCCCACCATCTTCCCAAATCAACCGGCTTACCGATCAACAGTTCCTGCCAAAAGAAGGAAAGACCCGTCAGAGCGAGACCAAGAAATGGCCCGGGCTCAGCTCAAGAGGAGCTTTCAGCTGCAGGAGGAGAGAGACACTATCCGGGACTTGAAACATTTCAAGGAAGGTTTCTTGAAGCGAAGCATTGGAACTCTGAAATCTGAATCATACAATGGGTACATGTTACTCTCAAAGGTTGAGGATGATAATTTAGAATCTCTTCCATTCATCATCTTCATAAAAATATCCGAAGATCTTGTCATTAAAGTTTTTAATAATTTTGCTGAGCTTTCATATGAGCCATTTAAATCATGTCTTGGACCTGATCTCAAGTGCGACCGCTGGTCAAAATTTGAATCGCTCATTCAAATGTTACCCGTGAGAGACGAGAGAGCTTTAAAAGAGAAAGTTACCAACTTTGCTTCAAAAATTTCTGATGCTGTAGTGTGGTGCGAGATAGGAGACGATATCGAAGCTGAGAAAGCAGCCAAACTTAATTTTCTGATAGAGCAGTTGAAGTTGGCTGTCGCAACTTCAATCCGCTACTCTCCAGAAATGCTGAAGTGGGCTGCTGCAATCTTTTATGCTTTTCCTGGAGCTTATAAGTCTATGAGAGCAACTGAACAACTAACTCTCCCTCATCCTAGGTATCTTCAAAAACTGCTTTGTAAGATAGGAAATGACGGTTGTGGTATAGGACCGACTCAAAAAGCCTTCTTGATGGAGAAATTTAAATTGTTGGCTGAGGAAGACAAAACCGTAAACTTACAACTAGACGAAATTTACACTAACTCTAAACTTGTGTATAAAGGTGGAAAAGTTTTCGGCATTGCTGAACATGGTTCTGGTACTTCCTCAGATCTGACTGCTGGAACTATCCAGGCATTTATGTCTTCTTCTCTACAATCGAAGAACAAAGATGTTATCGCTCTCTTTCCAGTAAGAAATTTAGACGGAGAAATATTGCTTCAATTAACTAAAGCTGTTTTGAAGTTAATGGTGGAAGTTGGATTCTTTGTGTTGTGTGCTATTTCCGACAACAATCAAGTAAATAGGAAAATGTTTGAGTTATTGTGTGGCGGTGTTTTGAAGACTCGTATACCAAACCCGTTTGACCCCAGCAAACCTCTTTTTCTGCTCTTTGACCAAGTGCACTTATTTAAGAACATTAGAAATAATTGGCTGAATGCCCCAAACCAGGTTCTTAAAATTCCTGACGTCAGGCAAGTGCCACTTTTTGACAAGCCCTTGCACACATCGAATCCTATCGAATTTGACAGTTCAAACTGTAATGTTGTCCGACCAGTGCCCAACGAAGTGACATTCCTCGAGGCAAAATTTGAAGACGTTAAAAATCTCTACCATGCTGAAGCAAATGCAGTCTTGAAGCTTGCGCCTAAGTTGACCCGAAAGGCTGTGTATCCATCCTCTGTGGAAAGACAGAATGTTTCATTAGTCAACGCTGTCTTTCAAGATTCAACAAGAGTAGCGCTTCAGACTTTGAAAAAGGATAATGTGCAGATATCAGACGGGTCCATCATGTTCCTCCAAATTATTGGCAGATGGTGGAAAATTTCGAATGTCAAAAATCCTGACAAAGGCAAGAGGCTCAATGACATGTGGTGTGAGCCGGTGATGGGGACCAAAGATCAGAAGCTGAAATTTTTGAGAGACCTCCTGCTATTCCTTGAAATTTGGGAGCTCCCCGGACTCCCTGAAAGTTTCACCGTTCAAACTCATACAGCCTTTTATCACACCATAAAAGCGACTCTCGAACTGTGCGAATTCGTCCTCATAGATCTAGGATGGGGATTTGTTTTACTCGGCAAGCTACAAACCGATAATTTGGAGGCAAGATTTGGTGGTTACCGCAGAATCTCAGGTTGTAGCTATTTTGTCACCGTCGAGCAAGTTCTGGAGTCAGAGAGGAAACTGAAATTGCTCAGCATATTGAAGCTAAAATCGGCCAATTCTGGTGAATTTTCACTTACTTCCTTTGCGGAAGGATGCAAAGCAACAGCAACTGCACTCAGTGAGAAAGCTGAAGATACAACATTATTTGAAAGTGCTCTCAGTGAAATCAGTGAAATCACGGTCACTTTGACGGATAGAAGAGTGCTCCTTTGCCTGGCCAGCTATGCAGCTACCAAGACTCTACAAAAGCTGAGGCGTGAAGAGAAGGAAGTCTGCGCTGAATGCAGAGAAACACTCGTTACAAATAAACCTTTAGAAATTGAACGAGTGAAAGAGACCTATGAATATCTGAGCGGCTTGGATAGAGGAGGTCTGAACCGGCCGTCTGATTTTTCATTTCATTTTTGTATGGATTCCTTCAAATTGTTTCAGACGCTAATTTCTCAGAAGTATGAAAAGCAGTTTTTGAAATTGAACAACCAGCGAAAAGCTTTCAAAACTCTCGGAGTAAAATTGTGTGAGCAAACTCTCGATGATATGCTTTTTTCTTGTGAGTCTGATTCTTGCAATTTATCTTTGCAAAAAGTTGTAAAAAAATTTACAGGAGTACTTGCAAATATTTTTTTAAATAACTATACGAAGACTCTAAATGAGTCAAACATTACTCGCCAAATAGCAATAAAGTTGCAGAAACAAGAAGCAAAGCAAGAAGCCAAGAAAAAAGCAGAAGATGCAAAGAAAGAAGCCGAAAAAGCAAAGCAGCTAACAGATGAAATAGAGGAAGATGCAGATGCACCGACGAATGACACAGAAAGCAAAATTAAGTACTCAAAAGCCAAGGTAAAGGATGTGAACGCAAGGAAAATTGCGAAATTGAGTTCCAAAGGCTCTCTTTAAACATTTTGCTTCAAGCATTTTCCTGCATTTTCGGTAGTGCTTAAATGAACTTTCATACATTTTTCTCCCTATATTTCCCTAAATTTTTTTGCACTTAAACCCTGCCTTGCTTGCAAAACTTTAATTTTTGTTCAAGTGCGCATTGTATACTTTGATCCCTGCTTAAAATTGCTTCTGCTAAGATATTATACAGTAAATTTGGGCTGAACCTTTTTGGTGCTTTCTTATCAAGCAACGTTGAACTTTAAACCAAGCAAGCTTCAATTGCCTTCATTATTTGACACGTGATAAACTTTTGTTGCTGAGCATTTAGCTTTTTGCCAGTGTTGTGTAATAAAACTTTTACAAACTTAAATCTATTTTTATCAATAACTTTTTTACGTACATTTGATGCATTAGACTTTGCTTTTTTTAAAGCTTTTACTTAAGTGTGTTTTGCAATTACGTAACTATCATCATGATTAACTGTAAATAGATATGCTTCCCTCGCGTCCTTGACATCTCATCTCTTGGTTCTGCATTAAGGACAACTCTAATCTAATCCTTACCTCCTATCATTCGCTTCAATCAACTTTCATCAACTTTAATCAACAACCAATCCAATCCAATCCTCATCTCCTATAACTTGCTTCAATTAACTTCCACCTTTTTGCCTCCTGATCCTCAAAAATCAACCACTGAAGAAGTTTGCATGGTGCATGGATTTGATCTACATGAATACCTTCATTAAATGTGAGTAGTTTTTTAATCATTTATAAATTCATAGCTTGCGCTGAGCATTTTGGTACCAGCATCAGTTAGCGTTGCATCATTATCTAGAGGCGTAAATATCGAATGAGATGTATGTTCCAAAATACAAGGTAAAGGCATTCTATTAATACCACATTCAGTAGAATGATTTGCTAGGATGAGAGACATGCAGCAGAAGCACTGAGAAGAAAACCAATGGTTGATAAAGTATTATTCAAGCTGAAGTGTTACCAGTCATATTACTTGTTCATCTTTGAAGACTGGCTTTAATAAGATTCTATGGTGACAATAACTTTGATAGACAGTTTTGAGCAAGTGGATCTTCAGTATTGACAAGAGTCCATTGAATTCAAAACAGCGCTCAAAGCAAAAATTTGTGTACTTCCAGGAACATAGAGTGACACTGACAGAGAACTCTTGATTAAAGTAAAGGGAAACTATTAAAACCAGACACTGATTTTCGTAGACAGACACTGAGGCGTGAATTTCTTAAGATTTTGATATTCAACCACTATCACTCCTTGGAGAAATGACTGCTTATGAAAGAGTAGTTACAGACATGCCTTCAGGGAACACAAATCACTGTAAGCGATACCAGATTGACACCATCATCCTGACTAAACAGAGATATGAGACTAAAGTTTCATTGGTTGCATTGAGAAATTGAACGATTAATTAATCCAAATATTAATAGACGAGTCAAACAGAACCCTTACTTACAATTATGCCGCCACATTCACTAAGGACAAATATTTTCCCCTTAACATAGGGAGCCAGACGAGTCACAAGATAAGAAACTGGTGAATTATACACTATATCTCCTAAAATTAAGTTTTATTACTTCAAAATGAATTCAAATATATCACTTCACGTCTCAAGAATCATTACTGCCCAAAAACATCGAGAAAATCGGTCAACTTTTAATAATAATCCGGTTTTCACTAGGTTTCGCCAATGCACTCCTATGTAAGCAAACGCTTCGTATCGATTCACGGCCGACATAACCTCAATCCCCCCGTGGCCAGGTATGGGTAGGTGGTATTGTCTCGGTCCACGCTGATCCCGGCGAGGATGCCGCTCCGAACAGTAGTTCCATTCGGATACGATGCGCGATCGCGGTTTTCGCCGTAAGTTCGGCATCCCTGCCGGCTATTGTTAGCGCGGAAGGTTCGCCGTAGGTTTTAATTAGAAGGAGCTAACCGGCCGGATCTATTTTACTTTTAAATTTCTCAGAAGTCGATGCAAATTTATGAGTGATTCATGAAGCTATTCGTTGTCCAATAAACGGCTGGCTCCGCGCTCCCACGGTGACAGATTTTGTAAGCCCCCGCCCACCCCCGCCCGGGTCAGTTCACGACGATGTTTCTCACTGGAGGCATCGCTGTAGTTCCATAGGGGACGCGAAGGTGGCCTCAAGAAGTGAACCGAGCTTTATTTAAATTGCTTTTTTCTTAATAATCTCCAGCTTCCTTACATGCATGGAGAAAAAAACTTTGGCTATAATGACGGTATTGAAGATTATATGGAAAACGAAAGTATTCGGTTTAAGGTACGTAGCTGAAGTTCCGAGTCAAAGAAACCGAACTTCAGATAATTACAATGAGGGCTGAAATTCTGCAAGAAGGCTCACTAATTTTCACCTCCCTGGCCGCCTGTTCATTCAGACAGCCTGAAAAGTATGCAATCCCTTCCGTATTGATTCTTAGGACAGTATGTAGGCAGTTAGACGTCCCGAATTCCATCCCTGTCAGTCTTCCCACTAGGTTTGCGTCCCTCCGACGCGAAAAAAATCTGGTTCGCCTTCATCATTTCGCATATGCAATTTGGACAGTCGTTAGGCAGAAACGGTTGTATTCGGGCGTTGATATCAACATCTGAATCTTGCACGCGTGTATCGGTTAAAGTTTTTCTCCCATGAGGACAGTGAAATTTATCGTTGTTACTGTTTCGATGAATCGATCTATCGATAAGTACATGATGTTGACTTCCTTAAATTTTGAAGGAGAATCCATTTACGTCTCGAATCGATCGACCCCTCTTCGCATAAATCTCGGCCCCGTGTCATCCTACTTTGGCCGTGAACATCGTGGTAACACCCAGGAGTCAGATTACGTTCCCACCTCCTGTCTCGTCCTCTGCCGTACTAAGGAAGAACGCTGTATGTACTTTCGAGAGTTGCCAAATTTCCTCTGATAAAATGGTTATTTTCAGGAGAATTACACTGTTAAAAATCAATGATTTACTCTGAGTGAATAGCCGGCGTGAAAAAAAAATCCAGCGCGAATTTCGCGCCGCACTCTGAGTGAATAGATCAGAGCGTAAATATCACCAACGATGGACGACGCGGTAGATGACCCATGCGTGGTTTTTTTTTTTTTTTTTTTTTTTTTTTTTTTTTTTTTTTTATAACAGCGATGTCCTGATTTCAATCTAAGGAGTGAATACTTAGTGTTCGGTTGGATCTAATTATTTTTTGCAGAGCTAAAATTTTAAATCATCAATACACGATACTTCGACCAGTGCAACTGACCAACTTCAGTGATTTCGATAGCAAAGCGGATATGATAGGACAGGAATCCTGATTCAGTGTCCAAATCGAGAACTGAAATTAAGGAGAGAAGATTGAAATTCTTTTCAAATCAATAAGGTGCCGCTCTCAAAAACCAATAAAATAGGATAGATAGATCTATGAGGAAAGAAAGTTTCGGAGGTCCACCAAATCATTCATAGAGCGTCCGGACCGCTGATTATCCGGCAAGCAGCGAAACTAGGTCCACATCATAAAATAAGTCTTGATTTTGACCCGTTTGGCATAGCGTTTGTTGAGCAGTCAAAACCCACCAATTTGTTCGTCACCTCGGTAACTATTTTCCTCGTAGAGCCGCAGGAATGCGGGAATTTGCTACCTACCACCTGGCAGCAATGGCGATACGCCAGGCGCGAAGCCAGCTTTCGGTTTTAGAGAAGATTGACCGACGCTGAGCTTGACACGGACTATTTGTACTTTTTTGAAATGGATAACCTACAGATGCAATCGCTGTTGCCAAGAGGGAATGATCTCACACAGATTGTCCGATCGATGCCACAATGTGCCGGTGGAGGTATCATCGGAGGTATCATTTTTTTATCTCTTTGTCAACGCTGTTTTGCTCAAGAAAAATGGCCAGGGACAACTTTATTTAGGTTACCAAGAATTCAGGGTTCTATTTGATCCCAGTTTTTTCTTGGTAAAATTACCATTTATGGAATTGATAATTTTACCGATAAATATCGGTAAAATTATTGACTTTCTCGGTAATTTTACTGAGCCCCGGTAAAAACGCCAATATTTTTTATCGACTGTGGTAGAATTACCGAGATAAAATGACAATGTTCCCGGGAATTGATTACCAATAAAAGTGGTATTCTCACCTGAAAAATACCGTAAAAATACCGGTTTTTAGGTAAACTTACCAGTCTGTCTTGGTAAAATTACCAATAATTGGTAAAAAAATGAGATGGTAAAGGTACTAACGGACCTTGGTAAAAACGCCCAGAATTTTTTTCAGTGCGGTACGCTTCTCTCTGAGATTCGCAGAATTTTCCTCCGACCGGAAAATAATCGGACGTGGAAGAATTAATTGAAATCGAAGGAAGGTCGTTGGAGAATGCGTTGGGATAGAACAAACGCGAAACAAGCATTTGAGCTGCCCGGGCACAGAGGCTCGGGCGGAGGGTATGGGACATTTCGCATCGCCTATGCACTCGGCGCATTCCGTGCATACACCCGATGCAACTCGCAGGGTGACTCAACGTATAGTTCGATGCTATCTCCGGCCTCCGACTCTGGCAGGGATGTCGCACTGCAGGCTCGAATTTCCCCGGCCCACAGTGGATCCAGTCCAGAGACAAGAGACCCTCTACTCGTATCTCGGCCTGCCCTCCACTCGTATCTCGGCTATTGCGGAAGCTTTTACTTTCGGGACATCAACATTAAACTGTTGACTTACCCACATGGTTGATGTATAACAACGTTTTGGCAGTTTCGTTTTTCAAACAAGCGAAGTTTGGGAAACTTGTTCGGCTCATGGCGTCACCTGAAGCTCATCATTCACCATGTAGGTAGGTCAACAGCCGAAAAAAGAGTGATGACTGTTGCTTCTTTATTATTGTCCATAAGGAAGTGTTGAATCCCTAAAAGTGTAAGCTTGCAACTGCCGCCAAGAGGCCAGTGGAGGGTCATTTGTCTCTGATCGAGTCAAAGAGAGAGGTCGGACATGAAATATTTGACTAAAATTTTTCAAAACATTGCGTAACAGTTTAAATTTCAAGAAGTGTTTTGAGAAGAAAATTTTACGAGGAAAATAATGAAAACACTTCCGGAACCTCACATTTTTGTATGAACGGAGTTATAAGCGTTCAAAGTTTCCAAATTTTGTCCGACCGCCCCTATCGACTCGATCCACTGTGCGACCCGCGGATCCCGCCGCGCCGGGGCCCCGCAAGTGGCAGCCCGGCGCACCATACTGCGAATAATTACGGAAAAACACACACAACAATGGCGGAATAAATCCTGATATTATCTCCGCTTCCACAGATAAGCACCTGTGGACCATTTTTTCGAACGATTAAAATCGTCTGAGGTGCAGTGTTACCACCGTCCCTCGTTGCACGGTCGCGTCGGGGAAATTTTCCGCGGCCGAAGGGGTTGTTTCAGGTTTTTGAAGACCCTGCCTCCGATTTGGGGACAATCAAGCGGCAATGAACGAAAATACGGAAAGGAATGGACCACTAGACAAGGTACGAATTTAAGCAATCTGATACATGTTCCTTAACCAGAATTTCACGTAAAACACGATTCGCACAACGAAAACTAATGAAACCAACTCCTGACGAAGATATTAACGTTTTTATTTCACATTGGTTACGTGGAATTTGAACTGCCCGCTCACAAGAAACTCAAAGCTCTACGTGAGTCAAATCGCGCACTACAACGGTTTCAGCAAGCTTCTCAAACGAGCAATGTTCATTTCCCACCATTTGTTGTTCAAACTATTAGCAATTTGCTATATCTGAGCCAAAGCGTCGGAATTGAGGTTGCCAGATTTTTAAATCGCAGATACTGTCATGATAACGTTTAGCGCGCGATGCGAATCACGTAGAGCATTGAGTTTTCATGAGCGGGTGGTTTGAATTTACGCATCAAGAATCATTAAATATCTTCGTAAGGAGTTGATTTCGGTAATTTTCGTTGTGCGCATCGTTTTCTGCGTGAAATTTCTGTTACGAAACATGTATCAGAATGCTGAAATTCGTACCTTGTCTAGTGGTCCATTGACCGGAAAGTAACTGCACTGAAAAAATTGAGGACTTATTGTGTCCGAAAAGGGAACTTCCCTGTTACGTATGTGTCAGGCTATCCACCAAAAAATCATTTTTTCGGGAGGTACTTGACTACCGGATTCAAAACTTGAAACTTTTGTCAAAGATATTCTTACATTATATCCTGAAGTTTATTCTCAATTAGCAATTATAGTAAGCAGTTGTCTCTTTACGCAGATTGTATTTCTGGTCAGAGTGAAGATGACATTTCTGAAACGCTGAAACTTAGGCAAGTCTTCAATTTTCTTTGTACTTTGACGCGCGTGTTCTCATCGAAGGTTCGATGATGACATTGATTGCCGGAACTTTGTCGCGAATTGCGAATGGAGATGTTGCATGTGTGAGGAATTTGCGATTTGACTGTTGATTCTTCTGTAAAAGTTCGCGAGAAACACGATGGTGCTACTGGTTTTCTCTGAAATCAACTCCCAAGCTCAAAAAAGAGCTCTCAAGTTGAGGGCAAAATGGAGGGAATATCCCACGCTATACTGAGACTCCACCTCTACATCAAGACAAAGACAAACTCTCCATTCAAAGATAGGGAGCAAATACATTGACAGGGTTAGCGTGTTTTCAGTTTTGGAGTCCCCAAATAAAGTGGCAGCCCTTTCAATGTATTTGCTCTCCATCCAGAGACTCCCTATCTTTGCATGGAGAGTTTGTCTTGATGTAAAGGTGGCCTCTCAGGATGGCGTGGGATATTCCCCTCCATTTTGGCCTCAACTCGAGAGCTTTTTTCGAGCTTGGGAGTTGATTTCAGAGAAAACCAGTGGTACCATCGTGTTTCTCGCGAACTTTTACATATGAATCAACAGTCAAATCGCAAATTCCTCACACATGCAACATCTCGATTGCGAATACCGAGTCGGGAGTACGGTGCGTAAGTTTTCGGCGTCGGCCGGTTCGCGGCCGTAGCTCGGCTTCGGGGTGGCCGCGCTAACGAGTCGCTTCGCACTCGGCCGATTAATTACTCGGTAAACGCGCGAGCGGCGGCCGA
This sequence comes from Bemisia tabaci, assembly GCF_918797505.1. NCBI lineage: Eukaryota > Metazoa > Arthropoda > Insecta > Hemiptera > Aleyrodidae > Bemisia > Bemisia tabaci. Next base: position 24,058,643 of record NC_092799.1, on the reverse strand, counting down.
AGTCGGAGCCGACGAGCGAGGGTAGGAATAGGAATGTTGAAACTAGTCGAGGATGTTTTGGAGACGAAACAGGTTCGGCCGTCCGCGTCGTCGTCCCCGTCGTGGCCGTCGTGGCCGTCGCGCCGCCGCAAAGGGCCGTCGCAGGGGAATGTTGAATACTAAGTTATATTAATAGCGGATCTAGTGTAGCATTCAATTTCAATAAAACATGAGTAGATAAGTAATTTCGCGTAATAAAAATGACTCGCGAGATTACCCGCTGCGGCGCAGTGGGCGCGATACGAGCCCTCTTCGGCTCAACTTCCGAGACGGATCCTATCGACGATCGAAACCGTGACAAGCTCGTATTTTCTAGACATGAAGCTTCAATAGACATAGGAGGATTCGGGGGGGGGGGCGTACGCCCTCACGATTGGCCTAAAAATTAAGTGGTTAAAAAATGGAAGAAAAAAAGAAGGACGCTTAAATTTGGTCATTAAACTTCCGAGAGAGTATATCGACGATCTGACCGTTGCAAGCTCGTCTTTTCTAGACATGAGCTACTGGCTTCTATGGACATAGGTGGATTTAAAGGTGGGGGGCGTAAGCAGGCACCCCTCTCCCCGTTTCGCCCGGGCAAAAGTTGGATAAAAGGGAAGATATAAAGGAGGAAGGACACTTAGATTTGGTAATTATTCATGACAAATCGACTCGGACTGCATGTTATATGCTTTAAAATTTCGAAATTTTCTGCCCTAGACCCTCTTTTCGCCGCCCCCCCCCCCTCCCATCTCGAAGTTTTGATTGTGAGAACATAGATGAAGAAACGTCACCCAAGGTGAATCGCCAGCTTTAAATGAATTCCTATGTTTACCGCGCGCGAATCTGATGGTCATCTGTAATGGTGAACCCCGAAATGGCAGAATCGGGTTTGAAATGGGAAATCGTCGATCTGCTCGGCCCAGAATTATCTAATTCTAAACGAATACCCGCTGAGATATTTCGAGCTGTTCTTGAATTTCTACATGAACATTATTCTAAACATCTACATCACTTCTACATCATTCAGTTTTTATGTCTACACGCAATCTTTTTCTCTTAATTAATTAATGTCTCCTTTTTTGTTTCAGGTATGTGTTTTGTCTATTTTCATACATCGATATTTGGTAAGTTGAAGTTGGCTTTAATTCAATAATCCATAGATATCCATCTCCGAGTTGGATAGTCTTCGTTCCTGAACATTTCGCCCCACTGTGCCGGGCTCCAAGAAGATGCAATCCTCCATCCTTCCAAGCTCAGTAATTAACCGTATCTGCCTCTTCCTCTATCTATTTTTCTCGGCTCCTCTCAGGTCTCTCCTCCACTCTTCACTCATCATTCTCTCGCTGTCGCACCCCGCGTTTACACCTCTTTTCCTCTCTTCGACACGTACGATTTTCACTGTTACTCCCGGGCTCTTCCGACTTTTCCCATCTCTTTCTGTTTCTCTAATTTTCCTGGAATTCTTTCATTTTTACGCTGCAAAGAGTCACTCTGCATGGCCTTTCGAAAGGGCGGGAGATCCTTCTAACATTGGCGAGGCGTGAATGATCGATTATCGATATTTCCCCATTTGAAGCTGTGGTAAAGAATCGATTATTAAGGTATTCGCTGCGAACACCCTGTATATCGATCCTTTTCCACAGGTTTAAATGGCAGTTACTTTATTTCCAGTCGGATCACGAAGTAATCTGAACGTGCGGTTATCATTTTTTGGTTATTTTTTTTTTCTTTGGATTACATTGACCAAATCTTTGGGTTGAAAATTTACAACGTAGTTAAAAATCCAGCACAAACCGCCAGGATCGACCTTGTATCGAATTGATAATAGCCCAACGCGCTGATCACTGGCAAGTCGCAACCTCCGAGTGACAGTGAGAGTAACAGGAGTACATTGGTTCGGCAGGACACTTCCTTCATCCACGGATGTCTCAGAGTAACCTTCGGTTTCGGTCGATCATGATCTAGTTCCCATATGAACACAAACATGCATACATATAAAGCCGCTTCAATAGCGCTCTCTGGCGTTCTGCGACACGCAGCCGCCTCAGTCCCGTGTCCTTCCAAAGCCCTTCAGGGATTTGCCACACCCTCATTTCTTCTGCAATCCCCTGTCGCCACCCTTTCACTGGGCGCCCCCTTCGGGGTGTTCCCCCATTAACACAAACTTTTGGTCAATTTTTTGCCACCTTCGGGGAGTTCCCCATTAACACAAACTTTTTGTCAATTTTTTGCCACCCTCGGGGTGTTCCCCCATTAACACAAATTTTTGGTCAATTTTTTGCCACCCTCGGGGTGTTCCACCATTAACATAAACTTTTGGTCAATTTTTTGCCACCCTCGGGGTGTTCCCCCATTAACCCAAACTTTCGGTCAGTTTTTCTCAGCGCCCAGATTTTCGCGATGGAGAGTGGCGCGTTGAGGTGGCACGTGGCAACGGAGGGTCATCTCGGAGCGATCCCGGTCCATCCGGCACGGGAGAGGGCCGAGAGCCGCAGCCGAGTCTTGTGTACATTAAATCGTCGGGAGAAATAATAAATAAGCCGCGAGTATCGCCCAACACCGAGAAACCATTTAAAGTGATCAAAACCAAGCCCATGATTTATGCTCATTGCTCACTTTGACAATGACGTAATGACGCCTGTGAGTCCTGTGACGTCACGCGGCCGACGCGACAAGGCCTCCGCCTCGCACCGGTAATGGGACCGGTTTCCGCGCCCGGCTCCCCGGCTCCCTCCCGCCTCGTCACTTGTCATCGAAATAATTCGAACGTTTTCTCGATCGCCACTCGTCCAGTTAGACGGTGTCCGTCAGAAGCCCATCGCCCGCGCCCAATCCCGGTCCCTGCCCGCCGTTGCCGCGCTGCCCCGAGGAACCTCTTCTGTAACCGTGGCTCCTTCAGGAACGGCTCAAGGGAGGGGAGGGGGGCTTTTGGTGATGTGGATTGGAAGTCTAAAGGATACAGATAGCCTCAGGAAATTGGGGGGGGGGGGAGGCTTTGGTCAATTGGAGTTTAAGTCTAAAGAATACCATTACCCCGAGTAACCTCTTCTGTAATCAGTGGCTGCTTCAGCAACAGCTCAATGGAGGGGAGGGGGGCTTTTGTTGATGTGGAGTGGAAGTCTAAAGGATACAGATTGCTTACGGGAATTGGGGGGGGGGGGGCCTTTGGTCAAATGAAGTTTAAGTCTAGAGAATACCATTACCCCCACAGGGGAGTGACGGGAATTGGGGGGGGGGGGCTTTGGTCAAGTGAAGTTTAAGTCTAGAGAATACCATTACCCCCCAGGGAATGACGGGAAGGGGAGAATCAAGGGAGGAGAGGGGGGGCTTTTGGTGATGTGGAGTGGAATCTAAAGGATACAGATAGCTTCAGGGAATGGGGAGGGGGCCTTTGGTCAAATGGAGTTGAAGTCTAGAGAATACTATTACCCCCAGGGAATGACGAGAAGCCTTCGGGGTGGGCTCCCCGTTTTGACTTTTCCTACACAACGTCAACAACTGTTAACGTCTAAATCAGATTTAGGCGGATTTTAGGCTTTATGTCTGTACACATAAAGTGATCGTCGACACCATGTAACGTTTCCTCAATACCAAAGGCGAATTGCGAGCCTTTTTGCCCTAGACCCGGCAACGGAACTTACGGACTGGTGACTTCAATGTGACAAGCCCGAGTAGGATCAACCTTTTTAACAGGTTTAAACTCCCTGACGAGGTCGTCACACGTCTTACTCTTCTGACCGCGGCCGGTTGTCGCCCGTAACTCATAATTCGCGCGTCCATCCGGCCCGATAAATTCACCCGCTAAATGTCCTGGGCCCATTTTAAAAAAAGAACCGTCATCTCGCTCGCCAGCCACGCTGGATGCCCCGTCAACATTGTTGCCTTTCATCATCATTACTCATGATTCTTTTTTAATCGACAAATTTGAATTTTACATTGAAAATCACCTGCCCACCGCCGAAAACCGCTTTACCATTCTCCATGAATGTGCTAACATCATTATCTCTCAGGGGCCGTCCCTAAATATAACGTGACGCTCTCCGAAGGAGGGGGGGGGGGTCGAGGAGAGCGTTACGCCATTTTTCTTTTACGTGCTAAAGGATAGGTACTTAGGTCACCAAAGCGTTTCAGGGGGAAGGGGGGGGGGCAAAAATGCCAAATAAGTGCGTTACGTAATTTAGGGACGGCCTCTTAGTGTGCTAACATCATAATCTCTCAAATCACAATACCATGTTGTTTAAAATACGTAAAATTTTTATTCGAGGAGATCCTCTACATTTTTCAACAAGCTTATATTGTTAAAAGCACAAATTCATCTGTAAACAATCAAGGAGAATGAAAAAAAAAACATTGAGAAAGGAAGGTGATAACTCTGGAGATAACGCTAAAATTTAATGACATTAGTAACATACTTTAAAGCAGAAGAAAATTTTCGAAGATCAGACCTAGTAATATCGATTGTTTATAAAACAAAAATTATAATCACAAAAAAGTATGTTCATGAGTGAGTTTATTTTTTTTTCACAGTAATGTAAAATTGAACGTACTTAGTGCTGTATTCCGTATGTCTTAAAACCACGCAGAAGACTTTATTAGACTTTAAAAGTTACCAACAGAAACTAAATCAACGCCTATTTATTTTAAAGGTCTCAATGCCGTGAGATTTCCATTCATCACCTATACATTTTACCGTAACTGATTCTTCGGTGTTTGGAGGGCAGGCTCTCTTTTCGCAGAGGCGGTCAGCCAACAAAATATCGTCGAACGCCGATAAAAAGATAGAATTAAAACCGAACGACTCGAAGAATATTACGGGAACAATGATGGCAAAAAATAATTAATTTATTCCCGCGATCTTAAACGGGGAATACACGAGACATTAAATAGAGAAACTACGAGGAAAAAATGTATCTGCCGTGCCAAGAAAAAACGCCTTATGAATGTAAGAATGTTGCGAAATTTTCCGAGATTAAATACTCGAGAAAAGTTGAGTAACTCGAGAAAAGTTATGAAAGTCATGAATACTTTCCCTCGCAATTTCTGGACGATTTGGATCGAATTAAGTCTTCGAAAATGTACACTAATTAGCGTGAAAATATGGTTTTTATCGGTAGAAATTAGGCAACGTCTGGATGTTCATACGGCGTTTTTCTCTATGACGACGATGTTCGCATCGCGGCGCAAAGCGACAGTGTCACCGCGAGGGTTCATTTCGCTTCGCGACAAAGTGTCGAGGTACATCACGCGAACAAAAAATTATCAACATTAGCAAAATTAATGCCCGACTCGTCTGTGCGTGGGTTTAGCGAAAATGGTGCTCGTTCGTTTTCGCACGCCCTTGTTTCTGCGCGAGGCTTTGCGACTGGCTCGGTAACACCGTGAACTTGTTTTATATTCATCGGATGAGAAATAAATGATTTTCCCCCTTTTTTTCTACAATAGTTTTCCACCGGGATAAAGTATTCTAATTTTCCGATGTCAAAGAAGTTTTCATAATTTTCGCGGGCTGGAGTGAGATCTGTGAAGGCTCCGCCCACTCGCGGAGGGTTTCGTCTTTAATGTACTAATTTTTCGCATGAACTATTTTCCTGAATCCCAAGAGTCTCCGTGGGCCCAGGATTCATACACTCTCTTTAAGGGAACTCTGTTTCCGACCTCCTGAAAAACAGGTTTCAAACCATTGTTTTCCAGACGGAAGAATGCAACTGTGTGAGAAAACTTCCTGTCGCAAATTTTCAACCAGGAAGTTTTCCGGCGTTTTAAACTGATAGTTGCACTGATTTTACTTCCTCTTGTACGTTAAAATTAGCTAAATCTTATACCTAAATTGCATTATCGTGTGGGAAAGTTAAATTCTTTTAGTCAATTTTGCCACCCACGAGTGCATTTACGTTTCTTCGTCGGAGAGGATCGATAATATGTTTAACCATAAACGGGGGGGGGGGGGGGGATGATTGATATACCAAATTATATCTGACACTCTGACTACCCCTAATGGCCTCTTAAATAGGCTCGAATGATCTCATCCAGACTGCTAAAAATAATGTGACGGCGAATTCTTCGTCTTATTACAAACTGCATTACAACTCGAGAAACAACTCGATTTTGTTGACTTTCTTTGCTCTGCGTTCAAGTCTCTAGACACTTCCTCCGTTTTTTAAGGATTACGCGACAGCTTTCGTTGTCCACCTCTACAAACACAAGTTTTTCGTTCCAGGCAGGTATTTCCGTCACGGACAAGAATATTAAATCGAATTTTCCATTTCGTTGATTTTCTTTGCTCTGCGTTCAAGTCTCCGGACACTTCCTCTGCTTCTCAAGATTATGTCTCCGCGCTAACTTTCGGAGAAGTTAGCGCGGGTGCGTATTCTGTCGTGCTAAGGAAAAACGCCGTCTAAACCCGTAGGCGTTGCCAAGTTTCCGTTGATAAAACACGAATTTCCTGGTAAACTTCTGAATATTTTCCTTCCAATTTTTCAGATAATTTTGTTCGCAATTCCACCTATAGTTCCTGAAAATTTCAGGGGAAAATAATCATATCTTTACTCAAAAATAAACATTTTATCGAAGGAGATTTGGCAACTCTCCAATGTTCATACGGCGTTCTGCCTTAGCACGGCAGTATTCTACGCATCAGTCGTCAAGAGGGCGATCCGTTAATCCGGCGAGGGCCCAGGGCGATGTGGGCCCGCGGGCGAAAGGGCCCCGCGGACGTTTCAATGGTGGCGGCGCGGCGCGGAAAAGGGGCCCGCACAATGGCTATTCATGCGGCCGTGTTTCCACCGACCGCCGATCCGAATTCGTCCGAACAGAGCCACATAAATTGAATTGGCCCTTGCTAAAACCTCCCAAGTCCATCCCTTGAAAAGCCCAGAGCTCCATGAGAATGTCTGGATTCTGGAGCTCATCACGTGATGAACAGACGCGGTTTTAACATCGATTGATTCAAACACACCCGGGCCATGATGCTCGACGCCGTGCGAAAATGCCTTACCGATCCGTCTTGCCGCAGTGAAACCTCGTAAATTCAATCGAAACTCTTAGTAGTTACGCTGTTCTTGTTGGAGACGGTCGCCGCTCGTGATCAATGCACTCTGGTGCCCTTGAAGCGGACGCTTCAGGATCGAACGCGGGGAAAATGGACATATTTATGCTGAAAGGAACCGTATGAAAATGGACCAAATCTGGAGGTAGTTCTGCCATGCTAAGGAGAAAGGACATATGAACATGCAAGCGTTGCCAGATTTGTCTTGGGAAGATACGTATCTTTGTTAATATGTCCACCCTAAATTTGTTGACTTCTCCGAGACTATTGCGAATGAAACTCGTTGTGAAATTGAAAGAAAATTTTTTCGTGCCTAATGACGTCAGGAATTTTTTCCCCGAAATTTGTTGACTGCTCTGATACTATTGCCAATGAAACTCTTACAATTAGAAAAATTGAAAGAAAATTTTTTCGTGCTTAATGACTGAATCGTTCTTTTGTTTTTTTTTTGTTTTCTTTGGTCAGTTTACAAAAATCGAGTGTCTGATTTTCAAACAATTTCCACACCTCAACCGGACTTTTTGTTCCCCCCACCTCTGTTGCTGTCTTACAATTAGAGGATCTCCCCCCCCCCCTCGGTCCAAATTCGTCTTTTCTTAATGGAATTTTGGCAACGTTCAAAGGCTCATATTGCGTTCTACTAAGCACGGCTGAATATATTTCAGAGACCCTAAACCAACAAACTAAGCAATGTAGTCAGGTGAGGTAATAATAATTTAATTCGGAGGCCAACGGTAATCTTCTTCTAATGATGATTGATAAGCCTCTTCCCGAGTAAATTATGTGAGCAGTTGTATCCAAAATACATATTTTTTAACGAAGTAAGATTGCTGATTACATTCACTTCACTTCCACTACATGCATTTTTCAATTAGGAACCAATATTTCTAGATAATTGTAGAAACAACCTATTATATGCCGTTAGTTTCCCGTGTTTTAACGGATAAGCGAGAAATAGTGACTTCCGTACCGCAGAATGTACAGTACAGTCACTCTTGCACCATATCTAAGCCAGGGGAAAATTCGATGTTCCATAGTTACCAGCTTCTCCCCGTAATTATGAACTATACCCCCTCCTCCTCAGTTGTTTCACATTCCTAATTGCTCAATTGTATTTTGTCAGTTTACACAAGAGAATCGAGTGTCTGATTTTTGAACACGTTTTCCACCCCAATTTGACTCTTTGTCACCCTTCATTTCCGTTGCTACCTCAGAGGTCGCCCCTTCCCCCTCCCCCGCGCCCATTTAGACGGATCGGAGCTATTGCAGCGGAGCTCAGCGCAAGTACCATCGTTGCCAAACTTGGCTGGAGCCTACCAATGATATCCGGCGTACCCTGATTGGAGGAGGCGCGTTTGGCAACAGGGCGCAATGCACTACTGCGCCGTTCGCGGGGGAATGCAATCACCAGGCGCAGCCACAAGCCAGGCACGTAATACATTGTAGTGCACATACAGGATAGGGCAGGATAAATAATGGTCCGGCCACGCCCCCTCCCCCTCCCTCACCCCGCCCGTACCGCGGGTGTAATTACTCCCGGCTTTGTTCATTTTCGCCTGCCACTAATTATCCCCGGGTCCGAATATTTTAAGGGAGAAAGTTTTGGGGAGTAGTGACCGGTATGCGGAAGGAGGTACCAGAAAGACAGTGCCTGAGTGGCACGAAACGAAAAATAATCGAGCGAAAAGGTCGTAACTCACTGAAAAAAAAAATCTCGGTATACTTACTAAGAAAAGGGTAAAATTACCAAGAATTCAGGATTCTATTTGATCCCAGTTTTTTCTTGGTTAAATTGCCATTCATGGAATTGGTAATTTTACCAAGAAATCTCGGTAAAATTATTGAGCTTTCTCGGCAATTTTACTGGATCTTGGTAAAAACGCCAATATTTTTTATCGACTGTGGTAGAATAACCGAGATAAAATGGCAAAGTTACCAGGAATTAATCACCAATAACAGTGGTATTCTCATCTGAAAAACAGTAAAAATACGGTTTTTAGGTACGCTTACCAGTCTGGCTTGGTAAAATTACCAATAATTGGTAAAAAAAAGTGAGATGGTAAAGGTACCAGCGGACCTTGGTAAGAACGCCGAGATTTTTATTTCAGTGAGAAGGTACCAGAAAGATAGTGCCTGAGTGGCACGAGACGAAAAATAATCGAACAAAAAGGTCGTAACTCATACGTATGGAAAATCGAGTGATTGGTATTCTTATTATGTGACCGGGCATGGGAAAGTGGGACTCAACGTGGCTGGTTCAGTTTTCCAGGGGAGCACCAAACGCAATTTCGGTCGAAATTATAAATTTCAATTATCGAAAATCAATGTCTGTTATTCTCTCGAATGTTGCGTCATTTGCATCCTTGACGAAGTTATAAGCATTAAGAATGAACAAGGTCTAGAGTTGGCAACAGCGCGTCGGCTTATTTTAATTGCGTCTTCCTGGAAATCGCGATTTTACGACATCAGACTCTGAAACGTTAAAACTTTTGGGTATTCTGTGTTTAAAATGGTGCAGAATCAACCCTTTTTTGCCGTAATATACTCATCTCAAATGTTGTCAATGGTAATTTTACCAAGAAAAAACTGGGATCAAATAGAACCCTGAATTATTGGTAATTTTACCCTTTTCTTAGTAGGTACACCGAGATTTTTTTTTCAGTGCGGAAATTCAACAACACTCTCATGCTAGCACGCCGTCTTCCGTTTAGAGGATGCCGGCAGTTTTTAACTTGGCCCTCCATTGGCTCGCTTGCTAGTAATACCTTCTCCGGGACACCGGAGATGATGGTACAGCTAGACTTCGATACTTTTCATAACAACCCAATGAAAAATATCGAAGTATACAGCGGTCTCCGTAAGAAGTCATGAAAATATATCGATTGCCGAGCGTCCGACCTGTCGCTGCTGGACGGTTGGAAGCAGTGGCGTGGCGTGTTTTGCGATATATCGATAGATCTGCCACTTAATTTTATGGAAAAGGATCGATAAATAAGGTTTTGGCAGCGAACACCGTAATAATCGATTATTTACCACAGCTTCAAATGGGGTAATATCGATACTCGGTCTTTCACGCCACGCCGCTGGAAGTTAATTAATGCAGATCATTAGTATCAATACGGCTACGGACGCTTCGTGTAATTTTAGACACATTTTACTGGGAGCCGACACGGCAGTTCATTGATTTGCTGAGGGATCACCACCGTTGCCGAATTTCCTCCAAGTCGCATGTTATTCAAGAAGCGTGTAAGGGGGTTCGTGCCCAGTCCGGCAACATGGCGGTTGTTCGAGTACCTTATTAATAGCATGGCTTATAATCTTTGGCACGGAAGCGTCGCCCGTCCATGGTGGACAAAGGCAACGTTGGTGCCGGATTGATGGGTGAGTTTAAGGTGGATCCACACCAGTGCTTTGCGATTTATCGATTGATATGCCATTCAAACATATGGAAAAATATCGATTATTAGCGCGTTCGCAACGAACACCATAATAATCGATTCTTTACCGTAGTTTGAAATGGGATAATATCGATGGTCGATATTCACGCCTCGCCACTGAATTCCGCACCTTCGGCGTATTGCACTCCAGGAATGATCCATACATTTTTAGTTTTAATCATCATTGGGCATTATTTCAGAAAAAACTGCTCAAAAATCAGCGGGTATTTTGAGCACTTTATACAATTTCTACTTTCTACATGCAGCTCCTAAAGCACCTATGTAGGGAGAGTGCAGACTTGTCGAAATGTGGAGCTCTTAGGGCCCAAAAACCGCAGTATAAAAACCCTCCTTTCTAGACGCGGCTCAGAGCAGTGTGGCGATTCTTAAAAGTTTACAGTACCGTGCTTCGCCCTCATAAATATATATAAAATAATCGATCTCTATCGATTTTAAGTGAGGCAGCTTTAACAAGAATTGATTTTTCACAGTTTTCTAGTTAAATTGAGGAATTACGGCGTTGTTGTCAACCTGCTAGAATCGCCGTCGGCTCGGAGACTTAAACGCAAGGTTAGGAAAACGAACCACGGACTTCCGGCCAGAATGTACGTGCTTTCCACACGAAACTATGCGTTCTCTCACAAATAGAACTTGCTTCAGGTTCAATCAACATGAATTGACAACGTTGATTTGACATCGCGATTGGAATGGGGGGGGGGGGGGGTGTTCAAAACACAATCCTTTTTTCTCTCTTTTTTTGGAACTTCTCCAGTTGCTGAGCCGCGAATCGAGGCCATGGCTGTGAGTTGAAAAATGCCTGTGAGTGGTTGATTGTATTAATTTGATAGATCGAGGCTGGGAAGTCTTCTCGCCGATCAACGGTTCCTGGCAGCGGCGAGGCGGATGATCGATTATCGACATTTCCCCCATTTGAAGCTGTGGTAAATAATCGATCATTAAGGTGTTCGCGGCAAACACCTTGTTTATCGATCCTTTTCCATAGGATTAAATGGCAGATCAATCGATATATCGCAAAACACGCTACGCCACTGTTCCCCGGCTTCACGTTCGACGCGTCCTGCAGCTCTGCGCTCTATCGATTGATGTGCCATTTAAACATATGGAATAAGATCGATTAATAGGGTGTTTGCAATGGTTACCTTCATACTCGATTCTTTACCACGGCTTCAAGTAGGAAATATCGATAGTCGATCATCGAGGCAAATTTTCGATGGAATTTTCGATTTCGATACGATGGAAATAGTTAAAAACTAAATTAACAGAACTCACAAAATATGATGCATCGTTAGTAGTATAAACAGTCAATCAGCATGCTCCTAAACAGCAATACTTTCTATGTGTCCACATTCATTCTTTTTCTTTCAGTTAACGAGTCTTTTTGTTTGTTTCAGGTATGTGCTTTGCTGTTTTTCACAGGTTGACTCTTTGGTAAGTCAACTTCCGCTAAATTCATAAACTATACGTCGCGGAGTTTGATATCCTGCAGTTTACGTCCGCACAATGAATCGAGTCAATCAGAGACATCGGACATAAAATAGTTGACTAAAACTGCAGATTTCGATTATCAGTTCGTCGCAGTGTGAATTTTGAGGGGTTCTTCTAGAAGATAATTTCACGAGGAAACCAATGAGACCATTTTCAAAATCTCAAAATTTTGATTCAACGGAATTATAAGCTTTTAAAGTTTCCAAACGTTGTCCGATCTCTCCCGTTGACTCGATCCACAGTGCGCAGTCCAAGCGCATACGGCGCACAGTGGATCGAGTCGATCAGGGAGGTCGGACATGAAATTTTAAGTTAAAACTGCAAATTTTGATGTTTATTTCGTCATATTTTAAACTTTTAGGGGTGGTTCTGCAAGGATATTTCACGCAAAAACCAATGAAACCACTCATAGAACCTCAAAATTTTGTATAAACTGAATTATAAGCTTTTAAAGTTTCCACATTTTGTCCGACCTCTCCTATTGACTGGATCCACTGTGCGGCGTTCAAGAATCGGTGCAGCGAGACAGCGTGACTCTATGGAAACGCGGTAATTTTAGGGGGATGCATCGTGAGCCCAGGACCCGGGGGTGGGGGGGGATTAGTAAGTGACAACGGGGGACGGGAGCGGTGAACGGTAGAGGCGCGTGAGTCATAAGCCTGATCAATGCAAGAATTTTAATCTGCAGGCAGAAGAGCTAAACGGATCGCCAAGACGCCCCCCTCTCTTCCACCCGCTCCCCGCGAGGCAGCGATGTGTTATGCACGGTTGAGCGTGTGAGAATCGGACGTATTTATGCTAAAAGGAACTATTTACGAGATGACTTTGACCGAAAAGAAGTGTAGAGCACCGCGAATCCTATGTGCGTGGCTCCTTTTAGTTTAATTCATCTGTACTTATAGTTCCTTTAAGTGTGAAGAGTTCGATTCCTGTTGGAAGAAACTATGTGCGAATGAATTTGACCGAAAATAAGTATACCTAGAGCACGCAAATCCTATGTACGAGGTTCTTTTTAATGTAATGCATCATCTGCATCCGAAATTCATCAGTCATCAATAGGAGAATTTTATTTGATCTTACACCAAAAATTCAACAAGTTGCTCATCACTAATCATCAAGCGAAAGTGACCTCCGGGTTTGATTTTTGCTGCACCCGATTGAATCGCTTCGATTCTGAGTGCGTAGTCTTTAATATAAAGTCTTAAAATAAACTATCTCTGATGGGATCATCTGGACAACGAAAATCTCAAAGATCCTTCACCTTTCCATCAAACGACGTACTCGACTCGCACCGGAGTTCCGATGCGTTCACCGTTCATCGTTTGCCACTCCGAGGATCCCCGACGAGTTGGAGGCCCCCTCCCCCCTTCGAAACCCTTGCCCCCCGCACCCTCGCGGCCATCGCCCACTCTTTTCTTCGGCTGCGACGACTCACGGCTCATCAGCGAACGCCGATAATGAGTTATTAATGAATTAAGAGCCCGCAAAGCGACGTTGGCAAATTGTGCTGAAAATGCGCGGGGATCTTCAAAGATAGGGATCCACAAAGAAAATTTGCTTTTACAATGCTCATATCCTACTTGTTTTTCTAGTTATAATATTAGTTCCTTGGTAACGATTGTTTTGGTTTTGGTGACAATACTGCACTGTTACTGCATTGGGCTTCTACATAAGGTATAAATTAAAGAACCTGTGGCCTTCAAATTTTCGAGAGCAAATGGAATAACGAGGAGTCTCGAACCACTCCTAAACGAGAGATAAATATTTCCAAATATAATTGGTTGAATAGCAAAAACATGAATGACGTCGTTTTTATAATCTAGCTTCCATTTTCACCGAGTCAAAAATAACTTTCGTAATGTTCTAATTTTGAGGTGTGTGACATGTGGAGAAATACTCCATTAAAACATGACTCAAGACCTGATACATGTCAGAAATGTGCATAGTCTAAGTTTCTTAACAAGTTCAAGGAATTCAGGGACAAAAGGAAAAGCCAATGGTTCGCGGTTACTCGCCCGATAAAGTACACAATGTTCATGTTACAGCAAGATTTAAATCTCACTCTGTAGTTCGTTTCCGAACTTTTAGTTGTGAATCGTTTTCCACGTATGATTTTGCAGAGATAACACTTAATAATTCTTTCATATTAAGACTAAATCCGAAGAGAGTCCGAAGTCCGAGAATCTAGCATGTTCAAAACTTGGTCGATAGTTACAAACTTAGCAATGACAACAATATTTCGAGGGCGGTCGATCGACCGCGTTCTTGACGATGCGTATTTTTTCGGTTGGAGATGAAACTGGCAAAGGCGGAAAATACGGCTGGCAGGGTGCAATGCGCTTAAGATGAGCGCTGCGGTGCCATCGATGCGTATGAGAAGCGAGTTGCGCGGCATTGTAGTGTTCAGTGGCGTTCAGTTTGCGATGTATCGATCGATTTGCCATTGGAACCCAAATCTTTGGTCCTCAGTCATCATTCAGAGGATCCGTTGATAGTGCGCTTTACACTATAGGGCACAAAGAAGAGCGGGGTCTCTGAAATATATTGTCTCTGTTTGTACCAGACTTTTTTCCATGCTAAAATGAACTCCCTTAACCTACCCGAATTCCAAAATATGCAGATCCTCAGAAAGCTGGACTTCATTTTGCAATTAGGAAATCAATTGTACAAGCACTCATCTGTATGGGGAAACTGAATGTCGGAGGGAGCACTTGGCTAGACGAGTTTTTGCAACTGCGAGGTTATAGGATTGCGGATCCGACGATCAACTCGATCGTTGGATAGGAGTCATCATTAGGCAAATCTGAGAGTTAACCTCTGAAAAAGACGTTCAACCCTCGTAGGAGAGAATGGGGGGGGGGGGGGGGTTGTCCTCCTCAGCCTCCAGCTTTTGGGGATTGTATCCGAGGTGATCTTCGACACGGTTCCAAGCAAAACAAATCTGGTATCATCAGGAGAAAAGGAGCGACATAAAAACCTGGACAAGAAGCCCACTTTTGTGACATTGTTTGCATAATTTTGTTATCTCAGATGCATAGAGTAACAATTACAATTAAAACAGTCAGCGGGGGAGTAAGAAGCTCATATCGTTTCACTACACCAATCAAAATGTAAAACTTTGAAAAAGTTAAAAACGGTTTCAAACTCTCTTGCACATAATTTTTTCATGCATATCGTTGTTTTATGCACGTGAGTTTTACAATGTTTCTAACTTTTTTAAAATCTTAAATCCAAAAGACTTAATTCTACTTCGCCCCTCGATATCGTTCTCCTCGTTGGCAGGGCAGCCTAGCGGTCCGTTGCCATGCAAGGAAGCAGTTTTCTTTGATGTAGTGCATCAGATTTTTCTCTCTCCCGCATCACGCTTGCGAGGCCAGTAACCGGTAAAGACGCTCAAAGGGCGTCCCCAATTTTCCTCCACGTCCACGTACAGGCACACTCGGCCATAAACCTTGCTTCCCATCTTATCCGTTTAAACGTTTCGTCGCTCCCATAACACAAGAGAGCTCATCTCAATCTCCATGTGAGCCTTAGAAAGCACCATGTTATACGGACCTTAGGGCTCACGTGGAGATTAGCTCTTACGTCATGGGAGCGGGGTGGTATATCCTACATCCTTTTATAAGGTGGTCGTATCTTTCTATCGGATTGGCGCGGCACGTCAAACTCGGGGGTCACCGCTCAACGATTAGCAGCGACCGGGATCGGGGCCGCGGTGGATGGTGGATGGTGGAAGGCGCCGCAGCGCGGATCGCGGAACTCTTCTCATTACGAGGATTCCGCGGGCAGAGCGCGATTAAAATTAATTGAAGTCAAATAGTGAGCGAAAATTGAGTATGACCCCTTATCTGATGCGACGACGACGCCTATCGGACAGCCCGACATGGCCGGCGTGAAAATCCTATGTGTATCAGGAGCGGGAATCCACCGCACGGCCGCGGCGTGGCGCTTCGGCCCGGCTCAGCCTTGTCAGATTTAATGCTTTGGAATTTATTCGCGATTATTTATTTGCGGAGAAGAGGGATCTCGGCAAGGAGGAATTCGATGGGATGTTGGTATACCCCTGTACTGAGTATAGCTTTGCGAGAATTTTGGCGCGAAGACCTGGATGTCTATCATCGGTAAACACCAGGAGATATCGGGAAATTTGATGTTATCAGGAAAATCGGCCATGGATCAGAAAATTCCGAGTGCGTCAAGCATTTTTCAACCATATCAGGGTGTCCACAAGTCCGGAATTTCTGGAAATAGGCCACCAGCAAACCAGTAGGAATATGCAACCAGTAGGTTTTTTAAGGGCGGTCCGGAAGTACTATATAAGAGTGCGGTAATTCCGCAAGAAGGCTCGGAATGTGGCTCATTTTTTGTCATTTTTGTCGCAATTTGAGCGAGAAATTCAAATTTTTGAAATGTTTTGAATTTCGTCAATTAGAGGTATTGAAAAAGTACTACATTCTTCTGTTGAGGAGGTACTGAATTTCTTGGGAAAGTACCGATTTTTGGCCAGTCTGTTTTAGTAGACACCCTGGATTTTTGTGGCCACGGGTACGTAATAATTATTGTCTCTAGATAAACCCGGTCGAACTATGAACCAGAAACCGATATTTTGGAGGCGCAAAATGGCCCTTCGGGGTTGGATCGCGTAGCGGTCAAGGGGCGCATCCCCCGTGTGGTCATGCTCATAGCGATCAGCGGAGGTTGGGGACGGCAACGGTGGCCGGTCTGAACCGGACCGACGGAGGGAAGCGAAAGAGGGCGCCGAGGAAACGGCGAATCGGTCATAGATAGTGGCAGTCGGACGCTCTATGACATACTCATTGTTTTATCTATAATACAATCTTATAATCAGAGTATTAATAATAATCATAATATTGAGCCGCGCGGAAATTACTCGACGGCACTTCAATTCGACGCAGCGCCTCCTCGCCCCATGTGAACCGGGATAAAGCGATCAGTGGTAATGAAGTCACGTATAAGAAATTGTTTTTGCAATTAATAGCGATGGGCGGGCGGGGGAGCGGGGGCCGGGCGGCGCGGGGCGGGGAGGTGCCACGTCGGAGAAATTGCATCGGGTCGCCGCGCCGCGCGCGCCCGCTCGTGCGCGCCGCGAAAAGTGCACGATGCACTAACGCATCCATTTTTATAAGTATCGAAAACGACCCGCGCCGCGGCCGCCGGATCAGAAGTTCCCGCCGCCGAGCCGGAGCGCCCCGATGATTCCGGCCATTATTATAATCACCATCAGTGGCGTGGCGTGAGTTGCGATATATCGATTGTTATGCCATTTAAACCTACGAAAAAAGATCGATTATCAGTGTGTTCGCAGCGAACACCTTAGTAATCGATTCTTTACCGTAGCTTCAAATGGCGAGATATCGATAATCGATTATTCACGCCACGCCACTGATCACCATTACTCCCGTCATCCATCCGCCGTTTCGTGACGCGGCTTCCTCGCGGGCGGATTTTCAGATCGGGCCAGGGATAAAATCCCAAGGCATGGTGTCCAGGCTAAGACCGGGAAAAAACTGGGGTTTATCAGGGAATACACAATTCCAGGGAAAATTAAGGAAAAATTAGGGATTGTGTCACAAAAACCTTGAATTTCATCCTCTGCCGCTTGAATGACCTACAAGGTGGCCCAGACGCTCCGCACCAGCGGGCCGATCATTGAAATTGATAGACAAAGCTCTCGACAAAGGAGACAAAAGAGATATGGAGGGATCCTACTGGCGAAAGCGGGTGGCTGCAATGGACAAAGGAGGTAGGTAACAGACTAAATAACGGCAACCCCCGAGGGACCCAATTGTCCATTATTTTCTCCTTTCGTCTATAGGTACCACCCATTTCAGCCAATAGAATAGCTTCATACGCTCTATGTCTTCTTTGTCTATCGCCTTGTCTACAAATTTCAATAGTCGGTCCACAGGAATAAAATCTCGAGGCATGGTATCCAGGCTAAGACCCGGGAAAAAACCGGGATTTATCAGGGAATGAACAATTTCAGGGAAATCAAGGAAAAATCAGGGATTTTGTCACAGAAACCTGGAATTTCTTCTTCTACCGCTTGAATGACCTACAAGGTAGCCCAGACGTTCCGTACCAGCGGGCCGATCACTGAAATTGATAGACAAAGCCACCAATCGCGGATTGAGGGAATAAGGCAGGAAATGAGGAGGTGCGATTTGCCGGAGGAACTCTGGCGCTATCAGTGGCGGTTGGGTGTCACAGAGCGCACAAAAGCGCTGTAAGAGTGACCTATTAGTAGCAGTATAGACAAAGCTATAGACGAAGAAGAAAAAGGGATATGACGGGGACGGGGTCTTATTGGTGGAAGCGGGTGGTTGCAATGGACGAAGGAGGTAGGTTGTAGACTAACTAACGGCAACCCACGATAGACCCTTCCGTTAGTCTCCCTATTTCCCCCATTTTGTACCTTAGTCTATAGGAATCACCCAATTCAACCAACAGGATCGCTCCTTACTCCTTATGTCTTCTTCGCCTAGAGCTTTGTCTATTAGTTTCATACCCAGCCCGCAACAGCGCTTACCATATTGATAACACCTTTTTTCCTCAATTTGAAGCCATTGTATAAATGATGGATTCCTGGTGAGGCAGCACACTTCGATAAGGATTGACCGTCGTACATGCATACAGTCAAGCTTCGAACGTGTGTAAAACAATCGATACTTCCGGATTTTGTCCATTTAACGGACAAAATCCAGTGTTGCCATCTCGGGGATTTAGCAACTGGTGACCAGGAAGGGAGTCTTGGACACGCGGAATGTTGGAAAGACGATGAATCATCATTAAAAATAGGTAATTTCGTGGCGGGCACTCACTCGTGGGCCTGCGCAACGGCAGAGGGCAGCCGAGCGCGGAAAAGAAGAGATTGAAATATTCATTGTGAAGGAGATATAGGTTGAGGCAGCCGCAGCAGCAGCAGGAGCAGCCAGATGCAGAGGCATCGGCTATAAGCACTGCATGTAAATAAACTAGGCTCGCCGGTAGCCGGTTGCCGACTTTGGCCGGGTTTCGCGGGTTCCCGGGGGGTTGCCCCGGCGAACGGACAACGCTGCCCGCGACCAGGACTCCGGGTGCAAGAGCCGCCAGAGTGGAGCATCGGCCACGTTGCCGCCCCGACGTGGGTTCTCTTTCCGGAAACTCCCGTCAGCGCCCTCTCTCGGAACAGAGTGTCTATACGAGGAGAGTACGGAAGTGTCAAAATATGGAGCTCGCAGGGCCTAGAGTCCCTTTATACTGTGAGTCAAGACAATGTGAATCCATTTCTGATTGGTTCCCGTATTTTAGGCCTTCACATTGTCACAAACGGGAATAAAGATTACATTTTCACCGATTGCAAAGATTATAATCTGGAATGGACCAGGGAATTACGGGTTCGGCAAGGAACAAACGGAATGAGAGAAGAACGGGAGATTAAATCTGCAAGTAAAAGAACTTATTTGTGACTTATTCCGTTTACCATGAGGGGTGTCTTGACCTCAGATAAAGGGACTCCAGGCCCACGTCACTGTCAATCCTCTAATAGAGAATTTGCAGGTGTCAGAAATTTGATGAATTTTGTGTTTATGTGGAAACTATTGAGTAAACTGAACACGAGGATACCCTTGGTTCATGGATTGAACGATTATTGGAGAAGATATGACAAAATGATCTAATCTGCTAAAATACATGTGTTTAAATGGGAAATGCCGCCTAATAACGCCACTAGGCGGTGCATTTTCTCACTTTAAAATCTATTTTTATACTATTTCCCATATCAGAAAAAAATTATAAAAAATACTGTGAAATCAGCTCTTTCAGCACTTTCAGATGAAGCAATAAAAAAGTTGCATGCAAATTCTCCATTCCAATGAAATCCAAGATGTCCAAGAACACTGAAAAAAGTTACGGGCTTTATTGACGTACCGTCCGTTCCGGGCTCAGAAGCCGATAGCTCCAGGTGCTGGAGCCGCAGTTTCGACTGTTCCGGATGCCACAGCCGGAACTTTCGGCCTCTGAGCTCGGAACGCGGACGGTATGTCTATGCAGCCCGGAAGTGCGGCTTCCAAGTGGGGCCTTACTGGAGTTTTCCCACACGGTCCCTGTAGATACAGGTTGAATTCCAACGATGACCCCGGTGAGAGAGCACCAACCATCCGTTCGGTGAACCCCGAAAACGAGGATCGGATTATCCTCCAAGAAAAGGCTTCAATTCAAGCGTTGTCTGCTGTTCCATTACTGATAATTATCGACGAATTAATATTTAAACTAATTTATACATTCATGGGTCGTTTTTTGCCGTTGATTTATTTTTGTCCACTCATAGTCCTCCTCCTTTCGCGAAGACGCCGAGAAATTCCGCTCAGTCCGCTGCCTTTCCTACCGATTTTTGAATGTGTTTAGTTCGACAAACCCACGAATCGATCACAAAGGCCGTGAATTGATCGACAAAAGCCGCGAATCGATCGAAAATTCCGTGAATCGATCGACAAGAGCCGTGGATCGACCGACCCACCCGTGAATCAATCGACAAAAGCCGTGGATAGATCGACAAACCTGTGAGTCTATCGACAAACCTGTGAATCGATCGACAAACCTATGAGTCGATCGACAAACCTGCGAATCGATCGACAAACCTATGAGTCGATCGACAAACCTGTGAGTTGATCGACAAACCCGTGAATCGATCGACCAAGTTGTGAATCGATCGAATTACGTCGATTGGTTCACGTTTTGGTTTTTCGATCGATTCATGTCGATTGACTAGATACCGGTTTTCCTTTTAATTGTCAATCATTTCTCGTCTATCGATCCACATTTTTTGTCGATCGAATCGACACCCGTTTTTTAGTAATTTGTCCATCGATTGGTGTCGATCGATTCACGTTTTTATTTTTCGGTCGATTTTTGTCGATCGAATCCACACCCTCCTAAAAAAAAGCGCGTACAGCCATTTTCGCGGCCCAGAGCATACTGTCCGATCAACGAAAATTCGAGAAATTGACGGCGGACAGAGCGGAAAAAATCCACGGATTCCGCTCCTAAGGTAATTTTCAACGGAGTGCATGGCAACGAGGCAGCGACTGTAGTAAGAGAGAAGACTGCTGCACGCTGGATGCTCGGCTGTTGTTTATCGTGTGACGTCACTTAGCAGCCTGGGAGTAAATTATGAATATTACCCTACCAATAACCATGGATCATTTAAATTGAATTTGTTAATGTTTCCTTTTTTCCCCCTTTTCTTTTCCTGTCCACGGCTCGGAACAACAGACGAGACGGAACCGAGCTGCGCGCGCTCTCCGTCACAAAATTTGTACCTCTCGTTTTTTTTATTTTGAGGTTAAAAATAAACATGAATTTGCGCTTTGCAGGGAGGAGATTGTTAGAAAACTTTTTTTGTGTTTTGATTCTCTCAATTAGGTGTACGTATGGTTGCATCCTTGTCAGAATGACGTCAGGTTTTTTCGCATCTGCATTTGGGTTTTCTTCTCCTTTCCACGTAGTTCTTATTTTTATTTTTTTTATCTCATTTTTATTTTTATTTTGTTCGTATTCTCACATTTTCTTTCCCAAAACAGAGGAAAACTTCATGAAATGATGACCCACCACTCTCCTTACTAATCATCTATCATTCAGCAATCGAAAAGTGGGAACTCGAAACCTGGTATGTGTTGTCTGGTGTTGCTGAGTTTGTGTACTCGTTTCTATCTTACAAGGGCCCGAGATTTGCGAGCGGCCTTTATGTCGTTTGGATAAATCGCCATAAGTCGCATCGGTATAATGGCGGATGATGATTCAAAAGCATAATCATGGATTTTGAGCGCCTTCAGTTTTTGTGATACTTTACGCTTTGTCACGGGGTTAGTTTAGTTGCCTAAACCAAACTCAACCAGAGTCACGGGTTTCACTATACACGCTCTCCTAATAATTGTAACTATCATTGCCATGTCTTTTCGAAGGATTAAGTTTTTATTCACATTAGAGGCAAAATAATGAATCAGCTCTCAATTTGTGTCCCCTTACTTCTGAATATTATGCTTATTTTGCCCAAATATTTGGACTTCTTTCGGGATTCGTGTGTAGTGAGCCTAAAAGAATAGTTCCCAACTGCAAAATGTAGCCCATTTGTTCACAAGAGGCTTGCAAACCACCGGCGATTGATAATTGACTGCAACTTATATAATTTCGCCACACATGTTGTGCATACATGTATGCATTAAAAGTTCAG
The DNA here is from genome assembly GCF_918797505.1 of Bemisia tabaci. Taxonomy (NCBI): domain Eukaryota; kingdom Metazoa; phylum Arthropoda; class Insecta; order Hemiptera; family Aleyrodidae; genus Bemisia; species Bemisia tabaci. The sequence continues at coordinate 24,036,403 of NC_092799.1, read as the reverse complement.
TAATCATCAAAAGACTTGAAACATCTACGTTTAATTTTCGTTTAACACTGGAAAAAAACACATTATATCTAGAGTCCAGACCCTTAAAAACATCGACAAGACAAAATACTCTTGATTCAATCAGATTTTTGCTTAAATCAAGAACCAAGCCTCTTAATTTGAGGGGAATTTCCTTTTGATTTCAGCAAAAATCTGATTGAATCAAGAGTATTTTTTCTTGTCAATGTTTTCAAGAGTCTTGACTCTAGATCCAATGTGTTTTTTTTTCCAGTGAATTCATGAAGTTCGACTTCGTTTCAAGTGACCTCCGGATTATCTTAACCACCCGACCGCCCGATTAGCTCGGATAATCCGGTGTTTACTATAAGTACTCCATGCAAGTCCGCGCGGTGAGACCAGAATATCCGACAGTCCATCGGGCTAACGGGCACGGAGCCTCGCTCGTCCGGAGCGTCGGGTAACTAGATTTTCCGGGCCGGGAATCGAGAAAATCGATCAACGAGACCAATAAAGATTTACGGGCTCGAAGCGGAGCGCTTTCCAAGTCCTCCCGAACTCCCGGGCCCAAGGTCGTTCAATCAACTCGGCGGATCGAATTTAATTTTTATCGGTGCATTGCCTCGATGCCTCGCACACCGCGATTGTAACATGTTTGAGAACCCCCCCCCCCCCTCCCGGATAATTACCCCCGAGTTGAAAATGTTTTCAATCAAAAGGCGTCCGTTTAAAAATCCGCGCCCTGCATGCATCATGCGCCGCAATCGGAACGGGGCTCACTGCCGGGTCGAAACGATGTGAAACTATTTTTATATGCATTGACGTTTATGTATATACATATCGCGGTAGCGGTGCGCGAAAAGCGTTTGACGTTATTAAAAACGCTTGCGAGTATCGTAAGGATTCATCTATAATTATTTACAGATGATTTTCTCACTGCGGCGGGGTCCCGAGTCCGGTGGCGGGTAATTACAGATAATGCCCGGTGCGCATGCGCATGACTCTCGGTCCGGTCCGGTTCGGTCCGGTCGGATCCGCGGTCGAATTCATTTTATTTAATCTAAAATGAAACTCGGAGCGAGGAAGAAGAAGGGGCCTTTAAAAGTATGTACAGGAATGTCGAGATGATCTTATCATTATTGATTGACCTATTTAATTGCTCCGACGAGCGCCCGCGTTGCCATTTTCGCGCTCCGACCATCCGCGCGGGAAACGCCTGGAGCTAAGCTTTGCGGTGCACCAAGGGTCCGGAAAAACGTATCGTTTTCCGGATTTTGGCGTTCGGAGTAGAGATCAAAGTTTCCCGGGAAAATTAAGTCCGGGAATGAGATCGGGAAATTTCCGGGAACGTCCACGGAGGCTCTACCAATACATTGTGAGTGATTACTGTTTGTGTGTGCATTTTTCTGTCAAAGTCTCCCGAGAAAGTAGTATTTCGTCGGGGTTTCCCGGGAGCTTTCCCGGAATAAGAGGGCCAGGAGAAAGAAGACGAAGAAAAACATCGTTTTTTCCTCTTGATCTTCCTTCTCTTCTTCTGTTCCCTCTTTTCTTCCTCTCCGAACTTTCCTTCTTTTCCTTTTTCTTCTCATTTGGCCAATTTTTTCTTGTCTCTCTACTGTTTTAATATTTCGCTAATGATGCTTTCTCATGATGCTTTTCTTGTTAGGAGTCTTACGATCGGAGTGTGTCACAATAGAGTCAATGTGGTCCTTAGTTCCAATGTTTCCCAATAGATAGCGATTGGGCTAAAAGAAAAAACTACCCCTGCCCCAAGTAGTTTTTCTCTGAAAACTTCGTTAGAGGGATACTCACTTGGACGCATTTCTGTCAAACGGAACTATGTGCATTATGACATGAGCCCTGCTACGCATATATTCTCATGAGTCTCAGGGCTCATGCCTTGATGCACATAGTTCCGTTTGATAGAAATACGTCCACTTGAACCCAGCTATCCAGGAATCGCTGAAACTTTCAAGAACAGCGAAGAACCTTCATCAGATTTCTCCCTACGCAGAATTCAACTTTTCCGGGAAACTTCGATTCTTAAGTGCACCCCGTTGATATCTTTCAGAGTTAATATCGTCATAAGAAGTTGTTTTCCTCCTCCTCATCGAGTTAATTCTACCCTTAATGATGTCACGACAAAAAAGGGGATCGCGCTTCTCTTCGAGAGTTCCGATCATTGGCGGATCCAGCGAATTGGCATCATTGTTTTTTCTCCATTTGAACCTATGGAAATGTATCGATTCTCGGAGGGGCCAGGTGCTCCGACCAGAATCGATTATTTAACATAGGTTTAAATGTAGGAAATCATGTGTTGCCAGAGTGATGGATCCGCCTATGGCTCCGATAAACTGACCTAGGCATGTAAGTAGAAATATAGGAATACCATGAAAAAAGCTGGTCATGAACCTTGGTAAATAGGTCTTCAAATTTGGAAAGCGCGCTCAATCCTCGAGATATTTCGTTCGCTTTTGTGGGTCTAGAAAAAGCCGTTGATTATTTCGTCAGAAATGGAATCCCACGGAGGGCGGTGACGTCTTAAGTTTTGAGTTTTCTCTTGAATTGAAGTCAAGAATCCGTCGAGATTCGAGCCTTGTAATGAAAAATAATCTACGGGCGTAGATTTATAGGACACGTTGGCCATTGATCGTTAGCTTTGGTGTCTAAATCACCGGATGATCATTACTCATCAGAGGTTGAAGTTCTTTCCGCTGTGTTGTTCGTTCCTCACCCCTCCCTCCCCCGTTCTTTCTCTGTTTGTCCTCCTTCTCAATGTCTATTTTCAACTTTTGTTTCCCCCCGGAAGCTTTGCTCCCTAGATTCTGTTCCAGCGATCAGATTCTTTTATGTTTAATTCTTTTTCTCTCAAAGGAATCAGTTATTTTTGCATTACTCGGGCCATGTTTTTAAAAGTTCAATTATCATAACTAAAATTATAACTTAATCACAAGTAGTCGCTTTTGCTTAGTTCATAAATTATTTATTAATTCATTTGATTAATGTTTGAACGAATGCTCTTAATGGCAGAACACGACTATCCATATTGTACACAACTGTACAAATTGTCATGCTCTGTACTTCGTTTTGGAGAACTTTCGTGACACGACCAGGGTCATGTATTACCGTGTGATACAGGAAATTTGCTTTATTTTTTCCGAAGTTAACGGTGCACATCCAACGCTTGATAACAGAATTTATTCTTGTTTTGTTTTGATACTCAGTACAGAACCGATTCCTCGGTTGATATTGTTCGGGACGAAGCCATTATAATACGACAGGCACAAGTAGAACTGACTTTGAGAGTAATTAAAGTGGCGTTGCTAACGATCCATGAGGAGGTATATTCCGATCGAGATTGTGAAAAATAATTACAGTCGTGAAAAAAAATCGCGACAGCGGCATCAAAACCCAAAAAATAAGTTGAACTCCTGCAATCGCACCCATCGTTGCTCTGAATATCAGGAAATTACATCTTAATTAATTTTGTCAGTCGGTGTGTTTGCGAAGTAATTACAACTTTAACCCCTTCCCTTCTCTGTACCCACCTGCCCACCTGTTATACCCGAGGTTGCGAAATCGAAAGCTTTTTTCATTTGTTCGTCTTTGATGATGATTTTTTTTCGGTTTTTCAGGGGAAACTTCACACTCTACTTGAAAGAACGTCTCATCGTAGACTTTTTAAGTAAATCTTATGTGAATCGATGATCTATCTCTGATAGGGCGAGTTATGTTCCTCAGTGAGAATTCCTGTCAGAACTCAGATTTTTCGTTTGTTTATTTTTGAAACTCCCATGTATTTTTATAGTGCAATGTAACTTTGTATTTACTATTTAAACTTTTTTGTGTGTTTCAGGTAAGCAAACTTCTCAAAAGCAATTTTTATCATTTGAAAATGTAAGTTTTAAAGGTTTTCTTACAAATTATATTTATCTAGATTTTACTCCTCTCGCTCAATTTAGTTTCGTTTTTGGCTAACAATTTTGCAAAGTATGAAATGAAATGAGCAAATTTTTTTTCAGCGGATGCGATACAATTTTATTTGTCTGAGAAGGAACCTCTTTTGTACTCCTTGAAAAGTACTGATTGTGAGCTTGATTTATGGAGAGCCAGCAATCTTACATAAACAACATGGATTTTAAAGACTTCACACTGCCCTTTTCCTGTAATGTATGAGTTGCTCTAAAGTCAACGCCCAGATTCGCCAAATGATGACTGATGTCCCAAGAGTTGAGAATTTGTTTTAACAATCCTAACCTGATTTGGAGAAACTCCTCAGCAAGATGATCTCTCTTACATCAATTAATTATTCATCAAAAGTTGAAGTTTTTTATTCTTTGCTCAACAATTTGCACATGAATCACCACCAGGCGAAAAATGAGAACTTAACTCTTGCCTCTCCGGATTATATTTGGACCGAGTTTATCAGAAAGGAACCAACCCACATTTTCGAAAAAATTGAGTTAAGCACGTTTTTGAGTTCCACTAGTCGTTTATTTTTTCCTGCCGAAATTTGAAAGTCGAAAAAAAGAAATCAGTTTGTGAAAAGAGGGGTTAAAGTTTATTTTCTACATTGAGCCTGATGCAGGAATAAAACTTCAAGCCTCTTTTTCTGAGTTTCAACTTAGTGATGGTTGGTTCCTTTTTGATGAACTCGGTCCATTTCTTCGATTTTTAGTGCAGAGAATCATCGCATATACGCTAGAGCCCCTTTAGACTGAGAGTAAAGACAATGCGAATCCATTTCTGATTGGTCCCCTTCACAGTGTCACAAACGGGAACAAGGATTACATTTTCACCGATTGCAAAGATTATGAACTGGAATGGACCGGGGAATTGGGGGTACGACAAGGAACGAATAGAATGAGAGAGGGAACGGAGACAGGAATTCGGGAATGGGTTGATCTACACGGAGAAAAAAAGTGTGTTCACGTGTTCTGAGAACGCTCACGTGAGAACTAAAGTTTTTCGGATGTAAAAACCGAAGTACCTACTTCAGATGTAAGAACTGAAGTTTCAGATGTCTGACCTGAACTTCGGCAGCTAGACCTCAAGTGTTCAGATGCTCAATCCGAAAACTTCAGAGATCCGTATGACCTAAACTACGGGTCTCACGCACGAAGTTTTTTCCGCGGTGTAAGGTTACAAAAAACGTCCGATTTGCGTAATCTTTGCCCGTTTGTGACATCCATAAGCCGCGTTGTCTCAACTCTCTCTATAGAGGGACTCGAATATGTAGCTGATTGCAATATTTACATCAACAAAAATGCGAAATAAATGTATTGAGAACATTGGCTCTCTTCCGCATTCCTCAACCTCACCCACCGCGGTGGCGAGTGTCACGCTGGCCTCGAAAAACGTGTTTCTCCCCCCGGAGATTTTTTCCCGGGCGGGGCGCGGGCGCGGGAGAGGACGCCGCGTTGTAAGTGGTCATGGTAGCGGCGCGGCGCATCGCATGGACGCCGAGTAATCATAATAATATAAATGGGAGTGAATAGGCCGGGGTCGGCGCTCGGCTCCCATTGGCCGCGCGCCGGCGTCGCAGAGGGGCCCGGCCCCCCGCGACCGCGCTCCGGCCCGGCCAATCGCCGCGCGCCGCGCCGGGCACGTGACCCCCGTCCGCCAATCGCGAGCCCCCGACGTCGCTTTTTATCCGCGTTTATTCGCATCTACGCGAGCGGCTCGCCGATCGTTTCACGGTCAAGTTCGCGCGTCCGGAGCTGTCACGCTCGCGTTCCGGGGTTTTGAGCAGTGGCGTGGCGTGCTTTGCGATATATCGATTGTTCTGCCATTTAAACCTATAGTAAAGAATCGATTATTAAGGTGTTCGCTGCGAACACCCTGATTATCGATCCTTTTCCATGCGTTTAAATGGCATAACAATCGATAGATCGCAATTCACGCCACGCCACTGGTTTTGAGCCGTTGCTTTTCCCGGCGGAGCAGGAAGTTCCGACCGGGGTAACCTAGAATCCGAGCGGGCACTCGCATTCCCGTCTTACGCGGAGAAGGGATTGACCAATCGAAATATGGACTATCCACGGATCGCCGTATTCAGGGTGTCTACAAGTGTGGAATTTCTGGAAATAGGTCGGATTTCTTACGGCTGGTCCCGAAGTACTGAAAAAGCACGGGAATTCCGCGAGAAGAATTTTTTTGTCATTTTTGTCGCAATTTGAGCGAGAAATTCAAATTTTTGACATTTTCCGGAATTCCGTCAATTGGAGGTACTGAGAAAGAACTGAATTTTTCTGTTGAGAGGGTACTGAATTTCTTGGGAATGTACTGAAAAAGTGCTTTAAAAGTACTGATTTTTGGTCAGCTTGTTTTAGTAGACACCCTGGTATTGCGGAAAAGCATTTTGCTGGATAGTCAATTTTCTGATTGGTCGTGGGGCGCGCGAAAACAAGCCAACTTGCAGCTTGCAGTTTATACAGAATATTTTGCCATTAGAGATGAAAAATGAAGGAATTTTTCAAGAAATTACGTTTGCTATAGGTCACCAAAGAAAATATAAAGTATGACAGAAAGTCTACATCGTCGCCAATTAAGATACGTATGGTTTTGCACTTTGGCCATTGCTATATTGTCCGTGGTTGGAACTAGGGTAACGTAAAATACAAGTGAAGCATTGGAGGGATTTTTGGGTAAATCTCTCAAAAATTTACCAAACATGATTCGCCGAAACTCGAAAGCAGAGCATCAAATTGTTGAAAAATCAATAAAACATAGAAAAACGAAATGAATTTCAATGAAATTCAGCAGATATCGCTACGCCATCGCTGCACATTGAACTTCTCAAGTTATTTGGTAATTCTACACCCTGAAATCATATTTCCTAGTCCATAAGATTTGATCAAGGTATTTTGAAAAACTGCGGAGAAGAAAACAAAATCGTCCATTTTGGTTAAAAAAATGTGAATAAATAGTTTTATGTGTAATTTTATTGTAGAACCTGAGAAAATTTTAGGAAATTAAATTTGGAATCATTTTTAAAGAACAAGATGATTCTCAGTGTCCCCGGTAGTACCGACCAAGAAGCAGGAGGTCCTCCACTTGTTTCTTGGCAATGGTGGAAGCTTTTATACTTTCGGGACTCCAACTCTCAACAGTTGACCTACCTACTAGGTGGATGGTCAACAGCTTGTTGAGGATTTTGTTTTTCAAATAAACCGAAGTTTAGAAAACTTGTTTGCCTCATGACGTCACCCGAAGTCTATCATTCACCCAGGAGGTTATACGTCAACAGCCGAAAAAAGGTTGATGACTGGTGCTCCCTTATAATTGTCCATAAAGGTCTCGATAGACGATCAAATTCCCGAACCAATTACCAACAAAGTGTCAGGAGTCATCAGTCTTAAACTCATTAATTTGCTTAATTTTAAAATGAAAACCTGGCAGAAATGTTTCCTGAGGCAGGAAATAATGATTGGTGGTACTCCATTCTGATCTTACTTTGGACAAAATAGTGAGGCCCGTCAAAATTTGATGGTGGATGGTGACCATCAGTCATCAGCATGTCTACTTTGATTGGAATTGGTTCGGAATTTGATCGTCTATCCCGGGCTTTAGGAAGTGTTGAATCCTCAAAAGTAAGAGCCTCCACCTGTCGCCAAGAGGCCAGTGGAGGATCTCTTGTCTCTGCACTGACACCCCCCTCCCTCCCTCGAAAAAGGGGAAGAATGCATTTGATCTGTTGCCTAGGGTGGATGTACAGTTGGAGACCGAAGGCGTGTATCATTCACCTTCCACTGGGCTCTCCGGAATTCCATGGAAAGGGGAAACTGAACCTGAGCATGTAACGAGGCGTCAGAAGTCAGTACTTATCATTTAAAATTAACCTTTACGACACATTTTACGCCTGATCGGCACCGCGACGACAGTGTGACGTCTGCGAATCGCTGATCTATGTTACACGGCTCCGGAAAGGTTGCCAACTTCACTCCTAATTTCTAATTATTGTTTTATTTGCTCAGCGTTCGTCATAATGAAACATTCTGCCACAACTATGAACACAAAACCTTTGAAAAATGCGCTCGAAACCCAAGAAGAAATGGAGTCATTTCGCAATCAGGAACTGTAAATTTTGGCTCAGTTTAGAAACAACGTACGCACCATCAGTGTTCTAAGGCTTTTAAGTGTTTTCACAGATGAGCCAGAAATCGTAGTTCTGATTAGCAAAATGTAGTCCAAACACGAGTCGACACCGAGATAGAAATTTGTGTTTTTGTATCACTTCCGCGTAATATAAGAAGTGAGACTCAAGCCAATCTAAGTTTTGTGTTGGTTTCGGTACATTTCTTGACTTAAGGACAGAAAACTGTGGGAATGCAGGGATACGTCAGAATCAACCGATGGTTTGGTTTCAGGGTGTCTACAAGTCCGGAAATAGTACTGATGTTTTAAGGGCGGTCCGGAAGTACTGAAGAAGTACCGAAATTCCGCATAAAGGTCCAGAATTTTTTTCATTTTTTTGTCATTTTAGTCGCAATTTGAGCGAGAAATTTAAATGTTTTGAATTTTTCGAATTTCGTCAAATGGAGGTACTGAAAAAGTACTGAATTTTTCTGTCGGAGGAGGTACTGAAAAAGCACTGTAAAAGTACTTATTTTTGGCCAGCCTGTTTTTGTAGACACCCTGCAAGCACAGATTACTGTGGAAATTCAGGGATACGCGCCACAATCAACACAGATAGTTTATCAGGATAGTTTATAAAATCATTAATATGTGAAATTGAAGATAACTTTAAATACAAGTTTTTAGATTATTAAAAATACTATTTTACTAATATGTTCAACTGTTATAATGTTAATAGTAGTTAACGTAATAATTTTTAAGTGGTTTAAATTTTGCGATGGTTTGATCTACTTAGTGCCCCACTTCCCATACAAGTCGAGCTGTTGTATTATGTTCTCTCTGGGTGTAGTCTAGGTCTAGGTCGAAATTTGCATGAATCCTCGGTCGAATTTCCGCCGACCGCTGACTCCTCGGTTTGAAAAGCGATTCCGTCCGGGTCGAATCCAGGGTGTTTCAGGGCCGAACTTTCGGGGCGACGCGGGCGGGGGGGGGAGGGGGGGGGGGGCCCGGGCCCTGCACGCGATGTGGCAACCGGAGGGCCCTCTTCTGCGGTCGATCCACTCTTTATCACTGCGGGCATCTCGGCCGCATCAGATCATTAGCGACGTCGCGGCCGATTCCGATGACACTCGGCCACTTAGCCTCCGCATCATAACCATTCGCCCTCCATCGCCAAACCGCAGATATTCCGCCGCCCTCGCCCCCGTCGGACGAAGAAAAACCCCCTTCGCCCTCCCATTCGAGGGATTGAAACTGACACCACCTTCGCCGCGTCTCCGCCGTCGCGCCGCGCCGTGGCGCGTCATGCTTTGCGATGGATCCGTATTTCGATATATTCTGCCATTTAAACCTATGGAAAAGGATCGATTACCAGGGTAAACCTTAAGAATCGATTCTTTACCATATCTTCAAATGGGGAACAATCGATAGCTCACTATCCACGCTTTGTCAATAGCCCTGTGTCCACTCGTCAAAATGGCGTCAAAATGGAAGCTCAAAGCGAATCGATAAATACGATCTGTTCGCGATTGTTGATCAAACAAGGGTCGCGCCGCTCTATTTTGAGTTGCAACACTCATCAATTGCATCATGTCCCGACTTTGAGCCACTTATAGTTGAAATCGATTCACTTTGAGCTTCCATTTTGACGAGTGGAGACAGCGCTATTCCGTGTTTTGTTTAGCGATGTATAGATTGATTTGCGATTTAAAACCATGGAAAAGGATCGATTGTCAGGGTAAACCTTAATAGTCGATTCTTTACCATATCTTTAAATGGAGAACAATCGATCGTGCTGTGTTTTGCGATGTATCGATTGATCTGCTATTTCAACCTATGGAAAAGGATCGATTCTAAGGTTTTACCTCAATACGCGATTCTATACTACAGCTTCAATGGGATGTTATCGATAGTGAATACAATTACACTGAGCAGTTCGATTTTTGAATATTCATCGAATGAGTTTGATAGATGAATCCCAATCGTCAGCAATGCTATTTACCAATCAAGGTTATTCGATAATTTTTCAACAATCCAAGCGCAACAGTGTGTTACTCCCCCGCGACCTAGCGGCCCTCGAAGAGTTTAGCCCTATTTTACCCTAGAAATTTGCAAGAGGAGCGTTTGGCAACGAAAATAGCCCCGAGGTATCTCGGAAAGCGGATGCAAGTTGCGATTGTCCTTCTTCATATGATACTTCAGCTATGAATTAATCCGGGGAGAAATGAAAGGCAAAGGAGGGAGGGGTTCCCGGCATCGTTGACAACAGTCATTGACCATCGGTTGCCAGGTCGGTGCAAACCGAAATCTGCATGCTCGTGAGTTCCTAAGGGAATCCATTTTCTTGCGAAGATTAAGTACCAGAAAAACTTTCCAATTTGTTTCAACTTTACAACTTATATGAAGATGTAAAAAGGGAGGAAGAAGACGTGGAGACATTGAGAGCAAAATATTTTCCTAAAATTCAAGGATGGACCGTCCAGGGTATTTGGAGCAACTATATTTCAAGGTATACACGGAGAAAAAAACTTTGTGTGTGGGACCCGAAATTGAGGTCTCATGGATCTCTGATCCCGTATTTAAAAACTTGAGGTCCAGCTGCCGAAGTCCGGTCAGACATCTGAAGTACTCCGGTACATACCGAAGTGCGTCGATGTTTGGCCCGAACTTCGGCAGCTCAACCTCAAGTTTTCGGATGCGTGAGCAGAAAACTTCAGAGATCCATATGACCTCAACTTCGGGTCCCATGCACGAAGTTTTTTTCTCCGTGTATAATCAAGATTCCTGTGCTATCGTTACTGGTTTATTGCCTCCCTTGTGGTCAAGTTTTCAAATGTCTCTCGCATGTGAGTGCCCGAACAGTCCAAGGGTGCTATGCTCAGAACAGAATTGTGTTCACTCTTATCAATTCCTCTATCATAGAAATGATGTCAATCTTGCATCGAAGTATTGCGGCTAATTCGACACTCGTAAGTTGTATAAGTTTTGACTTCGTAATAAAATAATCACCTGCGGATAAAAAACGGCGAAGTCACTATTTAGAATGATGTGAGTTAGGAGAAGTTTTTAGGTAGACGAGACACTCGTTCACTCATTTTTAATTCGTCAAAGTCGTGGGAAGATATTTTTAAGTCATACACAGTAGGGTTTCAGCTTTATCTCCAAACTTGAGTTCTATGGAGGAATAACTTCAAAAATATCTTCCTCGTTCAATCTCGCTGTAACTCTTTGAGTAAATTGAGAAGGAATTAAAATATTGGTAGACAAGGATAAAAACATTAAAAATACTAGTGGTTTGAGTGGTTACGTGATAACGGCTAGGGTCAAGTCACCAATCCATGTTATTATTTATTTTTTTTTTTTTTTTTGTATTTTTGGCAGCTGAAAATGAGCTGGTAACAGCTCAAAACGTCCTATATCTTAGTGTTTTTAATGTTTTTAGCCTTGCTTACCCATGTTTTAATTCCCTCCCTATTTATTCGTATGCCCGGGCTATATTTTTGTGCTTCATTGTAACTTAAACTCGGTCCATCCCTTGTTCGGCTCCAAAATCAGCCAGCAGTGCAGTTGAATCCACCATCATTTTTTTCGTGTGAGCACTAAAGAGCAGTTACACTGAAAAAAAAATCTCCGTGTATTTACTACGAAAAGGGTGAAATTACCAAGAATTCAGGGTTCTATTTGATCCCAGTTTTTTCTTGGTAAAATTACCATTTATGGAATTGGTAATTTAACCGAGAAATCTCGGTAAAACTATTGAACTTTCTCGGTAATTTTACTGGACCTTGGTAAAAATGCCAATATTTTTTATCGACTGTGGTAGAATTACCGAGATAAAATGGCAAAGTTACCGGGAATTGATTACCAATAAAAGTGGTATTCTTACCTGAAAAAAAACAGTAAAAATACCGGTTTTTAGGTAAGCTTACCAGTCTGTCTTGGTAAAATTACCAATAATTGGTAAAAAAGTGAGATGGTAAAGGTACCAACGGACCTTGGTAAAAACGCCGAGAATTTTTTTTCAGTTACGAAGAAACTGCGAAGGGTTGACAAGTTCCCTGCTTTTTCGGGGAGGCGCAGCGATGTAGTGTTGCACGGCGCCGCGGAGGAAATTACTGTTCCACCGAGCAACGCCGAAACAAACGGACAAACGGACGCACAAACACTCGGTGTTCGATGCATTCCGTAAGTTTAATGTATTCGTGTAGGAAACCTGACTGAAATTAATGACAGGACTTACTTGTCGTGGACCAAACTCACCCATTCTCTTAATGCGCCAGTCTCCTCGCCTTGTTCACATAATTTCAGACCCGGCCGGCTCCTCCGTTCCGACCGCCCTCCTCCCCCGGACGCCGGACTTATCCGAGCTCTGTGTCCACTGTCCACCCTCTCAGCCACCAATATCGCGACTATTCATGCGAGATAGCGCTCGGATCGCGACCGCAGCCTGGAGGATGTTACTGCCGTGCTGAGGAAGAACGCCGTATGAGTCCTCAGACGTTGCCAAGTTTCCTTCGATGAAAACTGATTTTACCGGGAAAATTGTGAATATTTTCCCCCAAAACTTTTAGGCAATTTTGCACGCGATTTAATCTGAAACGTCTGAAAATTTCAAAGAAAAATTTGTATGAATGTCGTCAACAATGCATGTTTTATCAAGGGAAATTTGGCAACTCTCGAATGCTCCTACGGCGTTTTTCCCTAGTACGGCAGATTAGTCGAGTCTTCGTTTCGTGGCGAGCTTGGAGACTTGGAGACTTCAACGCTGGACTAAGAAAATAGGAAAAATATCAGCAGTCTAGTCTGTGTTTTGCGGTAAGCATTAGTAAGAAAAGTGGAAAAATATCAGCAGTCTCGTCTGCGGTCCAGAGTTCCCCAGCAGTCTGATTGTTGAAATTTTAACTGGCTTTGTCGGCAAGATAAGACAGGGCATAGCCCTATTTGCGCTGTGCAACATATAGATTTTCGATGCTTGTCATTCCAATATAAATTTCAATAGTCAGGCTGCTGGAGACTTAAACGCCGGAGTAAAAAAAGGATAAATATCAGCAGTCGAGAATGTAACGCTATAGTGTAAGAAAACTTGAAAAATATCAGTAGTGCAGCCTGCGGTCCTGAGTTTCCTTGGAGACTTAAACGCTAGGGTAAGAAAAAAGGAGAAATATCATCAGTCCAGTATGCGTTTCGCGGTCAGCTTAAAGTCTCCAACACTGGGGTAAAAGTAGGATAAATAGCAGCTTTTAAGTCTGCGTTTTGAGTTACCTATGGTTTGGAGACTTCAACGCTGGGGTAAGAAAGTAGGCGAGCTTAGCCGAGGTAAGAACATAGGAAGACTATCGGCAATGACTCACGTTTACCGCGATCTACTGATCTCAAAATCTGGCATTTATGTATTGTCAGGAATTTATCTCAATCTCTTTATTTTCCAATAAATAGCTAGCTCTAAGTGGCCGACTGAAGAAATAATAAGAATATTAATCTCTCCACATTTCAATCGAATATCCATCCAATTCGCAAACGAAGGAGCCCGATAATGCTGTGCATATACCATCCAAAGCAAGAATGCCGCAACTCCATATCAGATATTTCAATTTTTTCTCTCATCATAGCGTGAAATTCAAAGAAACGCCTCGAAAACGAACCATCTGTTCAACCACAATAACCGTATCCCGCAATTAGGAAATCATAATATGGAAATAAACGGAGGAGGTGATCAGATTTTTCTTTGTGATACAGCCCTCATTCCAGACTGTACATTTTGCGAAGAGAAACTACTGTCTCTGGCTTTCTTCAAAAGTAACATAACGTGCCTTTGTTCACCAATGAAGACAAGTGCTTTTGTGGATAAACCAGAGATAAATAGTTCCTTATCGCAAAACGTATTGGTTATTTCCTCGTGAAAATCCATGATGGAAATACAGCGTCCTTCCTTCAGACGAAGGATTTCCTACGAGACTCCCAAGCGACAACCAATAGCCCTCCCGCGGCCTTTGTCATCTTCGGCGCGGTCGTCATCACGAGCGAAAGGGGGGGGGGGATCCATCAAGGCCTAATGGCCGCTCGGGGCCCTGATGAGGAATTCGGGCCGAAAACGGCGAGTAATGGCCGAGACGAGTGCAAATTTCTGGTTTTTTCACCCTGTCATCAGCGAGTCCCGAGAAAAAGCTCTCAAGCCCGCAACATTTAATACACCATTTTCTTCAAATAATTATTTTATTCTTAATTTTTTGCTGTCGGCGGTGCCGCGGCGCGGGGCGGGGGAGGGGGAGAGGGCGGGGCGGGGCGGCGGGGGGTGCCCATCGCGGCAATAATTACGCGCAGAAACATTGTGAGCACTGAGCACTAACCCGGGCTGCAAGATGGAAGTCAATAAACAAACGGAGAGCATTCTTTCTCATTATTACGAGTGGTTCTTCTTCTTCGCGGCTGTCATTTTTTTTCTCGCTCGTCAGTCGCCGCGCTGCGCTGCCCGGCGCGGGCGCGGGGTGGATCCGAGCCGAGCCTCCTTATTACTATCATTATCATTTCTCTGTTTCACAAAAATCGAAATTATCTCGCCAACAAAAACCGTGCATTAGAGCCGGGCTCGACTGGGAAATATAAAATGGAACTGGAGTTGTGCACTTCGATCTGCAGCGGACGGTCGTGGACGTGGTCAGGGCGCCCCGTTGCCGATCCGCCCACAACCTTGAAAAAGGCAGAAAATTTCACGATTGAAACTATTTTCCCGTCGAAAAATTCTTTGTTTGAATCTATATTGAGATTTTGTCGATTTTTTCTTCTTAAATTACGAGGTAGCTTTAAGTGCACGAAAATTCTATTTTCAGAAATGATTCAACCGAGAGGCGTTGTTTCTGCTGAATGTTTGAAGGTGAAACCCCGTTCAAGGGGGGTGTTTTACTCAGAAAGGGAAGAAATTCATAGAAGCCTCCCATGAACCTCTCAAATGGACTTTATTTTTCCCATAGAAAGAGAAATAAACGAGTAATTTTAAAAATTCTTGAGGCAACCTTCTTCTACTCGCTCCCCCCCCCCCCTTCTCCCACTGCAGGCCCGTGTTCATGCAGTATTTTAGGCGATGACTCTAAAAATGCAAGTCTCGTGATTCAAAACCGAATACTCCTCGCAATTAGTCTGGAAACAAAGCTGTTTCTTTCTTTCAATGATATGAATTTACCTCCAGACTGGCATTTTCCAAATTTTCCACTTTGCCTAAGAAGAAGTGTCCCTCTAAACCGTTGGAACAAGCTCATACAATTACCTATTCTATCCTTCTATACACATTGAAAATTCGATTGAGGAGGATTGCCTCCTCGGGCACAATTAGCACTGAAACACAAGTACACACTACTAAAAACAAAAGTACTTTTATTCAACCCTTCACTGGAAAAAAAAAAAAAAACACATTGGATCTAGAGTCCAGACTCTTAAAAACATAGACAAGAAAAAGTACTCTTGATTCAATCAGAATCTAGCTTAAATCAAGAACCAAGCCTCTTAATTTAAGTGGATTTCGTTTTGATTCAAGCAAAAATCCGATTGAATCAAGAGTATTTTTTTCTTGTCAATGTTTTTAAGAGTCTGGACTCTAGATCCAATGTGTTTTTTTTTTCCAGTGTTCTCCTTCAAACTGCATATTTTGCTCTCAATTAATCTGGGTATCGCATATACTCGCGCACTGACCAATATGGATCTTCACGAACGACATCTCTTCTCAAGCGATTCGAATTTGGCTCCGGGCTTCTGACCTATCCCCGAGACTCCTGGCAGTCCCGCGGCGGCAACCTCGACGGCATCGTCGAAGCGAACCGGTCGACCAACCACGTTCCTCTGCCTCTCGAAGCTCGTTGGTCAACGCTCACCGGTTGATGGTGGACGGTCGTCGCTCGTCATCTCCGGAGCATCCATTTCCTGGTCGGTAATCATCTCCATCAGCGGCTCAGAGGCGCGGCGGATACCTCCCTCCCCCTCCCGCCCCCGCCCCGCGGGTGCCCCTGGGAAAATGACCGATCCAAACGCGAAAAGTTCGTAAAAAGCCGCTCGGGGTCGGCGGACATAATCCACCGGGATCCGCGAAATGCACAGAGTCCGAGATTTTCAATTTCCGCTGGAAGTCGAAAACGAGGCGGCGGAGATCGTAAGGAGGCGGCGGCGGTGGGCGATGGAGCTGATGAATGAGTGTGTAGCATGGACGTCCCCGTAATCGCCGTCGTTAATGGAATTCGGAATTAGTGCCGGGGACGCGGATTCCGCTCCACCTGCGGGCTGATTATCGAAATCCATAGACAAAGCTATAGACAGAGAAGACTTACACTGAAAAAAAAAACTCCGGCCGCGGAAGTCGTACACTAGAA
Source organism: Bemisia tabaci (assembly GCF_918797505.1). Classification (NCBI taxonomy): domain Eukaryota; kingdom Metazoa; phylum Arthropoda; class Insecta; order Hemiptera; family Aleyrodidae; genus Bemisia; species Bemisia tabaci. The sequence continues at coordinate 24,019,976 of NC_092799.1, read as the reverse complement.
AAAAGAACACATTGGACCTAGAGTCCAGACTCTTGAAAACATTGCCAAGAAAAAGGACTCTTGATTCAATCAGATTTAAGCTTAAATCAAAAGGAAATCCGCTCAAATTAAGAGGCTTGGTTCTTGATTTAAAAAATCTGGTTGAATCAAGAGTATTTTTTCTTGTCGATGTTTTCAAGAGTCTGGACTCTAGATCCAATGTTTTTTTTTTTCCCCCAGTGTACTTACGGACTAAATGGACGTATTTCTGTCAAACGGAACTATCTGCATTATGACGTCAGCCCTGTTGTGCATATATTCTCATGGAACTTATTGTCTTAATGCACATAGTTCCATTTGACAGAAATACGTTCAAATAGACAACCGTCTGCATTCCGGGCTTAGAGGCCGAAAGATTCTGGTGTAGCACCCGAAGTAGTCGAAGCTACGGCTCCAGCACCCGGAACTTTCGGCCTGTGAGCCCGAAACGGACCGTATATCTATATAGCCCGTAACTCCTTTTTTTTCAGTGCGAATGAAGCTATCTTATTGATTAAAGGGAATGGTTGCAGTGAACAAATGTGGTAGGTGACAGACTAACTAACGACGCCCGACAAGGATCTTAAGTCATTCCATCATTTTCTCCCTTAACTTATAACAACCACCCGCTTCAACCAATAGGATCGCTTCATATTCCTTATGTCTTCTTTGTCTGTAGCTGTATCTATCAATTTCAATAGTCAGTCAGCTGGCTCCCCCAAGATCGCTGTCAATGTGAACGAATCTTGCCGGTAAACCTAACTCGACTACATTTTTCACGGAAAGCAGACAGGATACATAATTTTACAAACTGTAAAGCGATTGTTTTCAGGCGAATGTCCTAACATTTCCGGAATGAAATTCAGCTTATACCAATTTAGATATCATAATACTTATACCAACTTAGTAGCGGAAAGAATGGAAGTCGGGAGGTAATGAAATATTGGACTAAATTTTGAAAATTCCTAGTATGCTCGTCGGGTTCTGCCTGAAATTTCGAAAAACATGCCTTTCAGACTTCTAATCCTTACCGCGTCTTGCAGTCCATCAAGTCGGAGGATACTTCAACCCCTGATTCGTATCGCTCCCCAAATTTCGTCCCCACAGCTTACACCCCACAATCGACAACCAGGATCTCTCATCGTGAGAACGAACCTGCGTGTCCTGCGTGTTGCGCTCGTCCCACGAACGCAACCGTTGACACCCATCAAACGCTTGTCACCAGTCACCAGCCACCAGCGGCCTCGCACCGAAAATGACCTCAAATTTTCGTGCATGTCTTCCTTCCTCTCGTCGAAACTTGATTGGTCATCAACCGTCTCGGGTTTCCCAACAAACTCCAGAGGTCTTATCTCGGGTTTCATCTCCAACGCCGGGTTCGACCCTCTCATTACCTCGACTGGGATCAAAAATTGAAGTCGCAGCCCCCCCCCCCCCCCCCCCCGCGTAATGGCTTCTTTTAATCAACCCCCGAGCCCGACGCGGGTCGTCATCCCTTGTTATGCTGCGCGGGCCGTGTCGCGCGGTCTCCGCGCATGCGCAGAGCCTCCCGCTCCCCGAATCTTTTTAGCCTATAATTTGTAATCTCTTGTAATGTTCCCCTGCCCCCTCTCCCCCGTGCCCCGCTCCGTCGGGTCTCGCGTTTTCGTGCTCGGGTGCTATTATTATGGTCATTCTCGTCGTATTTCTCTCGTGTAATTATTTTTTGTATCATTCCCTCCGCGGCCGCCGCGCAGTTGACCCTAGTCGCGGTTTGCGGCCAGCCGTAGGTCCGTTGTTGCCCGTTGCCTAGTAGAACGCAGTGCAGAAAAGCATGAAAGTTGAGTAGACTGGGCAGGGTGTCTACAAGTCCGGAGTTTCCGGGAATAGTACTGATTTTTTACGAGTGGTCCGGAAATACTGAAAAAGTGCGGAAATTCCGCAAGAAGGTCCGGAATTTTTTTCATTTTTCGTCCTTTTTGTCGCAATTTGAGCGAGAAATTTAAATTTTTGAAATTTTTCGATTTTCGTTAATCGGAGGTACTGTAAAAGTACTGAATTTTCTTGTTGAGGAGGTACTGAATTTTTTGGCAATGTACTGAATAAGCACTGTAAAAGTAGGTACTTATTTTTGGCTAGCCTGTTTTAGTAGGCACCCTGCTGGGGTACACCCTTTGCTGTATGAACTATTAGCCCATCATTCAACTGTAATTTCCTCAGAGTTTCTTTAAGGATAACCTTGTAGCCCGACTGAATCGGGTCTTACAGACCAAGGCTTGCTGTAATTGAAAAGAACGAGGTGATAGGGTGTTGTCTACATGAAGTGCCTGGAAAGAAAACATATTGTGAAAGCTTATAGGGTTCTTAACATACGTTGGATGGAGATAAAGACGGCAGTAACTAAAAAGAAAACTCGAAGGAATAAAGAAAAATAGTAGCAGTAGAAAAAGGAGGAAGTAAATACAGACAAATATGAAGAAAAATTGAAAAGGATAAAGAGAAAGAAGATAAATTAGAAGAAAGAGGAAAGGAAGAAAATGGAAGAGAAAAGGAGTCATAGAAGAAGAGAAGAAAGAATAGGCAAAAGAAGAAAAATAATTACTTCTTGTTCCTTTCTTTTCTCTTTTTCTTTATCTTAAAAAAAATTACCATATTAACTCATTCAGATGGAAAATATTGATTTTTCTCTGTGTAGAGGCACGTGAGAAGTTGTATGAACGATCTGATCTCATATATTCGAATCAATATTTTGGCTACCGAGCCATGTCCATGGGTCTCCTGTGCGGCGCGAAGCCGTGGCATCTTGGGAGCCGCGCATGCGTGTATTTCGAGAACATTTATGAAAATGATGCGGGGATCCAACAAGGTGATACAAGATCAAGAGGTCGTGCGAGAGAGGGCGCGGGTGGGGGTAATGATACCATCGTGTGATAAGTAAATAAAAGAAACACAAATAATCTCGCGTCAATTTCAGTGAGCGGAATGATGTTTTGTGTTTTCCTTACTTTTTTCGCCGGAAATTACTTCTGTCTGCCTATCTTCGTCTGTGACTATTCCGATGTCTGTGTCTCGAACCCAGCGTTGCCTTTTTCCCGAAAATCCAAGGCACTGATCAAGGCAGACCGTCTCCACTACTGTCGAAAATGCAGTTATGGTCAATCCTTCCTCTGCAGGTTGAGACCTTTTACAATAATGTAATCTTATAAGCCCAAAACTAGTATTAAAAAATTAACTTGCTGCAATGGTCCTGGTAAGACACTGGAAAAAAACAACACATTGGATCTAGAGCCCAGACTCTTAAAAACATCGACAAGAAAAAAAATTCTTGATTCAATCAGATTTAAGCTTAAATCAAGAACCAAGCCTCTTAATTTGAGCGTATTTCCTTTTGATTTAAGCTTAAATCCGATTGAATCAAGAGTATTTTTTCTTGTCAATGTTTTCAAGAGTCTGGACTCTAGATCCAATGTGGTTTTTTTTTCCAGTGGAGTAAGCCAGTTTTTGTGGTTTTCCTACCAACGCCCGAGTTGGACATCGCAGGTTATGATCCCGTGTGCCTCATTTGTTTGGAGTCTTTTGCTATTTTTGTTGACTGAAAATCCTTTTTGTTTTTATTCTGTGCTGTAAAAAGACGTAAAAATAATCGAATTCTCCGTCCAAAAAATATAAGATGTAGTCATCTTTTTGCAAGGAGATAAATAGCAGGAAGAAAATAAACGCAGGGGAGTTAAAACTGAACTTTCCCCGTAGTTTATCATTATTTTTGCGTCTTATGTGCCCGAAATGGCAACATAGCTTTGCTGCTCAGAGGCCTCGAAACTTCTCAGGGAGGCAATTCTTCTGTTCGTGGAAGTATCTCTGCGAAAACGAAGGAGTGTGTGATTGTGGAGCAGAGACGAGTCTGAAATTATAAATTGCTCATTTTCCCACTTCTAATTACTCAACTAGCTCCTGAAATAACGTCTGTCTCTGTAATATCATCCGGGATGTGTACCACCTGTAATGAAAGGATTGTTATCAACCTTGAAATCCCGCCGGGAGATAACGGTCGAACCACCAACACCCCAGACGGAGCCCTTCAGTCACACGATCTTCAGCATAAACTCAAAACGAACAGTTGGCGGTTACAATTATTATCAGCCATCGGTTCCGAAATGACGTTTTGCAATCGTTTTCATTTTTTATTACATCCCTTTCAATTAGAAAACAACTCTTTAGAACATACACCGGCTTTTGAAGGAGATTGTAGTGCGTCGATTTTCCTCCGAGAATAATTTTTCGCGCCCATACTGTATGAATTACTCAAACTTTATTCAAAAGCATACCTATAATAAGGCGAAAGCCATCTTGTTTCCTACACCTGCGTTTAAGTCTCCGGATAAATGGATTTTTAGGTAAGGGTATCGAAAGAAAATCTGGACTAAGTTAAAAATTGTTTATTTTTCTATTTCTGCGTTAAAGTCTCCAGTTGAACGGGGTTTCAGGTACGCTTACTCCAAAAGCAAGTATGGAACAAATTAAAAGCCGGCTACTTTTCTTCTCTGCTATAAAGCCTTCGAACGAGAGTGGTAAAAAGCGTCCAAAAAAAATTCGTTTTTTCGTCATCTCCTTACTTCCCGGCAGAAATAACCTCCGTGCATAGTCAGTTTCTCGACTATTCGGTTGTCAACTTTCAAGCTTTTGTGACTTTCAAGAAACAATAGACGAGGAGAGGGAAAGAAAGAGAAGTTGTTCAACTAAGTATTTTGTCAAGAATCGTATGCTGTTTTGTAAATCTAAATTAAGGCTCAGCCAAAGACATCTACCTATTATAATTTCGGCCAAATTATCAACGTGGCTCGCTCTGTTTATTGAAGAGAAATAATAATTGCCGTCGGTTGCTCCATTTTATATAGCTCAACAGTCAATAAAACTATACTCAATTTTTTGTGCTCAACGATGTATTGTATAAGCAAGGTGAATGTTGGTTACAGGTAAAATTAGCGTAGACTGCAGGAACTGGTTTCTCTTTTGTCTTATCAGACTCAACCGGGGCACGCCGATAAATTTATTGATGGTGAAATCAGAAGAAGAAAACAGAACTCGATTTGCGGCGTTGCAGATAAACTCACGTTGTTCTTGTTTTTTCCATGTAGAACTAAAAAATTATAGTTTCTTGGAATATTACTGATTCCAATTCATCTCAAATTGAGCTTTCTGTGGAAATATGCTACAATAATGATCATAATTTTTTTAATTCTTAGTTGGAAGAAACATGAACGATTTTTATCGAGGCACACTGTCTCAAGCTATATGGTTTGCAGCGGACCTAAATTGGACCATGTTTAGCAGAAATGAACCAAGCCACATCAGCTGTTGCCAAACTTCATTGGGCAGTTTAATTTTTTACATTAAAACTATTGTGCGGATTTTTGCGCATTTCAGTGAACTTTCTGCATAGCTCGGAGCAAATCCCGAAAAATTTTCCAAGGAATCTGCACAAACGTTCTTTTTTAAAAAATAAAACTACCCCTCGTAAATTTGGTAATAGTTGATGTGGCTCGGTTCCTTTCTACTGAACGCGGTCCAATTGAGGAAAGCAATTCGCATTGAAAAAAAAATCTCGGTGTATTTACTAAGAAAAGGGTAAAATTACCAAGAATTCAGGGTTCTATTTGATCCCAGTTTTTTCTTGGTAAAATTACCATTTAAATTATGGAATTGGTATTTTACCGAGAAATCTCGGTAAAATTATTGAACTTTCTCGGTAATTTTATTGAACCTTGGTAAAAACGCCAATATTTTTTATCGACTGTGGTAGAATTACCGAGATAAAATGGCAAAGTTACCGGGAATTGATTACCAATAAAAGTGGTATTCTTATCTGAAAAAAAAAACAGTAAAAATACCCGTTTTTAGGTTAGCTTACCAGTCTGTCTTGGTAAAATTACCAATAATTGGTAAAAAAAAGTGAGATGGTGAAGGTACCAACAGACCGTGGTAAAAACGTCGAGAATTTTTTTTCAGTGGTCGCCGACTTGAAAAAATTGCCACTGATAGGAGTTACCCGGCAACAACGCACCATTACTCGGCTGAAAATATTCGGCTGGAACCAAAAGCTGCGGTATTAATCAAAGCCGCCGCGTGAGCAAAATCGCTTAAATCACCCATCTGCCGCTTCTGGGTCAAAATTTGAATATTCACGGGTCCCAATGATGCGGAGCCAAGCTGTGAGCAAGCGAGCATGCGCACGGTAGCAGCGAAGATGATTCGCCTCAAACTTCGTTTCGAATAAACCATCAGGCCCAAAAAAAATATTCGTTTCCGATCCTTCGTTTCGTTCCGTTATCGTCCGAGGAAGATTCAGAGGCGTGAATTGGTGATCATGATCAAGGCCGATTCCTCCTCTGCCGTGCTAAGAAAGAACGCTGTATGAGCGTGCAAATGTTGCCAAATTTCCTTTTCTAGAATATTTATTTTTGAAAAATGTTATAAACATCTGTCCTTGAAATTTTCGGATATTTGAGATGAAATTACCTATGAACATAATTCTCTGAAAAACCGGAAGAGAAATTTCTATCAATCAACCCGAAAATTCGTGATTTGTCGAAGGAAATTTGGCAACGTCTAAAGCATCCTACGGTGTTTTTCCTCAGCGTGGCAGTTCTGGCGTCGCGTCGGTGGCCAAAGAGTCGGACTGTGAGCGGCGAAACATCGCAACGGAAAGAGTTATGCGAAGATTTGGGGAACAAAGTTTGTTTTTGAAAACTTCCCTGGACTGGACGCATTCCGGCCACCTGATTTCTTTACTCATAATAAATGCGGTTTCTCTATCATAATTTAGATAATTTATCCATCTGCAGAGCCATCTCTAGGTTTATGAGCGAGATTGCGGGGTGATATTTCAGGTGAAAGTATCATTTTTGTTCCTCTCTATATGAACATGGGCTCTAAAGTTAAACTTCACCCAGCCACATCCCTCCAAATTTCAAAAAAGTACGTTCATTTTTTCTGGAGTTTTGTGCATAGCATTAAGTCTGTCATCATAAGTTAGATCTGCAGGGTATTCTAGGTTTAACAGTGACGTTTTCTTCCACTCCAAACCTTGTCTAGTGACCCATCCAGGAATCTGTCTTAAAATTGGTCATGAAAAACCTGGAAAAGTCAGGTTCTTCAGATTCTAATTTTCCGCGGTCATCCTGCACTTGAAACCCCGCAGAAGGTGTTCCTGTCTTAAATACCAGATTGCGTGCGCAGTAGTGAGGGATGAAATGAGACAAGTCGGCATTCAAAGCGATGAGTTATTTTTCTTTTATCATGACTACTATTATAGTGCGGTCATGACTCTGTTCCCTGCGCCTTGTTTCTATTTCTATTTTCATCCGAGGCTCTGATGATCCTCTCGCCAAGTCGTCGATCGCGCCGACAATCCCACCGCAATCTTCGACTAATGGCCGCAAATGATGGCCTAATGCTAGGGTCCGCGCTAAGAACTCGGAATTTGTCATTTCCTGTCGCTCTGAAAATTGAAAACGGTGTGCGCTCCTCCGGGTCCGGCCGGCTCCATCTCTCGGACGCTGCAACAGCAACCCGTTGCCATGGAATCGAAAGAGTATCGATCTAACCTGCCGTGATACACTGGAAAAAAGTTAAGGGCTATACAGACATACCGTCCGCTCCGGGCTCGGAGGCCGAAAATTCCGGGTGCTGGAACCGTTGTTTCGATTGCTCCGAGTGCTACGCCCGGATCTTTCGGCCTCTGAGCCTAGATTGCGGACACTGGAAAAAAAAACACATTGGATCTAGAGTCCAGACTCTTAAAAACATTGACAAGAAAAAGTTCTCTTGATTCAATCAGAATCTAGCTTAAACCAAGAACCAAGCCTCTTAATTTAAGCGGATTTCGTTTTGATTCAAGCAAAAATCCGATTGAATCAAGAGTATTTTTTCTTGTCAATGTTTTCAAGAGTCTGGACTCTAGATCCAATGTGTTTTTTTTTTCCAGTGGATGGTATGTCTGCATAGCCCGGAAGCACAGCTTCCACGGCCAGAGTTTTTTGCAGTCTAGCGAAGAGGGCCGTAAGTCTCAAATCTTCAAATTCGAGTTTCCTTCAAAACTCGTCTTATCTTGTTGAGATTAAATAACTGATTTAGCTGAAACAGCAAAATTCGTATCGTTTGAATGAAAACGAGACCTACGAGAAAGCCGCAAGTGCGCAAAAATGACGTATTTTCCAACAGATCAGTCGTAAGGAGCATTATTCCTCCAAAGAATTAACGAAAACGGTGCTTTCAAGTGACATTCCGCCCTTTTCTTCTAATTTCTACCCTGAAAATAAGTTTGTGTGTCCAAACCGTAACTACGAAAGTATGCAGAAGATAGCACTTTGTCTTGCCTGACACTTGCCCAATATGAAAATGAAGGATACCCTTTTTATGTGATTGAAATCAAATTGGTCGACTTTTAATCATACAAACCATGTCTAAGATTCTTTCGGATGATTGGTGGCAATTTAAAAAAAACAAAAACAAAAAAAACAAAAAAAAAAAAAAAAAAAAAAAAACTGAGGCCTCTTTCAATACAATTTTCCGCTCGGGCGCTAGTGAACCCATTTTTTCAACATTTCATTTTTGCACTAACGGTTCTCTTCGCTAGTTCGCTATCACGGCAGTAATCTTGACCCCAGTCTGACGCAAAGGCGGATCCAGCAATTTGGCAACACCGGACCCCCTCAATTTTTAACCTATGTTAATTAATCGATTCTTGGCGGAACACCTGGCCCCTCCAAGAATCGATATATTTCCATAGATTAAATGGAGGAAAAACAATGTTGCCAATTTGCTGGATCCGCCAATGGTTTGACGGATTCCGAATTCGTCACGTTACGACACGGTGCGTTAGTAAATTTGATTTCAAGAAAAACGAACGACTGTTAAAGCCAAACAGACACATAAAGTCGAGCGGGGGGTAATATGCACTAGAGTATGAAATTCACAGAGCTAATTCTACTTCTATGGATGGGCGGTTAATGCTAAAATGATTCCTTCGTTGAGCGATAAAAAAATGGGAACGACCGTAAAAATTCCTTCACCGCGTCATCTCCTCGTTAAGGCATCCTTTTCCAAGGCCGAGCAGATAAAATACAAAGAAGACATACATCGAATAGACTCTTTCCAGTTATGATGATGTAATACCCCCTCTGGATTTTCGTTTTTCTCGATGGGGTGACCTTTCAACTGTTCCTTTGAAGCTTGAAAAAATTGACGCTTTTGCTAGAAAGAGTCTGAAAACTTTCAATCCTTGAGGCTTTATGTGATTTCGTGCCATCTATCATCATCTATACTGCCGTGCTAAGGAAGAACGCCGTATGAACATTCGAGAGTTGCCAAATTTCCCTCGGTAAAATGTTTATTTTTGAGGGAAGTTATGAATATTTTTCCTTGAAATTTTCAGAAACTTTAGGTAAACTTGCGAGCAAAATCACTTAAAAAATTGGAAGGAAAATATTCATAAGTTTACCAGGAGATTCGTGTTTTATCAAAGGAAATTTGGCAACTCCTGGAGGTTCATACGGCGTTTTTCCTTAGTACGGCAGTATAACCAATCACTCAAATGATGTAGATAGCTACCAAAATTCCTGTCCAAGTTTCATATCTCTCGAATCATGAATTCTTAGAGGAGAGGGATTATGTTCCTTGATATTAACTCTTTTCATCAAAATAAAGTTTGCAGTGTTTGAGTACTCTTAGGGCGATCAGTAACACAGCAAACACTGATGGCGGTCAACATCGGTCGATGGCGTCTGGGGAGGTCGGTAAGGCAAAGGATGCGCCCTTATAATAAAAGGACCCTTTACAACCAGGGCGGCATTTTGAAAGGGTCGTCGGCAGATCACAAGGACAGCCGGCGCCATCGCTCCCTGATGGGTTTACCTGTTCCACCCTGGTATAAGGTTCAAAACGCGTTGCTGCATGGGAACCTGGAACCCTGGTAGTCGGGACGAGATTTGGTCCCGTTTCGGAAGGTGCAAGAATCGCTTCAAGCATTTTGACTGAATGAAACGCGTGATATTTGAACGTAGGAATTGTAGATGCTCCGGTCATTTTATGCATGATTTTAGCGGCCCTCGACCTTGATTACTGCAGGTAGTCAGTTTTTTTTTAAAAAGATTTTTTAGATAATTATAAGGAAGTAACATCTTTACAACACTGTAATTGCGCTGGTTCTTTTTTGCCAAATATGATCCATTTAGGAGTCCGATACAAGATATCCCAAAATTAAAAATAAAATCTAAAAGTCAGGATGCTTTGGAAGCATCAGTCCTTCGAATAAAATGCCCACTGGTGACGTATACCAATCGAGGCTTCCGGAGGCACACCACTCATCCAGCATCCCTCCTCGTTGATGGATGTTGCGGTTTCGGTGACGAATTCTGCGTCCGTGCCCCGCGATTGGCCGCCCTCATCGGGGATCATCTCGCGACGGAATAACCGATTTCCGCCCGAATAATTCATTGCGGCCAACGCGGGGGAGGGGAGGGGGAGTTGGAACGATGAGCCGATCCTGACCGCAGCCGTTCATAACCTTTCAAATTACCCGTCAAATAATTGTCGAGTTCCTGTCAAATCAATTTGTCGAGCCGTGATCTATGCGTCAAGCGGTGGTGCCGTTTCGACTCGAGTGACTTTTCTCCCTGTTCATTTCAAAAGACAGCCAAAGTTTGGACATAATTTGCCTATTTACATTCTTGTGAGGAATTGAATTGTTTGAGTCAATTTTACAATCCGGGAAAACGCACGTTCGTTGGTTTACGCGCCTTCTTTCGGGAAATTGGGAATCATTGTTTTCTCTTCCAACCTATCGTTCTGGACTATAGGGTCGAATTCGGCGTTTTCAAATGTTGCAAATTTTCCTTTGCAAACTCCATTTTTACCAGGAGAAGCTTGGGAATTTCCAATTGAAAATTTCACTGGTTTCCCTTCTGATTTCATGCAAAACTCAGAACAAATTCGGACGAAAATTGCACAGGTATACTCCTGTGAAAAAATGCTGTGTTTGATTCGATTTCGCAACCTTGGATTGGAGTATCGTTCGCTCGTTCAGGAGACGACGAATTTTGATCCCTTTACGTTAGTGCAGATACGAACCCAGGGGAAATTGCGGGAAAATGGTGAGGGGGGGATTACGGTGCGAATTATTTAGTTCTTCAGTGTAGGACCCGACAAATTGGACGTATTTCTGCCGAACGGAACAATGTGCATTGAGACATGAGCCCTGAGACTCATAAGATTATATGCATAACAGGGCTCACGTCATAACGCACATAGTTCTGTTTGGCGGAAATACGTCTCATCGTGAACGCTTCACGTATACATCCGAAACGAACTCGGAACTACCCCTACTGCCGTTCTCTGGCAAGACAGAATCTTGAATTTCAACGGAAGACTTCAGTGGCGTGCGGCGTGAAGGATCGATTATCGATATTCCTCCCTTTGAACAAATGGTGAAAGATCGATTATTAAGGTGTTCGCTGCGAACACCCTGTTTATCGATCTTTTTCCATAGTTTTGAATGACACATCAATCGATTTATCGCAAAGCACGCCACGCCACTGGGAGACTTTTCCAGGGCGCCGTATTTTCGAAGTCGAGGGAACGAGATGGGGAAGAATGCTCGGAAGAGAGGAAGGGGAAGTAAATGAAGGGGAGACGGCCGGGGGCACGTTGGGCGACGCGGAGTGAGTCAGAATAGGTATAAGAGGCTGTAATCCGAGGTCTAATCTAGAATTAATGTCAAAGTTGGCAGACACGACACCAAACAGGTGATGCACCCGGTGGCTTATGCTCGCGCCAACCCAGTCTCCACCGTTGCCAATTCTTCGTCCGATTCCCATGCCCCGTGTTCAGAACCCCCTTTAATAGACCGTATTCGATAATGGTTTGATGTATCGTTTGGTTCAAAACAATAGAACATAACCTCAAACCAAACTATTAGGAAATAAGTTGGAAAATCTGAAAATGAGAAAATTTTTAACAACTTCACTTTGCATTGGCATTTGGTACTCAAAGGAATAAAACATCTGTTACAAAAGACCCGTTCCCTCCGATTTCTAAATTAACTTTTGAGGCTATGTTTATGTTTTGAACCAATCGATATTGATACAATCTCACCTGTTTGATGTATCGAATACGATCTATTCACGCAGTAAGCGAATTTTACTTGAAATTCCGAACCTCTTGGGGAAGTTTCGCCCCGGTTTGTCTCATCAATAACCAACACTAGTGGACGCCGTTGCTACCAGATTCCACCAATCAGATCAGTTGGTTTTCGATAGGTCGAACCTTCTTCAGAACCACCTCTCGAGGTGGTACCGAAATCACGCACCAACGTTGCGATTCGTTACTCACCGAATTCGAAGTTCTAAACTCAAATAAAATGGTAGCTCGGAAGTTCCATCTGGCGCCAAAGTAGTACCGAACCTCTAAATAAAATTCGCTTAGTTTGTATTGAAACAGAAGCGTCGCCTTACCTGGATTCTAGATGGGAGAGGGAGGGGAGTCTTTTTGTGGAGAGCCTAGGTTTCCTTGCCAGAGGAGTCAAACACAAGTAATTTTTAGCGCTTCTTTCTCTATGTCATTCTGGGACGCCATTGAAAAACAAATCTGGAACAAGCTGAAAGCTTCTTACTTTTATGCGCTAGCATTCAAGTCTCCAATTAAATGGGGTTTCTGGTAAACATCATTCCAAAGCAAATCTGGAACAAAAGCTTCTTACTTTCATTCGCTAGCATTTAAGTCTCCAAATAAATGGGGTTTCTGGTAAACATAATTCCAAAGCAAATCTGGAACAAGCTGAAAGCTGTTCACTTTTCAACTCTGCGTTTAAGTCTTCGGTTAAAGGTGTCATCATTCTCGAAGCAAATCTAGAACAATTTGAATGGAGTTGCCTTTTTCGGGGCCAGACGAAAAAATCTTAAACCAAGCCCTCGGTTCTAAATGGAATCTCCCTTTTTCTCGTTGTTTTCTAAGCTCAAATAAACACAAAATTTGTGTAACCGCAACCCAAGATTCTTGTTTTGCTTTCTGTATCAACCGAAAGTCTTATCAAACAAACGCACACACTTTTTCTCATATTTTTCCAAGCTAAAATGAACACACATTTTTTATGACTTTGATGTCCATGATGGATTTGTGTTCCATCTCCTATGTCGACCGAAAGTAACACAATAGCATAATTTAATCACTCTGTATAGTTGCACTGTAAATGAGGGGCTTTGAGGACAAGGGGCATAAGTGCAGTTTTTGGAAAAATTGGGATATTCACGAACTCAACTGAAACTAGTTTGAAATTGTTTTCTTTGAAAAATTTACAACAAAAATCCAACTTAAAGCATCAAAAATTGCATGAGTTTAAACTTCTTTTCTGCGATAATGTTCCATGTAATTTTAAAACGTCAAATACGCATTTCTTGAAATAGCAAAAACTTAAAAGGCAAAACAGTTGCAAAAACAGGTGGTTTCACGATAACTGGAATAGTTTTGTCGCCGTAACAGACAACACATTTTTCGGTCATATTTTTGGTAGTAATGATAATCACTCGAATTTTTTTGCATTCATCTACACAGGGTCACGTGTTATAACGTTTTTCAAAGATTTATCGCTCTACTTTTCAATTTTAATATATAAAAGGCCGAAAATGTGCTGTCTGTTACGCTGACTTTTCACTGCGTAACAGACAGCACATTTTTGGAATTTACCTAATATTAATTAAGAAGTAGAGCAATAAATCATTAGAAAGCGATATAATACGCAACCCTCTGAAGATTAATGCAAAGAAATTCGAGTGATTATCATTTCTACTAAAAACATGACCGAAAAATGTGTTGTCTGTTACGGCGACAAAACTATTCCAGTTATCGTGAAACCACCCAGCTGTGAAGAAGTTAGTTTAAGAAAAAGACTTTTGCTGCGCCAAAAGACAAGCACTTATGGATACTTTAAAGCTCCAAGTTGGAACAGATGCGCTAACTTCAATGACCTTTATGTAATTAACTGTCTATAATTGAAAATTGAGCATTTTCGAGTTACCCAGTTGGTGTGTTTTCGTTCTCACCGATTCAACTGTTATCTACCATGGCTTACTTAAATTCATTCCTCGTTAAAGCATATTCCCGGGTGGAACCAGGAGAATTCCCGGCAGGAAGGCAACAGGGATGGCCGCCCAACATCCCGGCCAGCCGAGGTGTTAACTCGAACAGTGCCGCTCTCGGCTCCCAGTCTTACTTGCACGTCGTTGCCGTTTTAGCGATTTTATCCGTATTTTTAACGCGAAACCGGTGTAAATTAGACGTCGGAATGCAAGATCTAAAAATCAACGGCGGTCCAAGCTGGCAACGGTGCGTTTGTCCTGTGTTCGCGCTCCCGGTTCGCCTGTCGTGAGTTGGCTGCGGTGCTCGTACTGCCAAGTGCAGTACCCAGTCGCCCGGGCAAAGCCATATTCAAATGCTGCGTTGTCAGATTTAATTTCAGGATCAGCTTGAAGGATTATGGTGTATCTGGTGGAAAATGCCTTCAGTTTTTGTTGCAGACGTCGGGATTAATTTGCAGAATTTTTTCCAAACCTCCGTCCTCCAAGACTCTAAGTCCGTTGCATCACGGAAAGTCTTTATTGCAACGTCGCAAAATTTTCCGCACCTTTTCGTAATTTTTTTCCTTGAACTAAATGGCCGGACTCTGGACCAATAGGTTCCGGAATCGAATCCCGTTGGTGGCGACAAATTTTCAAGGAACTGACGAGTGGATCTACAGAAACAGACTCCAGTCGGCCTTAATCCCTAAAAATTTGGAAGTCTGGATCATGGTTGTGTACTATACCTTAACCCCGATGTTCATTCAAGGTTGCAAAATCCTCAAATAGATTAAAAACCTCTAATAACAAAAAAATAAATTTAAAAAAAAAAAAAAAAAAAAAAAAAAAAAAAAATGAACCAGTCAGGGATATGGAAAATCAAGCACCTATTGAAACCCCAAATGACCTGTGTTTAGCAGAACGGAACAAAGGTCCTCATAGTGTCTTCAAAATCATGCAACTTTTTCTTACGGAAGACGCCCTGAAAGTTGAACAGATTTCATTTTCCCACCAAACAATCGTTTGTTTTAGATAGTACAAACACTAACAATAAGTTTCATTGCCGGCACTGGAAAAAAAAAAAACATACATTGGATCTCTAGTCCAGACTCTTGAAAACATCGACAAGAAAAAGTACTCTTGATTCAATCAGAATCGAGCTTAAATCAAGAACCAAGCCTCTTAATTTAAGCGGATTGCGTTTTGATTCAGGCAAAAATCCGATTGAATCAAGAGTATTTTTTCTTGTCAATGTTTTCAAGAGTCTGGACTCTAGATTCAATGTGTTTTTTTTTTTTTTTTTCCAGTGGGACATGCGTTTAGTTTCTTAACGGTAAAGGAGAGGTTGCGCGATTTTGAACACAGCGCTGCGTTCCTGCTGACGGCTGTCCTAATATGCCCTTTTGTCGAACGACCCTTCATCTGTTAAACGATTCTTTAGAGGCTCGAGCCGCACCATTTTGCGCGCGAATTCGTCGGGTCATGTAAACACGCGACCGAACATAAATTTCACGACGGAGCGATTGTCCGTCCCTCACTCGTTAAAATTTCGCATTTAGGCCGACACGGCGCACAGTGGACCGTGTCAACGTGAGAAGTTGGACAAAATTTGGAAACTTTAAAAGCTCATTACTCCGTTGGTACAAAACTTTGAGGTTCTTAAAGTGGTTCCATTGGTTTCTTCGTAGAATTTTCTTCCTGAAGCACCTCTTCAAATTCAAAATGTGATGAAACAAATATTAAAAGCAGGGCCGGATTCACCTACTTGCCGCCCATGGGCCGCCTGTATTTTGCCGCCCCCTTCTCATTCGTTTTGAAACTCGATAAAAACCATCAAGTGAACGTGCCAGCGGGGGAGGGGTGCATAAGACGCATTTACTCGTGTCGAACACATTTTTTGGGAAAGTCCTGTCAACACTACTAGCAAAAGTTTACGGAACTTTGCGCGAAAGTTAAGTTTCGTAAAACTATCTCTGTGTGGACAAGGCCTTCCATGTTGGCGCAAAGCGTGAAGTATTCAGACAGTCTTGTAGGCGCTATGCGTTTCACGCTGACCGCACTGTGTTTGGCGCAATGCGTGAAGTATTCACGCAGTCTTGTAGGCGCCATGCGTTTCACGCTGACCGCACTGTGTTTGGCGCAACGCGTGAAGTATTCATGCATTATTGTAGGCGCTATCCGTTTCACGCTGACTCAATGACCGCACTGTGTTTGATGCAATGCGAGAAGTATTCGTGCAGTCTTGTAGGCGCTAATATGTGTTACATGCCGATCGCCGCGCCGAGGGCTTTTCCTTCTCATCTCAAGTCCTCGTTATCATTTCTCTCTAAGTCGCGCCGTCCAAGGCCAAATTGCGTGTTTGGTTTCTCTCTTAACTCGACTAATCGAAAGTACTGTCTCTTGTATCACTAAGAAACTACAAAATTAGAAAATACTATACTCTCAAGAAATGAGAGATTTTGTCGCCTTTTCTCGTTTGTAATTTTTATCGTCTAAATCCGATTTTTTTTTTAATACCAACTCTTAAAACAATTTCAAATTTTTGCCGCCCCTTAGATTTGCCGCCATGGGCCGCGGCCCATGTGGCCACGCCCTTAATCCGGCCCTGAAAATTTGTAGTTTTAGTCAAAAATTTCATGTTCGACCTCCTAAATCGACTCGATCCACTGTGTGGCGCGGTGGTCAGCACGGCGTGCGCCCCATAAGGACCCGTTCATTCCCAATCGCGGGTATCAATCGTCAGCTTTGAATAGCGGTGGCGACAAGTGGCTCTATCGGCCCGCCAACACCATTCCCGTCGACGGACCCACCGCAACGCGCCGTCGACCGCTCGATACTCGATTTCGATACTTCTCAACGCTTCCTCGCGGCGGAAGCTCGAAGTTCGATGTATCGAGGCTCGAAGCTAGCGGGATCCCCGCGAGTCGTGAGCTTATTTGTTCGCCAACGTATCAAAGTCCTCGCCGCGACTTCCCAGAAGTAATCGGCCCTCGATCGCGGTGACTGGTGACTGTTGACTGTTGTCGCCCGGGAAAGAGGGTGGCGAGCCGCTCGGGTTCCCGGTGGAAATGGATGTGGGTGAACAAGGATTTTTCTGGAGTCGAATCGTGCCGGACCCTAAAGGTAGAGTCCCTTTATACTGAGAGTCAAGACAATGTGAATCCATTTCTGATTGGTTCCCGTATTTTAGACCTTCACAGTGCCACAAACGGGAATAAAGATTACAGTTTCACCGATTGCAAAGATTATAATCTGGAATGGACCGGGGAATTACGGGTTCGGCAAGGAACAAACGGAATGAGGGAAGGAACGAAAAAAGGAATTCGAGAATGGGCCGATCAAAGATTACGAGAAACGTTCAATTTCTGTAATCTTTATTCCCGTTTGTGACTCAATGAGGGGTGTTGTCTTGACTCTCAGTATAAAGGGACTCTACCTAAAGGAAGCGGCCTCTAATCGCGTAAACGGAGACAAAATAGTCTTAGGACTCCGCAACGATAGGTCCATTTCAAAGGTCCTGCCGGCCGTGCAACATTCTGTACCCCGAATTATTGTGATTTTTCCGTGCGATCTAAGGAAAAGCCATTGAAATTTTCAAAATAAAAACAAGTTTAAAGACCCTGCCGGCAGTGCAATATCTGCCCCAAATGTTTGTGAATTTCCCGTGCGATCTAAGGAAAAGCCATTGGAATTTTCATAAGAAAAACAAGTTTAGCCTTACCCTTACCTTGCATATTTGTTTATTTTAACTAACTTGCAAAGGCCTCTGATGCAAATTAGTTAAAATATGTTTAAAATATGCAAGATAAGGCTAAACTTGTCTCCATTTTCATTATTTATTACCCCTTGCAAGTAGCAATAATGTTCAATTGAAATTTTCAGTTAGAAACACCGAACAGTTCCCATGAACGAGCACGACGAACTAAAAAAATCAATTCTTTGCAAGATTACGACTGCGCAATACCTGCCCAAAATTTTGCTAATTTTTCCGTATACAATCAAAAGAAAAATCATCGAAATTTTTAATTAGACACTCAACAGTTTTCCAGCGAAAATAAAACTTACGGATGAACGTTAAATTAAAGTTAGGTTCTTTCGACTGTAAAACGACGGGACGTGCCCAGTATTTTTGACCATCGGGGTCATGTCGCGCGAGCACGCGACCGGCGGACATCCTCCCCTCCTCCTCCCCCCTCCTCCCTTCCTCCCTCCCCCCCCCCCTCATTACCCAGGGGGACCGACCCGGCGACAATAAATTAAGACGACAGCGAGGAAAAGGCCATTAAACTCTTTTAAGCGCATATCCATAAATCGTCGCTCCTCTGACGTAAGCGCGTATCTCGATTCCCTCGTGAGCCCTGCTCTCCATATAGCTCTATACTTTCCAAGGCTCATCTGGAGATAGAGATACGCCCTTACGTCAGAGGAGCGACAAAATTACGGGGAGTACTAGAAGAGCTCGAGGCGCCATTTGGATTCTGATAAGAGCTAAAACGTATAATATTCCAAAACGTTCTCCCTACGCGTTTCGTACTGATGCTAATCGAATATCGATATATTCCCATTTGAAAGTATGGTAAAGAGTAGATTATTGAGTATACCCTGGTAATCGATCCTGTTCCATAGGTTTAAATGGCAGATCGATCGATTAATCGCGGAGGAGACACGCCACTGTTTCATGCTGTTGTTTTCGGGATGGCCGTGACCGTATTATCGCGCGTGGAACGTGGAAATTTTGAGTGGCTCGAGGCATGTACGTGTCCCTTGTGATAACCTATGAGAACCGTTCGCCACCGGAGAAAAGACTAGAAGGATTTAAAAAAACCTGAAAAACCAGAAAATATCAAGAATTTTTAAGAGCAGGAATTCAAAGGGAAAAATATGGGAACTAGAGACTTCTATTAGTAAGATTTTTGGTTTCGTTAAAGTGGAAGTAGATTTAGGTGAGGGTGAGAAGGGGTTGCTACCAATCTTTGATGTGTGTCACCTGCTTTGCGTATTTTACCAACTTTGTCATACTAGAGGTTAAAGATGATTTTTTTTTTTTTAAATGTAATGTACTAAACCACATGTGTTCAAAAGTGAGAAAATAGGTCTTAATATGTGCTTGGGGTAATATTCACGGCAATAAAAGCAAACAAAACTTCATAATCAGCACTTTAGTATCATTTGCGTGCAACGACGCACAGTGGATAGAGTTTATATGAGAGGTCGGACAAAATTTGAAAACTTTAAAAGCTTATAACTCCATTTTCATACAAAATTTTGAGGTTCTAAAAGTGGTTTCAATGGTTTCCTTGTGAAATTTTCTTCTAGAAGCACCCCTTAGAGTTTCCATTGTGACAAAACTGACATCAAAATTTGCAGTTTTTAGTCAAAAATTGCATGTCCAACCTCTCTAATTGACTCGATCCACTGTGTGGCGGTCAATTGTTTGGGTCCTAAGAGCCCCGTACACAGCTCGAACCAATCACGAGTGGATCCTTCAGCGGTCACACTGTATCTATGAGAGCATACTCTATCCCAGGCACCAGGTCTATGACCCGGCAACACACAACATGGAGGCCTCTATCAATTTTCGCCAGCCACGTGACTCGTCAACGACGTAATCGCGAGGTTTATCTGGAATTGTGTTACGGATTGCAACACCTTTTTTAATGCTTGCAGAATTGCAAATTAGCCGTCGCCCCTTCGCGTCCGTCGTCGGATAGAGCACTTTCACTGGGCCTCGGTTCCTCCCGCCGCACAGCGGATCGAGTCAACAGGGGAGGTCGGACAAAAATTGAAAACTTTTAGCCCTTAATACTCCGTTTATTAAAATATTTGAGGTTCTAGAAGTGGTCTCATTGGTTTTCTTGTAAAATTGCCTTCTGCAAGCGCACCTTGAAATTCAAAATGTGACGAATTAAACGTCAATTTTTGCAGTTTTAGTTAAAACTTTCATGTCCAAATTCTTTGATTGACTCGATCCTCTGTGCGCCGTCCCCCTCGCCGACGGTGTCCACCCCCCCCCCCCCCCCCCCCGCCGCGGAACTTCTACGCCTCCTCTTTTTAATTAATTTTTTTATGACTCGTAAGACTCCGAACCATGAACAATATCACAACGAAAACTGAAATTTTTGTGAGTGAAAGCATGACGCAACACGAAGATTTATGTATTGCTCGGGTGTCAGCCGGAATGCAAATGAGATGATAAGAGCTTTTGCAGGGGGCGTGGCTTCGGATGTTTGAAGTTGCAGTCATATAGTTGTTTCTGACTTGCAAAAACTTTGGAAGTACAATGCTAATACTATGTTTTTTTTTCTTTTTTCAGGTAAGGAACAGTGCTTGTCCTAAAATTTTTCAACTCCAAGTTTGCGGTGAGTGATGTTTCCGTAATTGTACAGAGACTAGAAAATGTTCGAGGATGTGCATGTGCCTCGTGTAAGTACATAGGATCCGTTACGCTGGTCACAGAATCGTGTTTTATCAATTGCAGTTCATTTATCAGCAAAAAATACTTAGATTTTTCCAAACACAAAGTTTCCATTCCAGAATTTGACAGAAATATCGCCCCTCAAAGAGCACGGCCTATGTCGTCAACCATCGCGATGATGCTTGGTTGAACCAATGGTTCCTTTTGCCATGGTTCATCTGTGTTTTCAGTCAAGCGACCAGTGGAAAATCTGTGTCACTAATAGATGAATGCGACCTGGAAGAATTCATGGGATTTACATGGAGAAAAATCTATGGATGTGTAAACCGATTAGTGCGGTTCATATGGAACACCACTATTAGTCGGGAATGAACTAATGACACTAGGTCTGTGAACCATACGAAGGTATCTCTTACCATACTAAGGTACATTTGCTGTTATTATATGTTGCCTGCACTACTATTAGTGGTGTTCCATATGAACCCCTAATTGGTTTATAAGTCGTAGCTTTTTATCAGTGTACTATATTACGGTGAATAACGTCATACATACATTGGGAAAAAAACACATTGGATCTAGAGTCCAGACTCTTGAAAACATTGACAAGAAAAAATACTCTTGATTCAATCGGATTTTTGCTTGAATCAAAACGAAATCCGCTTAAATTAAGAGGCTTGGTTCTTGATTTAAGCTAGATTCTGATTGAATCAAGAGTACTTTTTCTTGTTGGTGTTTTTAAGAATCTAGACTCTAGATCCAACGTGTTTCCCCCCCCCCCCCCAGTGTAATGCATTTCAAAGGGTGGTATCTCCGTGAATATATGACATGAAAACAAGGCGTTAGGATGGATCTAATATTTTTAGCTATTTCAACATTCAGCCATCAAAATGGGATTCTGTGACTAGCGCAACTGACTCATTGTCTCTATGTCTCTATTTGGGGGCAACATGCACATTATTGCACATTCTGCGAGACGTGGCAACAGGATACCTCCCAACTTTCAATCCTGAATTTGCACGTACGCGAGTGGCAGGGCCTTTCGATTTACTTTGAATATCGTTTGCCAATTAATTGCTTGTCGCACGTAATCGCCACCGTTTGTATATCTTGTCCGTGTTCTCGCCCTTCGCTTTTGTGACGTGCCACCTCGGACCGGCGACCAGCGTCGCGTCGCGGCGGCCAAACGCGTAATTAAAACAGTAAACGATTCGACCCAGAAACAAGAGCCTTTTCTGCACGGGGGCGCCCCTCCCCCTCGCGTTGCATTCGAGCCCCCCAGCGCAGTCATGTACCCACCTCGAACTTTATAGGTGTTCGCTCCGAGAGGCCTGCAACGCAACTTTCCTCGACTGATGTAACTATAATTTAAGCCCCTCGAATCGTCATGAATGGTCTCGACCGATACCACGTCATAAAGAACGCATTTTCTTACCGTGGGAGAAAAAAAAAAAAAAAAAAAAAAAAACATTGGATCTAGAGTCCAGACTCTTAAAAACGTCGACAAGAAAAAATACTCTTGATTTGGAAACTTTAAAACACTGGAAAAAAAAACACAGATCAGAGGAAAAATCAGGGAAACTTTCAGTTACAAATGCCCAGATTCTCCCTACAAAGGGAAATTTAGCAACACTGAGCAATATTGTTTCATCGTGCACTGGGAAAAAAAAAAAAAAAACACATTGGATCTAGAGTCCAGACTCTCAAAAACATCGACAAGAAAAAAAACTCTTGATTCAATCAGATTTAAGCTTAAATCAAGAACCCAGCGTCTTAATTTGAGCGGATTTCCTTTTGATTAAAGCTTAAATCTGATTGAATCAAGAGTCCTTTTTCTTGCCAATGTTTTCAAGAGTCCGGACTCTAGATCCAATGTGTTTTTTTTTCCAGTGCACGGTTTCAGGATCTGGAAAAACCGGGGAATGCCGGGGTTCACGAAGGAATGAAAAACGTCTGCGCACATTTAAATCAGGGAGTTGGTGTTAAAACCGGGCACTTTTCCTTTCTCCGGTCCGAGATCAAAGTTTTTTATAAAAAATTGCTAGTTCTTATTGACTTGACGAGGAGAAATAAGTTTTTTTGCCTTGTGTGCCAGTGAACTTTGGAGATAAACCTCGTTCCTCCCCCAAGGAGGGAAAAATGAGATGTGATCCCAGATTTTCACCAGGGTGCATGTCCTCGGAAAGCAGGAAAATCAGGGAAATAGCGAGGAGTGAATAAATCAAGAATTCTAGACGCTATGTCTTTCCGAAAAACTTGTGAATTTTTCTCCTGAAATTTTCATTAAATTTCCCCGGTAATTTGATCTAACATATCTGATAATTTCCAGAATGAATATGTCGACACATCAATAATAAATATCCATAGCGTATAATTCAGTAACGTCATCATGCGTTCTTTTTATTCAGGTGCAAAGTTCTTTCTGAGGCGCTGCCTCGCGAAAATTTACGCCGGACAGCTGATACCGATTCCCAACGTTGCATTTCGTGTAGAGTAAAGCGAATTTTCCATTGAGTGGCGACGCGACACCCCTGTTGTAACCGATTGATAGGGAAAATCGGTCCCGTGGATCGTGGCGTATTAAATATTCCCCCGGTGAGCTCAACGGATTTTCCGTACGAATCCCGATGCAGAGCAAGTATGAGTTTCCGAACGAAAAGCGACATCGCTGCTGCAACCGATTGATGGCAAAACTCGACTGCGTGGATCGTGGATCGTGGCGTATTTAACATAATGCTCCCTATGGCTTGGCTCCAAGTCCACGAAATGGGTCATACTGACCGCCTGAGGATAGGGGGGAGGGACTCACGCAGCGTCTTCGTCGAGTACGTGGTTTCGGAGCTTCTCCGCAAGGCCACGAGGAAGAATGCCGTAATGGAAAACTTTGAAAAGTTCCCCAATTTGGGTTTTTCCAACTTTTATCAACAGTTCTCACGTCTGATAGGTTTGAATTCTTCTTGACTATTCTCAAAGTATATCAAATACCTCATAGCTCCCCCAGTCCTTCTATATATGCTGAAATCTTCCTTGAAATTTAATGTTTAAAAATTTCACAAAAAAATTGAACTGTCATGAAAAATAGCCTGAAATTTGAATTTATCGAAGATTCGCGGGAAAATTTCATGATATTGCAGGTTCTTATTTTTCATCAAAATGCCCATCTCAGCTCTGACGTACACTGGAAAAAAAGTCGTTTGGATCCAGAGTCCAGACTCTAGTAAACATTGACAAGAAAAATACTCTCGATTCATTCCGATTTTTCCTTGAATCGAAGAGCCTCTTGATTCAGGCGAATTTCCTTTTGATCACAGCAAAAAGTCCGATTGAATCAAGAGTATTTCTTCTTGTCAATGGTTTTAAAGAGTCTGGACTCCAGATCCAAGCGACATTTTTTTCCAGTGTAAGGTCGTACCTCCATTACCATTCTAGGTGAGTCCTGTCATCCGTATAACGTCATGCTGTCCAGGAATCACGTAGGAATTGAGATGCACCTTTACGTCGGAGGAGCTACGATTTGTCTTTTTCCTTTAGGGGTCGTCCATTGATTACGTAACGCTCTAAGGGGGTCCTGGGATAGCGTTAGGCCAGTTTGTTATTACGTGTTTAAGGTTACGGACTTACGTCACAAAAGCGTTACAAGAGTGGGGGGGGTTTACAAATTCAGGGAAACTGCGTCACGTAATTCATGGACGGCTCCTAACCTCAAATGCAAACTAGACCCGGTTTTTTTAATGTGTCAAAATCGTTGTCAACATAAAAGGATAAGCACGGTCGATTTCTCGGGATGCAGTTCTGTGGCCCAGCACAGAGTATTTCACGAGGAGAGTGGTAAATCCATAAATCCAGCCCAATACTATTGTCGAAACAGCTCGTTTTTGCCGAAAGTACTTAGTGAGAAGTCACGCTATGTGTGAACTTTAAATTCATCGATCAAAATTCCAGCCTCCTAAAAGAAACAGAGCTGTCTCAGGAGGCGGAATTTTAATCTTGCCATAAACTGTTCGGCCGTTGGAAAGGCTGCCGATTTACGTAAGGCCCCGCGTCGCCTCCAAGTAGTGCAAAAAATAGTCATAAATTGACGTCGCTCTCATGACAGCGCGAAAATTGATGTCATTCCAAGCAGAACTGTAGTAAGTCCGTATTGTGCCTTGCGGTAGCTAAACTACTTCCTGTTTTGAGTATGATGATACCCATTTTTGCTTACTTCTAACCACATAATTTGTTCGTTTTGTATCCAAAACGTAACCTTACAATCATGTAGAAAATAGCTTAACCCGCTACCGCGCCTAGTACAAAATTAATGAAGCTTTATGTATCGTCGAAGGTAAAATAATTCTTCGATTTTTAATCATCCGAACAATTTTTTAGAGTCTTCCGGTTGACTATCAACAAGTTTACGAAGGATGTGGGATTCCCTCTTTAAGACTCTCCGCTCAGATGCTACTAGGTCCACATAA
Organism: Bemisia tabaci; assembly: GCF_918797505.1. NCBI lineage: Eukaryota > Metazoa > Arthropoda > Insecta > Hemiptera > Aleyrodidae > Bemisia > Bemisia tabaci. The sequence continues at coordinate 23,995,002 of NC_092799.1, read as the reverse complement.
CTTCACTTTGCCATTTGCCTCACTAACCAGTAACACGGCACAACTTTCGATGGAGCCACATGTTAGAAATCTCGAGGTATAATACGGAGTGAATTTCATTCTGCAGCGTATTGTGAAAATCGGTCATTATCCCAAGAAAAATCATAACCTTCAAGTGAACTAATTCATTCTATAAAGCACTCTGAGCGCATGGTTTTTGTGTTACAGAGTTCCTTATACATACGTATGCTCATGTCCAAATGTGAATGTGAATTACTTTTCTATCTTCGCGTTAAAGTCACCGCCAATGTCGCAGTGGTAGCCAAACAAGCTTAGTTGCTACACTTTCCCTCGTCCGAAAATACTCTCTAGACCATTAAGAGCAATGCATCTACCTAAGTTGAACGCCTCATCTCCTCAGTCTAGCACTGGCAATCATTAGAGGTCTTCTTTACTCTCAAATTGAAATTGTTGGAATTTGTTTGGCCTTTCTTTCCCCGCAAAAAAGCGTGGCACTATTTTACCACTTTGTTTAGTTCAGTTCGGGTCACATATTTATTAACTTTTTTCTTGTCCTCATGGCTAAGCAGAATTCAAAATTTTTCATTTTAAAATTATAAAATTAAGGAGGCTGCGCTTCGTGAACGCTTCGTGCAGTGGCGTGGCGTGAATTGCGATATATCGATTGTTTTGCCATTTAGACCTATGGAAAAGGATCGATTAACAGGGTGTTCGCAGCGAACACCTTAATAATCGATTCTTTACCATAGGTTTAAATGGCAGAACAATCGATATATCGCAAAGCACGCCACGCCACTATGCTTCGCAGTCTAACCTCCTGAGGAGTGTTGCGTTATGTGCTACTTAAATGATTCTTTATAATGGAGTATGATATAGAAACTAAATAAAAGTCTAAAATTGTGTCGTATAACTTTGGTTCCGGAACCTGTAAGTTCCGGAGAGAAGTGCATTCCGGACTCGGCTCCGGGATTTCGATGAGTGCGGAGAGAGGGTCGGCGATGGTCGGCGGAGCCCGGCGCGGTGGTGGCAACAGCGGCGTGTAACGCGGTTGTTAATCGCTGATTAAAAGTATTCAAGTAGCAGCGCGATTTTGTCAGCCTGGAAGGCATGCGGTAATTACTCAGGGAGTCAGGGGGCAGTTCGCAGTTCGCAGTCTGGAGTCGGCCGCGGCGTTCGGCGTCCGTTCCTTGCCCGCTGCTGCCCCGTCCCCGGCGTCCGAGTCTTCTTCGTCCTCGTCATGCCAGGCTCCGGACTCCGACCCGAGCGCTCTTTCGAAGTCCACACTGAAAAAAAAATCTCGGTGTGTTTACTAAGAAAAGGATAAAATTACCAAGAACTCAGGGTTCTATTTGATCCCAGTTTTCTGGAACAGGCTCTGGGAGGATAGGGGGCAATGGCGATTGAGCGTCGCAGAGCGCGAGGCGGCGCTATAAAAGCGACTTTATGTATGTATGTTTCTGGAACAGGAATCTGCACAAACGTTCTCTTTTAAAAAATAAAATTACCCCTCGTGAATTTGGTAATAGTAGTTGATGTGGCTCGGTTCCTTTCTGCTGAACGCGGTCCAATTGAGGAAAGCAACGCATTGAAAAAAAAAATCTCGGCGTATTTACTAAGAAAAGGGTAAAATTACCGAGAATTCAGAGTTCTGTTTGATCCCAGTTTTTTCTTGGTAAAATTATCGTCTATGGAATTGGTAATTTTACCGAGAGATCTCGGTAAAATTATTGAACTTTCTCACTAATTTTACTGGACCTTGGTAAAAACGCCGATATTTTTTATCGACTGTGGTAGAATTACCGAGATGAAATGGCAAAGTTACCGGGAATCGATTACCGATAAAAGTGGTATTCTTACCTGGAAAAAACAGTAAAAATATCGGTTTTTAGGTAAGCTTACCAGCTTGTCTTGGTAAAATTACCAATATTTGGTAAAAAAGTGAGATTATCTCTCAGGAACACCCCTTAAACTTTATAATGTGACGAAATTAACATATAAATTTGCTTTTTTATCTAAAAATTTCATGTCCGAACTCTCGTATTGCGCCCGAATCTCACAATAGTCACAAATAATAGTTCCTTATTGCAAAATATACCGAGGAGGATCCAGCACCTTGGCAACACCGGATTTTCTCCATTTAAATCCATGCTAAATAATCGATTCTTGACGGAGCACTCGGCCCCTTCAAGAATCGATCCATTCAATGGGTTTAAATGGAGAAAAGGCAATGCTAGAAGCCAGAAATGCCAATTTGTTGAATCTGCAACTGAAAATGTAGTCCTCATAGTTCCTGACAGTGGCGTGGCGTGCTTTGCGAAACCTATGGAAAAGGATCGATAATCAGGGTATTTGCAGCGAACACCTTAATAATCGATTCTTTACCATAGGTTTAAATGGCAGAACAATCGATATATCGCAAAGCACGCCACGCCACTGGTTCCTGAGACTGAATCAGACTAGAATTGGAGACTATTAGTGGCGTGGCGTGCTTTGCGATGTATCGATTGTTATGCCATTTAAATCCATGAGAAAGGATCGATAAACAAGGTGTTCGCAGCGAACAAACAAGGTGTTCGCAGCGAACACCTTAACAATCGATTCTTAATCAGAGGTTTAAATGGATGAACAGTCGATATATCGCAATTCCCGCCACGCCACTAATAGTCTCCAATTCTAGTCTGATTCAGTCTCAGGAACCAGTGGCGTGGCGTGCTTTGCGATATATCGATTGTTCTACCACTGGAGACTATGCCATACCAATTTGGTTGGAGTCTGCCGACATTGGCACCGAAAAATCGGCAACCGCGAGGTAAACCCGTTGTCGGCGGCCGACCCGGCAACGGCGAATAAGGTGATGAATACCTCCGTCTTGAAAATATGACGGACGAGGGAGAGGGGGGTCGAGGACGGGGAGGGGGAGGGGGCCGGGGCCTCGTCGGGCAATGGCCACTGAGTAGCGAGTAGCAGCAAAGCACAAGTCTACGAATATAATAATTGTCAGGGGGGCGGTTAGCCTACAATTACGCGGGTCGGTCGGCCGGCCGTCGGACGTCCAATTCCGTCTAATCTCTCCAATCCGTCCGGGGCCGGGGCCTCTTCGCCCTCCGCGGGCCCGGGCCATCCTCGACCCACGACCCACCCAATCCGCGTCCTCCACCGGCCCCGGCCCGGCGACCGGGTGTCCCGCCTGTGTTATTATGTCCCGCGGTATCACTCGTCGATTCTGGGGCTCGTGTGTTTCTGTTCCCTCCTCGGCGGGAGTTTGTCTCCTCCGATCAGAGACACCAGACTCATTTAGGGTGTCTCCAAGTCCGGAAAGTCCGGATTCAGTACTGATTTTTTAAAGGCGGTCCGGAAGTACTGTGAAAGTGCGGCGATACCGCTAAAGGGTTCGAAATGTCTTAAGTTTTTGTCATTTTTGTCGCAATTTGAGCGGGAAATTCAAAATTTTCGAATTTCTTCGATTGAAGGCACAGAAAAGGTACTGAATTTTACCGTTGAGAAGGTACTGAATTTCTTGGGAAAGTATTGAAAATGTACCGGAAAAGTACTGATTTTTTGCCAGCTTGCTTCAGTAGACACCGTGTCCCATACAGGAACGATCATTCGGATCATTTTTCTACCCTCGCGTTCGAGTCTCTTTAGCAGCTCAGGATTCAGATGCGCGGTGCTTCGCTTGTTTTTAGTCAAGAAAGTAACTATGCTATTCCTCATGTGGCTTTGGATACGCGGCTGAATGAAGATGAAATAGAGAAATCATGACATTCTGATTGACGTTGGTTGCGGGTCGAATCCTTTTCGACCTTAAAAAAATCAGAACCTCAGGATTCCAATAGGACAGATTGATGCAATCCAACGATTCGCCTCAATAGAACCACTGTATTCCTCCTTAACCATTATGTCTATTACAGCATTCTGCCTCATTTCGGGAACATGTTCGGGTGAAAATTAAGCGAAGCAGCGAAAAAGATCCGTAGATCTTTGCTCATCATGAAAAACCGCACACTTGCGCATCAAATCTCACCAACACCTCCGTCTTTTTTTAAACCTGACGTAGACGGACTTTTGCTAAATGACTCCCAATTATACTCGCGGTTTTCGCGTTTTAGGTCCGATTGCCCTCTGCTCCCTGTCTCGTTTTGCAAATTGATGTCTGCGGATTTTGATTCTCCGCCTCCCCTCTTCCTCCCTTTAATTCCCTCCGCAAGGTTACGCGTTTTAAATCTTGCGCTAGCACGAAATCTAGGAGGCCTTGACGCGGCAGCATCAACGGCTTTGACGTTTCGCAAAAAAAATCGCGAGACGAAACTGAGCTTGCAAAATAGTATCCGAACACGAAATCTCACTCTACGGTTTGCATACACTCGCGTGAGGCTGGGCTTTTTAGCATAATGCGAGCGCTCATCGAACACTTTGTGAAATTATCTGCCGAAATAAAATAAATCTTGGCCAGGTGTGTTACGTAAAATGTAGAATTGTGATGTAGAATGTAGATTTAAGACTTGAAAATTTACAAGCTTCCTTTTATCACGTACATTATCACAGAAATTTTCTCTCTCGAAATTTTAAGGCAGGCGATACCTTATGAAACTCCTAAAATGGAAAAAAAACCGGAAAATAAAAAAAAAAAAATCGGACAGAAACTAAAATTATCACTAGCTCGACCCTTTGTATTTTACCCCTATTTTAATGATTTGCCACAGACTTTCCGATTAGCAAAAAATGATGCGATCAGTTCATTAGCCGCGTTCTTATTTACGTTCAACATCTTATATGTCTATCTCAAACTAAGTACCTCTGACTGATCAGAAAGTAGTGAAGCCAAATAAGCAACACAGAACGGTAAGAATAATCGTTCTAACCTAAATTTCCCTCTACCGTGTTACGAAGTTCACCACGAAGACAGGAATCAGTGCATCTGGTATGGTATGGCTTCATCTGCACGCACCAATTTCTCCGATACTTTCGGTTCCTTTCGAGGGTATCATTTCTCTCTTACTCTCACTTGGATCCCACATGTAACTGGATTGCATTTTGCAAAAAGGAACCACTAGCATTGCAATGATGCTAAGATTGTGCAACTTCATCTTTTGCTATAAAATTGCGGAAATCGTGAAAAACTATGAAATTTAGATGGTAATTTTTGTCTTGAATTTACAGTTTTTACCGAGTAAAACAAAAACTATTAATGGATAATCGGGTCTTTCCTCCAAGACAAAAGAAGTTGCACAATCTTAGCAACATTGCAATGCTAGTGGTTCCTTTTTGCAAAATGCAATCCAACTGTCTCTACAATATCTTATATTGGTGACCATGACCTGATCAAACCTAACCTCCAACTTTTCGAGTTGTCCATTCTCTCCGAATGAAGGTTCTCTAGAAAATGGCGGTGGCTTGCGCCTCTGTTGACGTCAGTCTCTTCACTCCATGGGAGCAGTGCCGTGGATGATTTTTTCGCAAGGAGATGAGGATACGGAATCCTTTCCCCTGGGGAGAAACCCCGGCTGAAACCGCGGGTGCGTGATGTTGGCGCGTTCGGAGGCACCACTTTCGCCGGGCGCACGGGTTGCGGTGCTCGGCCCGCCACCCTTGGAGCCTCGGCGTTACGACTGCGTCCCGTCCGCGTCTGCGGCTGTGGTCCGCGCCGCGCCGCGGCGACGGCGGCCGTTTTATCGATCTGTTAACTGTTGGTAGATCATAAAATCTAATCTGACGCGGTAAATTGATTTCACTCCGGCACTCCGGCCGCGACCGGGGCTGTCCCGGGCAACCACATACGCCCCGAGGTTGCCGAATATCCGCGCTCGTCGAGCGGGACCCCGGGCCTTGCGTAACGCACTAATTCCAGTTGACAACTCCGCACTCCTCCTATTAATTATCATATAGACTGCGTTTAGCAGCTAGGATACTCGCGAAGGGAAGTATTTCTTCATGACTGAAAATCTTGGTGTTGCCGTGGGTGGGACTAGGTGGGGTGGCCTGCCCACCAGAAATCTGCAAGAATCCCTCGAGAAAATATGAGGATTTTGCGGAATGGAAGCGTGATGCTTCTTTAATTTTGGGGGAAACACGGAAGTATCGGAGAGCAAGAGCAGAGAAAAACGTGACAGTGACTCAAGCATTTTAATTTTTCGTCCAAAAATAATTACTACCATGCAATTTCCGTCGAAAATTATGCTGGAAAGTCGGAACACAATCGGAAAAATCCCTTATCACAAAATATGTGACCGTTTATGATCGATTTTCATGATCGCAACTTCAGAATCTCTGCCCGTGTTCGATTTTAAGCTAGTAAAAAGACATAGGAACATCGGTGAATCCATGTTCACGAAATGTGGGTATTTTCTATTTCATATTTGTCATTCCAGGTGCTTTATCGGAAATCGAAGCTCCATCGCGAGAATTTCATGCGGTCACAGCGAATGATTTATTCAAGCGGCCCCACCCCCGGAGTCAGATCCACGACTTTTTTTATTACTTTTCAAAGCCATAAAACTCCCTTAAATTCAGATCTGCCGGAGCGGTGAAGAGCGAGGGGGTGGGTAGAATGGAAGGCCTCCAGATCCCGCGAACAGGAAATGAGCAGAAACTACGAGTACGAGGCCAAGCGAGACCCGGGTACAAAGTATCTGGAGCAAGAGCTACTCAGAGATGATATTATGGACAATATCAGCGCTATTATTGTTATTGGTTTAATGGTGCGGGCTGTCCGTAGAACTCGCGGTCGAATCAGAGCTGACCGCAATGCGAAGCTAATTTCAGTCTTCCATGTTATAACTCACAGGTTTACAACTCGTGAGCAGCTGATCTCGCGGAGCGCAAGAGAATCCGCCGTACTAGCGACCCGCAAATCGCCAACACCCTCATCCCGAATAGATTCGCCTGGTCTCGGGATAGATGGAGATGGTGGATTCCTCCAACAGGAGTGTCATAGGGTGGAATTGAGCTCTTGCATTTCGTCGCTTCCCGGACGAAGGAACGTAACTTCATTCCAACGTTGCAAAATTGACCCAAGAAATTCAATTTTTTATAAGATTGCACTTGTGCTATTTTCGTCCAAACTTTGCCTGATTTTTGCATGAAATCAAAAGAAAAACAGTAAAAATTTTAGTTAGAAATGCCCAAAATTCTCCTTTTAAAAGTACGATTTTCGAAGGGAAATTTGGCAACGCTGAAATTTAGTTACGTTCTTTCGTGGGGGGAACGACAATTTGTTCGGAATTCGCAATTTAAGCACATATTCCTGCGTAAAAAATTCGCGAGGAACACGTGCGTACACACCTTTTTTCAGTGTTTCATCTGGAACAATTCTTGGTAAATCAGAGAAATTCATGGAAATTCCAGGGAACTAAAATAATCAGGAATATTAGACATGCTTACCGATTAAACGCAATAAATCAATCCTGAACAACGCACGTACATTAAAACCCAAAATCCGAGAATATCCATAACGTAGTAAATGGTGTATCTCCAGGTAACATCAGGCTTCACGCTCCGATCTCCCTGAAAAACCAGAGGTAAAAGTGAATCAACGAGATAGAGGCGGTAGAGGGAGGGGGGCGGCTCGTAACTTCACATCGACACGATGAAATTATTAAATAATGAAGGCATAAGAAGAAAGCCGAAAGCTGTGAAAACCCCATTATTGACATCAGATAGCGTCGCCGGAGGCGATTTCCATGCCTCCACGACGTGGCACGCCAGGGCAAGGTGCAAGGAAGCTCCCCTCATTGTTGCCTGTTCAGATGCATGTATGCTCGCACTTGTATTTTTTAACTTCCGTCTTTACGGTAAATTACGTTTCCTCAATGGAGATGTTGCATGTTAGAGGGATTTGCGATTTGACCATTGATCCTTATGTAAAAGTTTGTGAGAAACACGATGGTGCCACTGGTTTTCTCTGAAATCATCTCCCAAGCTCAAAAAAAGCTCTCAAAGTGAGGCCAAAATGGAGGGGGTATCCCACTCTACCCTGAGAGTCCACCTCTACATAAAAACAAACTATCCATGCAAAGATAGGGAGCAAATACATTAGCAGTGATGCCGTGTTTTCAGTTTTGGAGTCCCCAAATAAAGTGGCAACCCTGCCAATGTATTTGCTCCCTATCTTTGCATGGAGAGTTTGTTTTGATGTAGAGGTGGACTCTCAGGGTAGGGTGGGATATCCCCTCCATTTTGGCCTCACTTAGAGAGCTTTTTTTGAGCTTGGGAGATGAATTCGGAGAATACCAGTGGCACCATCGTGTTTCTCGCGAACTTGCACAAAAGAATCAACAGTCAAATCGCAAATTCCTCACACTTGCAACATCTCCATTGGCTCACCTCTACGTAAAGAATGATTCGGAGGGGCCAATGCGTGGAATCCACTGAAGTTAGGGGCGATTCTTGAAAGGTTGCAACACTGTTTTTTCTCCATTTAAATGTATGTGAAACAATCGATTCTTGGTGAGGCAGCTTGTCTTAAAAATATCGATATTTTTAATGGAGATAAATTGAGGAACAGCAGTGTTGCCAACTTGTAAAATTTGTAAAATTGCCACTGACTCAAGTTTCCAAGTCGATAAAAGAGCCGAGAAAACTATATCGTATAAATAACGAGTTACTATGTTGTTTCCTGAATCTTTTTTTTTTAAATCACAAAGGTAAAGCCTCATAACAGGAACCACCGCACAGTTCTATGCTCTTCCTCCAAATGACACGGCCAAGGTTCAAGAAATTTCCCTTACATTTTTGGAGACTTCAACGCACGGTAAAGAAAATTGCCAAGTTTAAGAATTCAGGAAACATGTGACAGTGTGGCACCTCAAATCAGTTTTTAGAACTACAACTAAGCATTGTAATTTTTTCGAAGAGTTCCCCATAAACATTCAAACATTGCCAAATTTCTCTCGATCTAAAGTCCATTTTTCCGGAAAGTTACAAATATTTTTTAAAACCCCGACTCATCCAAAATCTTAGATCAAATTGCGAACCAAACTTTCTGAAATGTTGGCAGGAAAATGTTAGCAAATTTCCTAGAAAATTCAGGTTTAGTCACATGAGATGTGGCGACGTCTGAAGGCTCATACGGCGTTCTCCCATACTGCCGTAATAAGGAAAAACGTCGTATGAGCATTCGAGCGTCGCCAAATTTCCTCTAAGAAATATTCATTTTAAAAGAAATTTATTAATATTTGTCCTTGAAATTTTCAGACTTTTCGGATAAAATTCCGAACGGCATTTTCTCCAAAATAGAAAAAAAATATTCACAAATTTCCCTGAAAATCCGCGATTTGTTCAAGGAAATGTGGCAACGTTTGAAGGCTCACACGGCGTTCTTCCTAGAGTCCCTTTATACTGAGAGTCAAGACAACACCCCCTCATGGAGTCACAAACGGGAATGAATATTACAGAAATTGAACGTTTTTTGTAATCTCTGATCGGCCCATTCTCAAATTCTCTCGAGTTCCTTCTCTCGTTCCGTTCGTTCCTTGCCGAACCCGTAATTCCCTGGTCTATTCCAGATTATAATCTCTGCAATCGGTGAAAATATAATCTTCATTCCCGTTTGTGACACTGTGAAGGCCTAAAACACGGGAACCAATCAGAAATAGATTCACGTTGTCTTGACTCTCAGTATAAAGGGACTCTAGTTCTTCCTTAGCACGTTAGCACAGCATGGTAGCCTAGCCATGCAGGAGAGAAGAGACCAGGCAGGGTCGTCTTCGCATCGAGGATGGACGGGTACATGAATTTCAAGTTAGAGAAGAATAGATTAGGCTCTGAGAAATGCTGCGCCGAAGCAGATGGACCTGCTCGCACCCATGAGCTATGACTCGTAAACAAACGACCTTGAGGTTTTGTCTTATGCCCCAACATACCCCACTTCCTCCTGCTTCTCCCCGGCATCTCACCTGGTGTATATTCTTGCTACCTGGATCTCTACTCTCTCATCATGCACCCCATTGACTTTGCCCTAATTGACTCGCACTATAAGATCATCTGGTATGCTCCTAAAGAGACTCCGAACGATCAGTAGAGGAATCTCATGCAGTATACTGATTTAGGGACCACGTCTTTTGATATATTATCGAATTCAGTAATAAGCAAATAACGTAACCTCATGCGCAAATTATGTGTGAGTCAATTCTGCTAGTTCATCACAGTTTAGTCATCGACAGGTCATAAATTCATTAATAACTCATTAAACACGAGAAATTTTGATTTTAAGAAACACTTGGACTCGTTTTATCAAAAATAACTAAGTGCTCATCTTAACACCCATTAGTTATTGTTAGGCGAAATTTCTTCAATTTTTGCTCAGCACGATATTCATCAATCATCGTTAGGCGAAAATTAGCGTTGAACCTCGAACTTAACTTTGGCCTTTTTTTCTATCATATTGCTTGTGCAGTCGTTAATAAATTGCAAGTATTGTTGTTGTTGTTGTTGTTGTTGTTGTTTTGTTTTTGTTTTTTTGCTGTCGAGTCCTCGTCGTCGTCGTCGTCGTCGTCGTTATTGTTGTTGTTGTTGTTGTTGTTGTTGTTGTTGTTGTTGTTGTTGTTGTTGTTGTTGTTGTTGTAGTTGTTGTTGTTGTTGTTGTTGTAGTTGTTGTTGTTGTTGTTGTTGTTGTTGTTGTGTGTTGAGTGTTGTTGTTATTGTTGTTTAATCGTTTGTTCAGGGTCTCTGAAATGAAAGAGCTTAACCGCCATACCTGCAGTTAGCGGAAGCGATCCAAAGGTCTCCTGATCTCCGGGTCTCTCCCGCGCAGGGATGCACCGAGGCGGGGGGGGGGGGGGCAGACAAAGACAACCGTCCGTGTACCAGATGATTGTTTCGTATTGCGCGGCGCACCGATTCGAGGAGGAAATTACCGCCGAGCTAATTTGACTGTTACCGGGGATAATGATGATGTCTGTCTTCTAAATTGTCGCCTTCTCGCGCGCCCCCGTGCCCTCGGACCGGACCCCCCGTCCCCCCCCCCCCCGTCCCCCTTCGACCGTCGGCATTCTTGTAGCGGGCTCATCTCCGCTCTCGGCTGTTGGTTTCTTCGCCCCTCCGTCCCCCGCCGCGACGTGACGTCTGATTAGAGATGCGGCTCGAATTTGTCCCGCTCTAATGGACCCGCGGAGCGCCCTTTTGGAGACGGGCGATGCGTTTTTATTTATGTTTACTTTTTAAATTGACTCGGCCGCGGTTCGGGGAGAAGTGACTGTGAGTGATGGAAGTGTCGTGGGCTTATGAGCCCTCGAGGTTTCCAGCGTCCACGAATTGAGGGTCATGAGGTTTTGTGGCTTCGGCGCTTATTGACGTCCAGTACTGGCGTCGTAGCGCCACGGCGGCAAAACGCCGCCGTCGCTGTTTTTAGTGTCCTTCGACGTTTTCGCAGAGCCTTCATCGCTCTGAACAGATTGTGACAAAAGTTAACTCTTTTTTTTTTTTTTTTTTTTTTTTTTTTTTTTTTTTTGAAGGAAAATGAAGGTTTGGTTCTACCTGGACTTTGATTGGGATATTACTTCCCTCATATGAACTTATGCGGACCTTTCGCATTGTCGCCAGAGTCCGCCTAAAAGTATGTTGTGAACACAGTTTCCTGTTGAACATGTTCTCTCATCCATCCATTCTCAGCGTCATCTTAGAGGGAGGGGGGTCATTGCCAACTTTTGACGCTTATCACCAATCGCACTTGCTGCCAACCTCACTACATCTAAGGTATTTTTTCTCGAAAATTACACACGATTAGCCGTAAAAATATGTAAAGAAGTCCCAATAGTGCATTTGGGTACATTTCGCGTTACTATAAGCAAAGAAATCTACATTTTGAGTCATTTTGCATTACATTAACTTATGGCGTCCGCCATTTTTGGGTCCTAAGGGCTCCATTCAGCCTAAGATTGCTGAGCCAATCAGAGGTGGTAACACCAGTGGCCATACTGTCTCAATATAGGTACTCTACCATGTTTCCCAGAAAATTTGCATTTCATCGACAGGAATATGGCAACGCCTGGAGGTTCATACGGCGTTTTTTCTTCGCAGGGCAAAACGGGGCCGTGCAACTCGCCGAGCGGAAGTGGAAATCCCGAGTAGAAAAACACAAGGTGCGCTCATTGTCTTTCGCTCATCGGCTCGGGGCCCGGGGGTATTTTTCAGCGGCGGCGACGCGACGACGCGAGCGCGCCAAGCCAAGCGGGCCGCCGCGGGTACATAAATTTAGGGTCGAAGCCTCCATATATCTATCTGCATACGCGCGGGTCCCGGGAAGTTGGCGACCGATCCGGGCTAATACGGGATAGCATTGTGGACTGATTAATTGTTGCGTCGCTACCGTGAGCCGAGCGGAGCCGAGCGCAGCGCGCCCAGCGGCCGCCTCGGCGTTACTGATTTGCATTGTATGAAACATGACATAATTTAGCGGCCCGGTCGCCCGGTTCCCCCGGTTCGGCCGCCCGTCGGCGCGCGCTCTCGCCGCGACTGCCCCGGTAACGAGCGGGGATGCGTCCGCGCTTGCGCCTGCCTCGAGTCCGATGCCAGATTTTCACTTCTGGAGCAGCAGCTCATCGAGTCCGTCAGGGAATCTGAAGATGTGAAAACTGGAGAAAGTCAAGGAATTTTAATATGGAGAAGACACGGTATATGAAAAATTTTGGATTTTCAAGTCGTGAAGAAGAAGAAGAAGAAGAAGAAGAAGAAGAAGAAGAAGAAGAAGAAGAAGAAGAAGAAAAAATCCACATAACCAAACTGACCAGTGTTCCAAACTCACAGGCTCCGACGCGCCAAATGCGCCTAAAAAATCGGTCATGGCGCCCAAAAAATGAAGGCTCTGCGCCAACTTGGCCCCTAAAAATTGCTCCCTAAAAATCTGAATTTTCATATTAGGTGATTATTCGAAACTTTCAGCACTCCAATTAAGTGAAAGCTTTTTCTATTCTTCACGATTTCATCCTAGGTGCTTTTGTCTTCCGCAAGTTACAGCTACTTACTAGTCCTGTTACGAAAACATCATGCGTCTAACTTTTCACTAAATGCGCCGTAAGGCAAAAAGTCAATTTGGCCCCAAAAAAATCTACAATGTCGCCTAAAAATCGGGCTTGATGCGCCACATGGCTCCTAAAACTCTAAGGTGAGTTTCGAACACTGGTCTAGAATATGACAAGTGATTTGACGACATTTTTCAAAATGCAGCATCGCAGCCCCTTTGATCACTTTTCCCGGCCTCATACCTCAGAGGCAGCTCCGGTCCCATGCACCGCGAATAATCGAGACTCTATTATAATTTGAAAGTTCAGGAGTCAGTAAGCAATTGAATGTCGGAAATTTCAAGGTTAAAGAAATCATGAAAACTTCGTCGCACCAATGATGTTAATCGAACTCTTTTCCCTAGCGTTAATTTAATTTCAGACGCCCCTTTTCCGGTTCCTGTGGCCTCATTCCCACGGACAGGATCGGAGGAAGCATCCCTGGTGGGACGGGGGCCGGGATCGGCAACGCGGGGAAGGCCGCATACTAGGACTAGCTCGACGAAAATGTCGCCGCGGCGCAAAACCGCAGGTGCCCGCGGAGTCGCGGAGTGCGCATGCGCAGTCCAGCGCCCAAGCGGCCTATTCTTATCAGATCCCAAGCTCAGTTTATTCCAGTTCGGACTTCGGTCCGCTCAACTTTATGGCCGCTCCAATTATACTCGCGGCTTTTTATTTCCCCGGCCACGGCGCGGCCGGGGCTCCGTGCTCCGCCCGACCTGGACCGGGCTACGTCCCGCTGTTCTGCGGGCCCGATTTTACCTGTTACGCGGGAGTTGAAGCCGTGTCCGAATACGCACGGATTCCCCGAGGAATGGAACTTTCGATGACTAGAGTACCTACATAGGGAGAGTATGGACATGTCGAAAATTTTGAGGTTAAGTGATCTTAGACCCCAAAAAGGTACGCAATCTATGAATTCAAATGGAGACTTCGCACGCAAATTTTTTATTGCTGCATCTGAAAGTGCCTAAAAGAGCTGATTTTAGCAGCATTTTTTATTTTTTTTTTTTAATATGGGAAATAGTATAGAAATGAATTCAAAAGCGAGAAAATGCACCGCCTAGTGAAGTCATCTACCGGCATTTCCGATTTAAACGCATGTACTTTAACAGATTAGATCATTTTATCATATCTTCTCCAATAATTGTTCAACTTATGAGGCAAGGGTATCCTCGTGTTCAACTCACTTAGTACCGTCCACTGAAACACGGAATTCATCAATTTCAGATACCTGCAAATTCTCCACTATCCAGAGTGATTTATAATCACAATTGTTGGCAACAAGTGTCGTTGGTAAAGCACGTATTTGACTTGGTTTTTGCGTAAACTTACTCATTTTTGCGGAAGAATGCTTACTTGTGAATTTTCTTGTCCATTTTCGTTTGATATTGGAGTCTAAAGATTGACAGTGACACTTTTTGTTTTCAAAGGTTATCTACCCATTTGGGCCCTAAGAGCTACATATTTCGAGCTGTCCATACTCTCCCTATATAGGTACTATATCGATGACTGTGGCTAGAATATCCTAAAAAGCCCAGAGAGGAAACAAGAGCTGCAATTTGAGCTGTGGGCCGAGTGGCGCCCTCTACCTTTACGAGTCGTCTTTGATTGGCTGATCCGCCTGGTGCCCTTAACCGTGGCCCTAATGGTAAATAAGCTTGGGTTCATTTTTAATCGAAAATACCTCGAAAGCAAAGAAAAATTTATGCGTCGGAGATTTTCGAAATCCGTTCACCAGGTTTTTCTGAAGAGACTGAGGGGTAGGTAATACATTACACTTTTTTCTTAAACACACAGAACAGTTCGACCTCGTGTGGAAAAGTATCGATAAACAAGTTGTTTGCAATGAACACCTTAATAATCGATTCTTTACCTACCTTCAAAAGAAGAATATCGAAAATCGATCATTCACGTCTCGCCAATGAAATGAATGTAACGCTTGAGTGCGGGAAGGAACCTCTCGCACTTTGATCGGACAGAATTCTTGGGTTTTGCCGGCAACGTCGCACCGCGGGAACATGGATACATTATAGTTTTCATACATATGTTGCTCGGCAGAGTTAGAAAATAATCGCGTATAAATTATACACGAAATGAAAGATCTTCATCGGGATGGCTCCTTGTTGTACAACTCCAATCAACTGCGAGCAAGCACGGTAATTGCAGCTGTCGGCTTCTAACATTGCCTGCATATTAAAAATCCGGACGCGACAAAAAATGTCTCGCTGCCTACCGAAAGGCCTTACATAGTGCTTAATCGAATACCCCGTTCCTCTCAACGAACTCGCGGAAATGCAGAGGCAAGATTAAAATTGGATGAAATTGAGGTGGATCTTCCACCCTTTAGAGAATAATTCTATTCAGGGTGTTTCTGGAAAGTCCGGAAATAGTACTGATTTTTTAAGGGTGGTCCGCAAGTACTGAAAAGAGCGGAAATTGCGCAGGAAGGTCCGGGATTTTTATCATTTTTGTCGGTCGAACGATCAATTGATAATTTCCATAATTTAGGACTATTCCCAAGAATTTCTGAGTATCACATTACACCGTAGTACGCCAGGTATTACTGCACTATAGATTTTAACAAAAATTCCTTAGTAATACCCTTATAAAAGCACGCACAGAGTGAACGTTTCAAATCGCTCGAATTGGCGTTGCAAACTCGAGGTTACCGGAAACGCTTTTATCCCTATCTATCCTATTTTATCCTTATCTTGTTTTATCAATATCTATCCCGTTTCACATTGATTATTCTCATTTTCTTCAAATTCCTCCCTTTTACCCGGTCAATCAATACATCCCCGTTTTATCAGTCTTTATCCCGTTTTATATAGAATGATATAATGATCGTTTCAATTTCCCGCGGATTTTCAATGACGTTTTCTGATTGGTTAATGAAAGGACCAACGAGAGTGCAAATCGACACGAACGTGCACACAATAAAGGCCTTAGCTTTTTTGAATATAGTAAGAAAGGGGTTAGCTTTTTTGAATATAGTAAGAAAGGGGTTTTAACGGGTAACCGGAAACGCTTTGATGACGTCAAGATCATTAGTGGCTCCGTTAGGAGTCGGCCAGAACGGATGGACCGAAAAGTCGGAGTGCGAGCACCCGATTGAGCGGAGGATCTCGGTGTGAAGATGGTCGGAAGACGAGGACGAGGGGAAGTGGAAGCTGGGGCTCGGAGCAGATCTGGAGCGCCCGGAGCCGGAGCGAAGAAGCGCCAAGGATAGCGGCCATGCTCGCGGACGCGGAGTCACGGCTCGCGGGCCGATCCGGAGTGCGCATGCGCAGTGCGCGGGCGGGTCGCGACTCGGCGCGCTTGCGCGGCCACGGCAGAGCACCCAGCATCCGACGCCGGGCGCGCAGTGGAACGCCGGAGCCAATTCCCAGCTCCAAACGGCAAACATGGCGTCCAACTTTACTGCCATGATAGCGAAGAGAACCGTAATAAGGGCAAAAATGAAGTTTTGAGAAAATGGGCCTAGAAGCTTGCGAGTGGAACATTTTATTGAAAGAAGCCTCCGTTCTTTGTCAAATCGCAACCAAGCATTTGATAGACTCTCAGAGATCATCTGAGGGATTAAAACTCGACCGGTTTATTTTAAAGCACATGAAAAAGGTGAAATTCAGTTTCATGTTAGGTTAGTATTTGGCAAGACAGCCGTAAGTTTGCTAGTTGTAAGTAGCACGAGTTTTAAAATCAGCCGAATCCAAGCATTGACCGCCAAAATTTTCCGCCAAAACTCGAAAACGAATATAGCTGCAACAGAAGTTGTTTTTCCTCGCCTTTAATTCTCCATCGCAGTATCGTAAGTTTTTTTTTTTATTAATTAAGACACAAGTGCGTGCTTCTTTTCAGCGTGCTTGTGTAGTTAGCTTTTGGGCAGAATACAGCCCAAAGAGTCTAGTCTGCTTTTGAAATCGAAATCCAATATCCGCCTGTCGGTGAGAAAGTCCATGAACACGAAGGAAAGAAAATTATGTTACCATCGCATCGGTAGCATCGGTGGACCTAAAGGAAAGCCGACGCGCCACCCACCCAGAAGTTTGCAGTGCCGTCACATACAATTAGAGGGAAAAGGAGGAAAAATGCAATTACCCAATCTACCTTAACGATCTATTTGACTTGCCTTGGTGGTCTGCTACTTGGCGCTTCCCGGCTTATGAATATCTAGTTCCAATCATGCACATCACAGCAATAGCTGTTACTAGTGTCGTTTAGTCTCCAGAATTTTATGGACTAAGGAGAAGAGGAAGATGAAGAGAAAGATGAAGAGGTGGAAAAATAAGAGGAGAAAGGAAGAGTTACGAAGAATAAGAGGATTGTAGGATAGATAGAGAATAGGAGGTAGAAGAAAAATAGGATGAGGGTGGAGTAAAAGAAGCATTTCATTGCTTCCTCATCCATTTCTCTTCTTCTTCTACCATTTCTTCTTCTTTTTTCCCCCTCTTCCGTCCACTTCCCCTACTTTTTATTCTTCTTCATTTCCCTCTTCTCCCTCTTCTTTTTTCTCCTCTCCCTAATCCTCTTATTTTTATTTTTTTTTTCGTTTTCCAGTTTCTATTGCGGGAATTTTTAAAAGTCAGGGATAATCTGGAAATGTCAGGGAAAATGACGAACTTGTCAGGAGAAAATTCCTGAGTCACCTTCGTTTGCTTTTCAGAAGAGGTTTGACGTTTCGAACAACAAACTTGCCCGAAAACTATTTCTAATTATGTCTCTTTCGCCGTCTGGCATATCTTCAACTGTCAGGGAATTCCATCAAAATTTTTAAGGGAATTTCACCGGAATGTGTCAGGGAAATGTCAGGAAATTTCATTTCCTACATTCTGCGGTAACCCTGTGAGGGAATCGGAGAATGTTGGAGTAACGAAAAGCGAAGGAAAGGGAGCAATAGGTCCCGGGTTCGAATCCCGGTGGTGGCATCTAATTTTCACGGAATTGACGAATAGCTATGCTGAAACAGACTCTACTCGGCCCTAATCCCTGAAAATTTGGAAAGCCTGGAGCATGTTTGTGCTTAAATCCCTCGATGTCTATGGACAAGAAACATACTCTGGAAAAAATAACACATTGGATCTAGAGTCCAGACTCTTGAAAACATTGTCAAGGAAAAGGACTCTTGATTCAATCAGATGTAAGCTTAAATCAAAAGGAAATCCTCTCAAATTAAGAGGCTTGGTTCTTGATTAAAGCTTAAATCTGATCGAATCAAGAGTATTTTTTCTTGTCGATGTTTCCATAAGTCTGGACTCTAAATCCAATGTGTTTTTTTCCAATGTAGTCTAAAGTTGGCTGAAGGTGCTAGACACGAAGCCATATAACCAGCAGAAAAAAAGAAAGAAATGGGAGCATGAAAAAATAATGGAAACTCTACTGGATCGGGGACGGCCGTTTTCCACGGGAGCCGTGGCCGGGGTCCATTGTGCGGGGTGCAGCATTCCTCTCGGCGCGAGTATGGAGTGGAGCCGGGGCTGCCGGGGCCGGAGCCGGGAATCGGGAATCGACGTCACTGCAATTTAATGTCGATCCTCTCCGGCTCCAGCCCCGGCAGCCCCGGTGCCCCGGCCGGCTCCGGCCCAAGGCGAAAGCCTCGCAGCAGCTCAACACTGCGCTCCGATTAAATTGCTCGATTGTTTTTCCCACTCCCTCCCCGCTCTCATTCTCATTCTCATGATTATCGCCACTTTTTCAGCCCGGCAGCTCGCCTCCCCCCCCCCCTCCTTCTCTTCCTCCCCGCGCGGTTAGTATTTCCTCGACCTTCGCGGAAATATTTGCGCCGCTGAGCTTTCGCCATTAAGTTTCGTTTTATGTTTCCAAATCGGTGGAGAGGATTTTCGGTTTCGATGCTATAGTAATGGTGGCTTTGCACGCACATTTTGCATTGATCCTCCCGCGGGCCTTTCCTCGACCTTCGCGGAAATATTTGCGCCGGTCAGCTTTTGCCATTAAGTTTCGTTTTATGTTTCCAAATCGGTGGAAAGGATTTTTGGTTCCGATGCTACAGTAATGGTGAATTTGCACGCACATTTTGCATTGATCCTCCTGCGAGCGTTTCCTCGACCTTCGCGGAAATATTTGCGCCGCTGAGCTTTCGCCATCAAGTTTCGTTTTATGTTTCCAAATTGGTGGAAAGGATTTTTGGTTTCGATGGTACAGTAATGGTGGCTTTGCACGCAAGTTTTGTATTGATCCTCCTGGGACAACCAGCTCCTGCGGGAAACCCTCGTTTGGAACCGTCAATCCCAAGAGTCGGATCTGGGACCTCTTGACCATAGGGTTATTATAAGGCATTTTCAAGCTTTGAGCTTTTAAATTGTGAGGACGCAAGCATTCAAACCTTATTAATGCGTTTTTCTAGAACCTCGCAATTTTTTTGCATAGTTGTTGCAAAGAACTCAAGAATGGACCACTAGACAAGGTACGAATTTAAGCAATCTGATTCATGTTTCTTAATCAGAATTTCACGTAAAACACGATTCTTACAACGAAAATTACTGAAACCAACTCCTAACAAAGATATTAACGTTTTTATTTCACATTGGCTACAAGGAATTTGAACTGCCCGCTCACAAGAAACTCAGAGCTCTACGTGAGTCAAATCGCGCACTACAACGGTTTCAGCAAGCCTCTCAATCGAGCAATGTTCATTTTCCACCATGTGTTGTTCAAACTATAAGCTATTTGCTACAGCTGAGCCAAAGCGTCAAGATTGAGGTTGCCAGATTTTTAAATCGCAGAGACTGTCATGATAACGTTTAGCGCGCGATGTGAATCACGTAGAGCATTGAGTTTTAATGAGCGGGTGGTTTGAATTCACATATCAAGAATCATCAAATATCTTAGTAAGGAGTTAATTTCGGTAATTTTCTATGTGCGCATCGTGTTCTACGTGAAATTTTAGTTAAGAAACATGTATCAGAATGCTGAAATTCGTACCTTGTCTAGTGGTCCTAAACTCCCCAAACTTCTTAAAGCAAGACTTCTCCTCACCTTGAAAAAAAGAGGGAAAGTCAAGGCGAGGGCATTGTCCCTCGGAGCTGACAACGGGTTCCACACCAAAATGGTTGGTCGCGTATCCGTTCGCCTCAGTTCAAAGCTCTGCGCAAGGCCGACTTTATTTTGGCGTGTACATTTCGGAGTTTTCTTTTTTCGCGAATCAACGAGCCGAATATGCAAAATAGGTGAAAACACAGCGGGCAGTCTGATGAGGGTATAAATCTTCGGGGCTACCGCCGAGGTTCCCGCGATCCAATCACGTTGTCGCATTAATGAAGTTAGGCGTTAATGCCATCGTTGCCGATTTTCGCCGGGAAATCACCATTTTTCATACCTGGGTCCGCGGAGATTCGGCACGCTCGCTCGGGTCAATCCCGCGCCCCAAAATGAAAAAATCACCGGGTTCAACTTTATTAATCGTTCCGTTATGTAAATGAGCCTTGAGTGAGCGAAATGTCACCCTCTCCTTAACTCGCCGCGCCAAAATATCGCGTTCGGTTCGGCGAGGTGCAATAATTTTCGGCCCGCTGCCACACCGCCGGTTTTACGTGTTGCATTGCTAAATTGCGATGAAATTCGATATTTTCGGCAGCTGGCACGGAAACACCTCGAATCATCGCAACAAAATCTCTCTTAACTTGATGGTGAGACGTAGAGTCACCTGAAAATTTCGTAAATTTGAAAAAGCAAAATTAAGAATTTTCTTATCTCAAGAAGTACTTGCGAGCTGAATTCAACCGAGAAAAAGAAAGTTACATCAAGCTGTTGTAGAACGAAAGAGATTCAAAGTTTCCTTTCTCTCACTCAGAATGAAAAATGAACCTTGGAGTCCAATAATATCTCCCAGAGAACGCGAAAGCCTCCTCGGCCTTTTTTCAAACATTCCTAAAGAGTACGCTCATCTTGATGTTATTTATTTACCAAAAGTTGCGAAAATTATGACAAGCCACGTAGATAGCTGAAACAAACATTGACAAAAAACGAAAACTAGAGAATTTAGATACGAGGGGCTTGAAGGACAAGGCGCATGATAGTAGTTTTTGAAATACTCGTAATTGAGATTTTCATGAACTCAACTAAAACTAGTCAGGAAGCATATTCTATGAAAACTTCACAACTAAAACCCAACTTAAAAGCATCAAAGAGTGAGTTTAAATTTCCTTTCCGCCATAAAAGGCTGCAAGCAATTTTGAAACTTCAAACACGTATTTCATGCAATAGCAAAAAATGCACATATGCGCTTTGTGCTCCAAGTCCCTCATGTGTGATA
Source organism: Bemisia tabaci (assembly GCF_918797505.1). NCBI lineage: Eukaryota > Metazoa > Arthropoda > Insecta > Hemiptera > Aleyrodidae > Bemisia > Bemisia tabaci. The sequence goes on along the minus strand of NC_092799.1, from coordinate 23,973,735 downwards.
ATGATTTCTCAAAGCGCATAACTAAGTAATTTATAAATCGTTTTTACCCGAGTCCGCAAAATTTATCAGCTTGGATGAATTCTTTCTTCGAGTATTGTCTCATTTAATTTGGCAACTTGCAGCTAACCGGTGCACCTATCGCAATACAATTTATCGAGTGGACACAACCAGCAAGTAATGAAGAGGTCCCATGGGGCGAATCAGTCGTAATTTTGGCAGAACTGACATTATCCGCCTTTTTCGTGCGGCTCTTATATTTTCAGGCTGCTCTTGCCACATGTTTATGACCTCTTGTGCACTCTTCGTAATTGCTTCAGGTTTTAACGCCTTTATAGCCTCATTGAAGTGTATTTATCAAATTCACTGCAACTTATTGCGAGTTCAGCTCAACCGAGGCAGTTCATTCGAGAGGATATGTTGATACCCATCACGGTGGCAAGACCGCATCAGTGGCGTGGCGTAAATGATCGATTATCGATATTTCCCCATTTGAAGCTATGGTAAAGAATCGATTATTCTTGTTCGTTGCGAACACCCTTTTTATCGATCTTTTTCCATAGGTTCAAATGACAGATCAATCGGTGGATCGCGAAGTACGCCACGCCACTGCGAGGAACCACAATGAGTCGACATAAAGCAAATAAAAAATCACCCAAAACTCTGACATCCTTGAAATGGACGACGACCCAAGTGCTCCAATAACTAGCTACACCGCTGATGCCACGTACACAATATGTAAAGAAGAAGAAAAAAGAAATAAGTCCAGAGTCGAGGTAAACAGAACAACAATTGTCCTCTTGTTTTTTAAAAAAAAAAAAAAAAATCATTTCCCTCCCAAAATCCTTTTTTATCATATTTCTTTTCCCCCACTCATTGAAGATTCTCCGGTTAAAAAGAAAAATGCGGCATCCTCGCCCGGGGTCCTCGGTCGGCAAATCAACGAAGACGTCACAGTTTTAATTGCGCGCCCATAACTTACCGGCCGAAATTTCACAAAATTATCCGGCCCGCTCCATCGATCAATCAATCACCCATAATGTTCATAGAGCTCGTCTCTCCTCCACCCCCTCCCGCCGCGCCTCGCAGCTTTTTAATTTATTTTTTCCTCTTGTTTTGTTCCAGGTATGCGCACAAACCTGTTACATGCCCCGTTCCCCGGCACTGCCCACCTGTAGCCGTAAGTCTCTTCCGAGTACCGAGAACCACTCAACTCCAACGGTAACTTTACGTAGATCATGCGGTTTTTGTCTCGTTTTCATGGCGTGCTTATCGACAACTTAACTCAATTTTCACGAGAGCCCTGGAAAGCGTAGTATCATGCGGACGATAGTGTTCATCTCAAAGGTGGAGTTACGCCGTTTTGTCAGCGGTCTCATTTTAACGTCTTCATCTGGCGTGTGATCGATTCGGACAGCTCGCCGAATTTCGGAACCGATTTTTCGGCTCCTGCTGCCATCGCGCGGAGGATGTGTCGGTGGATCATTTCCTATATCAAAAGTTCGATATTAATTAACCCCGAAAGGTGGATAGTTTTTGTTGCCCTGATCGGGGTTTACGTAATGTCGGACAGGTTCTCAATTCAATCAAGCTGCTAAGGGTTAGTCAATACCAAAACCTCCGGCTAATACGGGAAAGAATCATCAGTTCCAGCGCTACTGTTTTTACATATTTTAATGGCACAGTTGGGGCTATCTTCAGATAGACAATAGGTTGAAGCGATCAAAATATCGTTGATGAAACTGCAGAAATGGGTGTACTGGTTTCAGGGGTGCAGAAACTTCCAAGGGTTCCCCCAAAATAAAATTTAGGTTCCCCCATTTTAAGTTTTCGCAGAATTTTGCCCGACACATCAAGTATAACTCGGTCGACAGTTCGATTCCCCCCAAAACAGCGCGCTTGACAGTTAAGTTTCCCCTAACCCCCCCCCCCCCAAAAAAAAAACACTCCCAAGGTTCCCCCATTTTTCTCGTTCTCAGATGGGTTCCCCCATTTCACGCGAACGGCCGTTCGCGTGGTTGGGAAGTTTCTGCACCCCTGATTGGTTTTCGGCGTTACAAACTTCCTGTCATACTTCACATCCTGCATAAAAAAACAACTAGACTTCTTGGAAATTTCACTAATTTTTCTTCTTTGTGTGAAGTATATTTTGTGAAAATGTTTACTTTCTACATAGACCTGCAAAACGGGCTTGGGATTGAAATAGCTTTCTAGATTTAATTCCAAGATTTCATCATAGATTTCTAACAATATTGAAGCATCTAACTCGAGCGATCTTAATTTTTTGTCTGATGATCCAAGTCCTGAATCAATGAATTGGGTCTCAGTCTCCACAATGTAAACGGTCACGCAAAACTTTACAATTTCGCCAGGCAGTGAGTGAAAGTAGTAAGTATAAGATATTCAATTAGACTAAGTCGGGATTCTGACTCCATGAATGACCCCGGACCCGTTCCCGCTAAATAGACCTGAACAGAAGAGAGAAATATGAAATCGATGAAAAAGCTTAATTGCCTCCGATGACACTGTTTAGCAAGACCCGAGAATTCTTTTAGCTCCTCTCTCGAGTCGGGCTTTTTGCAGGAGAAAGCATCGGGTTGGGCATCGGCGGGTCTCCTTGCAATTTTGTCGAGCGCAGCCGCTAATTAATATCATAACGGCATCTGCGAATGCCCGCCGTTGCGACCGCTTTTTCCACATCGCGGGACTTTGCCTATCGCTCGTTTTATATTGTTTCCGTCGAATCCGGATTTATCTAGGACCCGAGTCTGTGCAGTTCCTACTATCGAACTCTGCGATCTCCGTATCTGGGTCGCGAGGACTACGCATATGACTCTCTGTTTCGAGGAGGAAGAAGGAAAAAAGGAAGGAAGAAAATATCGATAGATAGATAAGATTTGTTTTTTTCCACAATTTCAAATAATACACAAGCTACACTAACTAGAAAATCACCGCCCAAGGCATTTGCCGCCCGGGGGATTCCACGCAATTTTACAACTTTTTACAACATCCAAATATCCATCTTCAAATAAGCACATACTTGGATCCGTGCATAGTAAAAAATAGAAAATAAATAAAGAATACAAATACAAATAAACAAGTAGAATTAAAGCCTTAAAAATTTTAAAATTCCCAGTATAGAAACTAACTTGTGCCATTAGTTTTCTTGTGTGGATAGGTTCTCTTATGGATAATAGATATAGTAGCTTCTTATTGCAAAATGCAGTCCATCTGCGGGCTGATTATTGCAATTGATTGACAAAGCTAAAAGAAGACTTCGGGAGTATGGAGCGATCCTATTGGTTGAATTGGGTGGTTGTTATAAGAGGGTAAATCATGGACTAACTAAAGGGTCTCTTATGGGTTGCCGTTAGTTTGTCCATTATTTACCTCCTTTGTCCACTGCAACCACCAACTCCCACCAATAGGATCACTTTATTTCCCTTTTCTCCTCTTTTTCTACAGCTTTGTCTATCAATTTCAGTAATCAGCCCGCTGATGGTTTAACAAGGGCCGCGGTTTGGAGGATTTGACCCATAAGCGATGGTCTACAGCGTGCATAGTTGATAGGGAGATGAAGGATTACGCCGAGCGCATAGGGACCGTGGAAGGATACGTGCCACGGAGGCAGCGAGAGACACGAGGAGGCTGATGGGGGGGGGGGGGTTTGGGTGATGATCCAGGTTAGCTCCTGCTGCGTATTAACACTCATAATTATTGTCAGCTATAAATAAATTTCACACGCTTCCAATTCAGCCGATTCGGAATCGAGAGGCGTCGCACTCATAAAAAAGGCTAAATCTCCGCGAGTCGTGAGCGCCAACTTGCGGAGCCGCGCTCCCACAGGCGGCGCGCGACGCGACCCTCAAAACTAACGTGAGATCGGTAACGCTTCGCAATTTCGGAATCGAGTTTGTTTTGAATTCCGATTAAGTGAAACGACTGATTCAGTGTAAAGGGGCCGTCCCTGAATCTTCTAACGCCGGAAAGCGGCGAGGGGGGGGGGGGAGTTAAATCAAGAACCAAGCCTCTTAATTTGAGCGGATCTCCTTTGATTTAAGCTTAAATCTGATTGAATCAAGAGTCCTTTTTCTTGTCAATGTTTTCAAGAGTCTGGACTCTAGATCCAATGTGTTTTTTTTCCTCAGTGCATTTTGTTGTAACGTATTAACGGATATAGGGGATGAAAGGATTGTTGTATTGTAGCTTTGTTTCTCGCGTCCCCCCTTGTTTTTCTCCTGTTTTGGGGGAAATGGACTTGGCTACCGCTCGAACGGAAGGTTTCCTTGAACGAATCCTCCGTTGGAATCATTAGTCATTTTTAGTCTGAAAATACAATAAAAATTGAAGAATATTGATGAAACGTTTTGAGCCGAAACGTCGCGTGTTTTTTATTGTTATATCTTAGCCTCGTTTCCCGTTCTCCCCCCCCCCCCCCATTGTTTTTCTCCTGTTACCATTGTCTCGGGCGGCTTCGTAAAAATTTGTACCTATTTTCCCCAAGTTTGAAAATCATCGTTCCCGACCGGCCCGTCGCGGCTAGAGTCCCTTTATACTGAGAGTCAAGACAATGTGAATCCATTTCTGATTGGTTCCTGTATTTTAGACCTTCACTGTGTCTCAAACGGGAATAAAGATTACATTTTCACCGATTGCAAAGATTATAGTCTGGAATAGACCAGGGAATTACGGGTTCGGCAAGGAACAAACGGAATGAGAGAAGGTACGGAGAAAGGAATTTGAGAATAGGCCGACCAAAGATTACGAAAAACGTTCAGTTTCTGTAATCTTTATTCCCGTTTGTGACTCCATGAGGGGATGTTGTCTTGACTCTCAGTATAAAGGGACTCTAGTCGCGGCCAACCCCGCGCCGCGCCGTCGCTCGCTGCTTGTGGAACCGCGGCTCGAACCGCTGATATTTCACCGGGAACGCAACGGCAGCGGACCGCAGGGCCGCGGAGCTGGGAAAAAGTCCATCTTGTGTATTTGTTTTCTTCTGCAGAAATCATCGGGCCAGCTACCGCGCCTGCTTCGCGTCTTTGGCGAGCTTGTATCCCTCGGTCATGTCCGGTGCGCAGGCCAACTTTTTTGTCGCCTCGGATTCTCAACCTCCCCCCCCCCCCCCCTCCCTGCATCCTTCAGGGGGCGAGGAGTTGGGGGGTGGACTACAAGGCGTTTCTAATTAATTCTCGTCATGGCATAGGCAGTGGTGATTGGACGGTGAGGAATTTCCTCTTCGTGTTTCGTTCATGAAGAGACGTCCAAAAGTAGCCGGAAGAAGCTATCTCCCGCCCTCGCGTTGGCGCATTCACCAAATGGACTGAATCGATGAAAAAAAGAGGGTGTAAGTCATATTTTGGGGAATGAAAATGAGCTTGAGTTCCATTAGCCGCAACTTTATCCTCCTGTCACATATTGCGAAAAAATACGCCTTATGACCTTTATCTTCAACTGTCAGACTCGCAGAGGGACAAAGCATCAAATCCCTGGTTCCATTTTACGTAGAGGAAGAATCACACGACGGGAAATTGGACACAAACCCCTGAAGATAGCACTTGTTTTATAAGTGAAGTGCAAAAACACAAATAATGTGATTTTCAATATTGCGTTAAAGTTGAATTGCGCAAGTGTACATTGAAGAGGCAACACACACATGGTGTTATTCCATTCATACTGTGTTTGATTTTTAGTGGCCCATCGTGCTCTGATCGCAGCCCCTTGCGGTGCCCAATTTATTTAACATGAAAGTCAGCTCAGAAAAATATATTGCTGACCAATAATTACGCTTAGAATGAGATCGTATAGATGAGTAAAATATCCAGGCTCAAGAAAGTTCGACGATATTAATGAGCTTTTCTAGTCCTGAGCGGCGAATGTGAAGTGGGAATATAGTTCGAATAGCACTATCAGGCTTGTGTGAAACTAATTACTGCGTGTGAGAGCCTTAATTTTAAAGCCTGAAAACTGCAGAGAAGAGACGGTGAAAACGGTCCTAATTTCCCCCCTTTTTCAAACTCTTTTCCACGTACTCAATTTTGACGAATGAGCTCATAATTTATTTTTAAGCACTTACTACGTACTAGTCATCAATATCGTGCATTTTTTGTAGCCGCGTGTCGCTGACCAGCGAAATGAAGTTTCCGGAGCTAGCGTGGCCGAAAACTTTCTCGGAAATTGGGGTCTAATTTCATCGCTATCCCATTTTTTTTCCTGGAAAATGGAGCATTTCGTTCAACGCGGAACGTCGTAGTAAAGCCACGCCGATCACCTTAATATCCCGTTAGCGACATTAACGACCGAAACTCTATCCGCAGTTCGCCCACACGGTGAACTATTTTGTTTCCCTCGTAATTACTGAAATTTGGCCGCGCCCCGCCCATTTAATCACTGCTTTAACTGATTCGGACGGTAACCATGCATATGCTATTGTTCTTTCGGGCAGGAGAGTCTTTTCGTCAGCGGCCACTTATCGTGACTAATTTGCCTCCTTTTCTACCCATCGCATCATTGCTATGGGAATCACGTTCTTGGCTCACGAATTATTGAAATGGTCGTTTCAAGTTTCAAATTGCAGCTATCGTCGCTACCGACCCGATGATAATTTCGGAGATGAAAAAAACTAAAGGGTTCTCCGAGTCTGGTAGGTGGTGGAGAAAGGAGACATACGCAAGGATGGAAGTAGAGCCCAAACTCAAAAGAACCCTACTTTAAGCAATAATTATTTCGAGCTACTTGGTGAACCAGATTTTTTGGATATCTATCTTTCGAAAAATTTTGCACGCACCGGCTCTTTTCCTTGAGCTTGAGCACAGATGCTTTCTTTCTTGCATGATTAAGTTTCCTCTCGCACCTCCACTTTTTTCCGTCGTGTAAAATACCTGAGTCCCGAGATGTTAAAGTTGCTGTCCGAGTGATGATGAGGAGTGAAAGTTGCTAGCAATTCCACAAATGTCTTTTTTCTAAAAAAAAAAGAATTCTCTCGTTCGAACGTATCAAAATTATCACAACGCCCTATGTCGCTGAGTCTTCAGAATTTTCAGGTTAGGTGCTGGTACTCGCGAACCGCTACGTAGGTCGCAAAGATCATACCTACTACCATGGTAAGAAAACCCGCCGTCTGTGTCTTCAGACGTCGCCACATTTCCTTAAATGAAGGACAAATTTCTTGGAAAAATTGCGAGTCAATTCTAATTTTGCAGAAAATTTCAAGCTCAACTTAATCGAAAGTATCCGACAAAGGGTGAGTTGCGGCAGCTTCAAAATCGCGTTTTGATGATTTCAGATCACAGATAAGCAGAAAATTATATCTATCCAAACACCAAGTTCTCCCGTCCTATAGAACGGAGCTGAGCTGCTCAGCTCAGGCAATGCGAATGTGAAATACTTTTCTATCCTTGCGTTAAAGTCACCGCCAATGTCGCGCACACCGGCGGTGACTTTAACGCAAGGATAGAAAAGTAATCCACATTCGCATTTCCACCGATAGGATCCCTCCATATTCTTTTTGTCTTCTTTATCCGTCGCTCTGTCCATAAATTTCAATAATCGAGCCGCAGGCCAAATTTTTAGTGTTTTTCTTTGTTCTTCGTCACAGAAAGACATTGCATCCGGGGAAATTTGGCAAGGTTCGAATGCTGATACGAGGTTTTTCCTTCGAGCGATAGTTCGAGTCCCGGCGCTGGAGCCGAAGAACGCCGTCCCGCGGGTCCGGGTGTGGGTTCTCGAAAAATGATGCACGATGCAGTCGTGGCCGTTGACATCATGGCGGTTATCTCGCACGGTCCCTCATTCATCTCGGCGGCCTCCCGCTCCCCGTCCTCGGGCCCGGGGCCCCCCCTCTCAGCACTTAGGGCGACGACAGTATCGCGATAACGTCGTCGCGCGAATCGGAGCCGATGATGTATCGCGGTGGTGCGCGTCACCCGGCGTCCGAGCGGGAGTATCGCACTGGTGCCGGGGCCGCCATCTCGCCGGGACGCTCCGTCGCTCCGCGCTCGAGCTGTGATGAATTCAATTAGCGGGATTTACGAGACGCCCCGACGGACGGCCGGAGCGCGGTGGTCCCGGGCCCCGAGTGCCCCCCCCCCTCCCCGGACACCACCCCGGCTCTCGTTGCCGCCCGGGGCAGGTACCCGGTACCGGCACCCGCGCCCCGGTAATTCCGGAGGGGACAGTGCGGGATCAGGGTGTCTACAAGGCCGAAATTTCCGGAAATACACGGAGACAAAAACTTCGTACGTGGGACCCGAAGTTAAGGTCATATGGATCTCTGAGGTTTGGATCACACATCTGAAACTTCAGTTCTTACATCTGAAGTACTTCGGTTTTCACATCCAAAGAACTTCGGTTCTCACATCTGCAGTACTTCAGATGTGAGAACTGAAGTTTCAGATGTGTGATCCAAACCTCAGCAGCTGGACCTAAAGTGTTCAGATGCTCAATCCGAAAACTTCAGAGATCCATATGACCTAAACTTCTGGTCCACGCACGAAGTTTTTTTCTCCGTGTAGTGCTGATTTTTTAAGTGAGGTCCGGAAGCATTGAAAAAGTGCGGAAATCCCGCAAGAAGGTCCGGAATTTTTTCATTTTTTGTCATTTTTGTTGCAATTTGAGCGAGAAATTCAAATTTTTGAAATTTTTCGAATTTCGTTAAATGAAGGTACTGAAATAGTACTGCTTTTTTCTGTTGAGGCGGTACTGAATCTCTTGAGAATGTACTGAAAAAGTGCGGTAAAAGTACCGATTTTTGGCCAGCCTGTTTTGTAGACACCCTGACGATGTCCCGAAGTTGAATCTCTTCAAACTCAGCTCTCAGAAAGAAAACAAGACTTTTTCGTTCTGTGTGGTTTTTTCCAAGACTGGTCCAAAAACCTAAAAATAAGTTTGGTTTATTTGAGGTTAGCAACGTGAATGGGACATGGAAGTGTCAATTTTCATATATAATCATTCGTAGGTGTCGTCACAATCAAGAACACGATTTTTAGCGCTGAAAGGTCGATTATTGCGTAGAACTTGGAAATGAAGGAGAAAATATACATGTGCACTTATACATAGTAAATCACCCACCCTTAGTAGCTTCAATGGGAACCTCCCTGTTTTCGTTCCTGGCTCTTGACTTGCCTGGGGTACTTCCATTCCTAGTTGCGCATCCTGGTTAATTGTTGTTTTCTCCGCCTATTCCCTATTTCAATTTCATGCTCTAAACTTTCCGGAGCCCCCTTATTTTGCGGAGATTGATGCATTTCTGGCAACGCCGCTTGCATTCGGAATTTTGCATGGCCCGAGTGGCGAATGGCGGAGCGGCGCCATTGTTGCCAGATGATTCCGAAAAATTAGCATCCCCCGCTCATTTACACGAATAAGTTATCCACATTCTATAGCAAAATCCGGCAACTTTTTGCGGCGCGAATCACTCCCCGTGAACTTGCCGCTCTAGTGACTCGCCGAGATCCCAGACGAAAAGGAAAAAGAAAAAGAAACGGAAAGCTCCGGAGAAATTAAAAAAAACAAATAAAGATCAAACCGTGGCGCAGATTTTCTGGTCGGCGCGCTCGCCCGTGCGTTGGCCCAGGTCGGGGTGGCGGCGCACGTGAGATTGTACCGCCGAGAGCTGCCAAATTTCCTTCGATAAAATGTTTATTTATGAGGAACGTTATGAAGATATTTCCTTGAAACAGGATTTCCACAGTCAGGGAATACTGGGAAATGACAGAGAGTTTTAAAAAGTCAGGGGAAACCGGGGATCGTCCGAGAAAATGACGTAAATGTCAGTTAATATTTGTTAAATCAGCTTTATCTGCTGTCTCGAATGGGTTTGAGGTTTCGAACAACAAGTGCCTGAAAAGTATTTTCAATTGAGCCCCCTTTAACCATCTGTCTTAATTGTCAGGGGATTTCACCGAAATGTGTCCGGGAACTTAGGGAAATGTCTGCAAAATTTCATTTTCTAAATTGTGTGGCAACCGTGTTGAAATTTTCAGGAACCTCAGGTGAGATTGGGAACGAAATTTTCTGAAAAATCGGAAGGAAAATATTCACAAGTTCACCAGGAAATTCGTGTTTTATCGAAGGAAATTTGGCAACGCCTGATCGCTCATACGGCATTTTTCCTTAGCGCGGTAGTATAGGCGGTCTCTTCGGTCTGTGGCGCGGGGGTTGGTGGGGGGAGGGGGGTCGAGGAGTACCCGAGCATGCACTTCGGAAATAAGTTTTTCACTCCTTGACGGCTCAGTGTGCAATTGTCGACGAATTCACCACGCTTGCGATTCGCCCGCCTCCCCCTTCACTCCCTTGCTCCATGTCCCTCCCTCGTGAAGCACACGCCGGATCCATGACGTCATAGGTCAAAGCCACGACCTTCCCTCTTGAATTGTCTTTCTTTTCCACCTCGATGAATGATTTAAGTCTAGACGTCACTGATAAAACGAGGAAATTTGCAGGTGTCTGCAATTTGATGAATGTCGTGGTTAAGTGGAAACTACCTTGTGAACTGAACACGAGGATGCCATTGGTCCATTAATTGAAAATGTATTGGAAAAGATACGACAAAATTATTTCATCCACTAAAAAACGTGCGTTTGAACGGGAAATCCGCCAGATAACGCACTTGCCGGTGCATTTTCTCTCTTTTCAATCTAGTTTTTCAACACCTGATGAAAATTATAAAAAACCCCAGACTATCAGCTCTTTAAGCTCTTTTCGATGAAGCAATTAAAATTTTGAGCGAAAATTCCTCATTGTGTGGATGAAGGACTCTTTGAGAAATTGAAGGAGATCATGTTATTCTTTGGGTCCAATTCAAAATTATGTGAACCGAATTCAGCAATGGAAAACTCACAAGCGTTGGAATTTTTATGGTTCTCTATTTTTTAAAAAAAATCAATCCCATCTGCCAACAAGGAACTACTATCCAACCATAAAAAAACCCTTATCTGCCCAAAGAAACTAAAGGCACTTATGCCCTAAATTAGTTAGAAGTAGGAGCCCCTTATCAGAAGATGCAGTTCTCACGGCAGCTTCTGAGTGAGTCTAGTTTTTTGATCTGCTTTTGGTTTTGACACTAAAATAATCGCTGATTTAGTGGCCAAATTGCAGTAGCACACGATGTGGCGAATTTTTCCGAAACAAACGATAGTATAACACTGTGCGAGTGCCTCAAATTTTAAATAATTATTGTTAATGACACAGATGAATGGAGCACAAGCGTAAGGCTAGAGTGGAATCATCCACTAAATGCCCATAGTTTCTGGAACAGAGCTTGATGGGCAAAGAACAGCGAGGATACTGGGAAGGAGAGGGCGCACTCCGGGGTAGGAGGAGAGAGGGTACGGCAACTGGTTTATCCAGTCAGATGAAGCCGATGTATCTTTCTCTCGGATATTCAAATCAGCGTCGCCGTCCACTTCGCTGCGGCCGCATCGAGATTTTCCACGCTTTCTTACGGCGGATCGAACGATAAATCGACTTTCGATCTTCGGTAGCCACGCCGCACGAGACCGTAGAAAGTATCGATCGGATTTCGGCTGCAGCGATCTGTATTTTCGGATGACCTTGATCGATTAAAAGCCTTTCTAAGATAGGAATTTATTGAGGTCATCAAGGTCAATCGATAACGATCCAATAATCGACGCGTAGCTCCTTCTCTTTCGCTAGGTTAGCGAGCACCAGGTCTTTCTTCTCCTTGCATTGATTTGGGTCCGTGGATCTGTATTCTGCAGCCCTCAGGACCAAAGAAAGAACGCCGTCTTATCATACTGCGAGCTGGTCACCGAAATTGATAGACTAAGCGATAGACAAAGAAGAAATAGGGAACATGCAGTAATCTTAATTGTTGAATCGGGTGGTTGTTTTAGACTAAGGGGGAAAATGATGGACTAACTACAGGGTCTCTCGTGGGGTGCCGTTAGTTAGTCTATTACCGAGATCCTTTGTCTATTGCAACCATCTGCTTTCACTAATAGGATCGCTATTTTTCAGTTCGTCATCCTCATCTATCGCTTTGTCCATTAATGTAAATAATCAGCTCGCAGGCGTTGGCCAGTTCGCCGTTTCCCGGATGAATGAACGTAAATCCACCAACTACTCAAAATTCACAATTTACAATTTACACAAGCGATTCAACTTTTTACAACAGTACCTGTGCAAAGTGCGTCCAAAATTCGTCTGATTTTTCACAAGATCAGAAGAAAACTCGGCAAAATGTTTGTTAGGAATGCCCGAAACTCTCCTGGTAAACCCGTTGCTTTAAAGCCCGAAGACTTTTTTTAAATTCACTGAAAGCTAGTTTTTCCTTGCCGTGCGTTCAAGTCCCCATCGCAGCTCAGCAAGCTCTAACAGTCCAAATGCCACCAGGACCTTTCCCGAGGTTTCATTTTAGAGAGGAACCAAGCCACATCAGCTACCTCCAAATTGACCTGGGCAATTCAGTTTTTTTGCGAGAGAACATTTGTGCGGATTCCTTTGAAAATTTTAAGGAATTTGCTTCGTACTATGCAGAAAATTCACTGAAATTTGCAAATTGAAAATTGCCCAGTTAAATTTGGCAAAAGCTGATGTGCCTTGGTTCCTGTCTGTTTAACGGGGTTCATTTCATCCCATTTCGGGCAAGTCCAAAATACTTCTTCTACATTTACCAGAGGTTTGTTCCTCTTGTGCATTTAAGTCCTTATCGCGGTGCAGCAAGCTTTGCTAGCCCAACAAGTCCAAATGCCACCAGGACCTTTCCAGGGGTTTCTCCCAAGTTCCGGCATCCGCATTTCCCGAGAAAACTTGGATCCCCAAGGTTAGGTCCTCAGAGTAGTTAGTCTCCACCCTCAATAGATAAAGTGTTTGAGGTTGCAGAAGTGCAGGCATGCTCATGGCGGCGCGGAGTAATTTAATCCTTGATTACTGCATTGCTCTGTGCCGAGAGAATAAATGAAAATCATCATCCAGATTGTCGGAGATATTGTTCCCACAGGGAGGGGAAAGGGGCGGCGGGGAGGGGGGAGGGGGCCCTCCGTCGGTGTTTTCGCCGTGGACAAGCCGCAGTCGCATCCAGGCGCGAACTGCGAGCCCGCGGAACATGCATCATACATATTTGAGATGCTATCAGTAATAAATTAATGAAAACTCGGACGTTGATAAGTAGGTATTTCTGTTTTCTCGCAGCCAACAATGAGCACTTCTCGGGTGTCGCATCGCCCGCTACTCGCGACGGTGCCAGATTGACTCCGGACGAGTCGAAAATTTTTTTCAGTTCGGTCGATGTAGTATAAACTAAAATTACGGACCTATCATCAAAGAGGTTAGGTCATGTAGCTTTTAGGGTTCAAGAGGGCAGCTAACTTACGAGTTTAATTTATCCGGGGTGATTTTATTTTGCAATATTGTCACGAACCGTTGTTTGTACTCGTATAGCACTATTTGACGTATCGCTAATTTTGCCCCGAAAACGCATATTTGCGGAAGAACACTCTTTCATGAAAATTCTCGGTCATCTTGGTTCGATATTAGAATCTGAAGGTCGGCAGTGGCATTTTTCGTGTTAGAAGCTTGGATACCCTTTTGGGTCCTAAGAGTTCCATACTTCGACTTGTCCTTTCTCCTATGGGAGATTTTGTTTCTGATATCCTACTTTAACAATCTTAGAAGCATTTCGTTTAAACTATAGGTCCATTTTTAGGGCACGTCTCTGCAAGGCGCGAACATTTTCCATCCGTCGGGGAAGGAGGCTGCCACCCGCCCTCTCCGCGACTTGGTCTGCAATTGCGACCTTGATCTCCTGAAAGAACCCTAGTTAAACTCCGTAAGCACGGCCGATCAATGGCATCGTGGCAGTTAGTCTGCAGTCGAGAAGGCCGCGACGGGGTTCTCCAACTTCACCAGTCATCACTGCGGTTACCATCGTCCGTCTGAAACGATGACGACGTCTCGTCGCAGCCGATTTCGCGTCATTAGTGGTTTCCCAACCACCTTGTTTAGTCTGCGTTTCAATCCCGCCACCCCACACCCCTCCCCCTCCATCTCTGGTGCCCGCATCCATGCTCACCCGATGAACATATACCGCGCGCGTCTGAGAATCGCAGTGTGTTCTCCCTATTTTCATAGTTTTGATGTTTGAAAGCGGCTGATGTCAATTCCTATGGGAACCCGAAGGAAAATGAAGTATGAACGGATTGGTACACTCGATGAAAGCTGGCTTTTAGCGGGCTCTGATGACGTAGCTAGGTGGAGAAAACTGCGTTTGTTGATTGGCTGAAGTCAGCCTCAGGCACCGTCTTGCTACCTCAACTCGCTGTCGGTTTTTGATTAGCTTTTTCTCCCTTTCAAACCCTTTTTTAAAACTATTCAATGAAATATTTGGAGTTTTCAAGTTTGAAGCTAGAATTATGCATCACAACGCTACCATAATTCTGTGTCACCGATCTATTTGGTGTGCAGTTCACATTGTTCAAACTGCGCGCTTTAGAAGTTCGCACGATTCCCGCAATTTCCCCATTTCGTCATTTCAAAGACGAAGGAACGTAACTCCATTAGGTTTCAAAATTAACTCCAAAACCTCAACGTTTCGCTCGAATTTACCCGTGCAATTTTGGTCCATAGTTTTTCCAATTTCCGCCTGATATCAGTAGAAAAATCAGAGAAACTTCAGTCCGAAATTCCCAAGATTTTCCCGGTCAAAATGGAGTTTCCCGGGGGAAATTTGGCAACATTGAAATTCAGTTACGTTGTTTCGTGGGGAAAACGTCAATTTGGCGCGTAACAAAGGACGACAACAGACGAAGACAGAAACAAAGACAAACAGACATAAGAGAGAGAGACGCGCCACCGGGAAGATCATCAAGTCTCTTCCGGTAGATGACGTCATCACACATCCGAAGGGAGGCGCGTCCCTAAAGTCGAGGGCATTGGCGGATCCAGCAAAATGGCAACATTGTTTTCCTCCATTTGAACCCATGGAAATGTGTCGATTCTTGGAGGGGCCAGGAGCTCCGACAAGAATCGATTATTTAGCAAAGGTTTAAATGGACGAAACCCGGTGTTGTCAAATTGCTGGATCCGCCTCTGGTCGAGGTTGACAGGACGGTGTCGCCGATTTCTGGACGACGGTGATCCCGAGCGCCGCCGAAAGATTTTATGCAAATCCAGTGCCCTCTCACCCCCCTTCACCCCCCTTCACCCCCCCTCACCCCCTCGCCCCCTTAGTTTTCCACGGCAGAAACAGCGGAAGGGAAGACCAGTTTCCTGCCAATTGCCCGCTTGTTGATTTCGTGCGTTTGGGTCTCAGCCTCAGCTCGAAGCGAGGGTGGGGATTCGGGAAGGGGGGAGGGGGGGCACGGGGTCCGCCGCGACTGTGTTTACGCTCGCATTTCGCGTGTCGGGGATTTTGCCGCGTTGCGATGTAGTGAGCAGTATTCCGTGTTTGTAGGGCTCTCGAAAGGAGAGGATAGGATGTGTCGTCATTAATGAGATTTCGGGAGTTGATTCAATTTTGTTCAGTAAGCCGAAATCTAGTGGAAGTTTAATCTATCGCTGCTTAATGTATTGGCGTTTTATATCGTGTTAGAGTAAATAAAAGAATGTAATTATGCTTTCTTTATAACTTTCAAAATGATGACTTCAGATTTGGCCATTGGAGGTATGTGTTACCGCTACCGTACACAGGAAAAATGCCGTAACTCCGATCAATACTTTGCGCATTTTCCTTCCACTCACACTGATATATTACCAGAAAACTGATCTTGATGATGCTTTATATTGTAAGTTTGAGTTATCAATGGTATTCTGCAGTTATTTCAGAATTAAAAAGGGATAAATGCTGGTGAGTTTTCCGGTACTAATTTTAGTATTTGTAAAATACTAGTAGTAGAGTATTTGTAACATACTAGTAAATTACTAGTAGAGTAAGAATTTTGTCAGAAAAAAACTGAAAAAAATCAAGAAAGAAGTTACAGAGTTCTTGCTGTGGACGGTAGTTTAGTGAAAGCCCTTTCCAGCTCTCTCTGTCTCTAGGCAGCAGTTAAAATTCGTCTCGTCAATCTACGCACAAACGCCACTTCTAGTGCTGCATCATAGGTCTCAATCGATATTCATCAATTTATTCTCATTCGCAGCATTAATAAAACCTACGTCATTGTTGTTTGTAACCCAACTCGGTTTTAAAGAGAATCCTCATGGTGACGTCAAGACTAAGATCGTCCGCCATTTTGAAAATCCAGCATTTGATTGTATAAAATCTGCGGTTAAAGGTCCAGTTACACGATCAAATTGAGCCATCAAATTGGACCTCTCATTGGTCGCATCCTCACCTCAGGTCTTTTTCCACCAATCAGAGCTTCAATTTGACGGCT
Organism: Bemisia tabaci; assembly: GCF_918797505.1. NCBI lineage: Eukaryota > Metazoa > Arthropoda > Insecta > Hemiptera > Aleyrodidae > Bemisia > Bemisia tabaci. The sequence continues at coordinate 23,957,407 of NC_092799.1, read as the reverse complement.
CAATTTGATCGTGTAACTGGTCCAAAAGAGTAATCGACCTCCTCAAGCGAGGTGGCCTCCGCGATTTTCGGAATTTTCATAACGAGCATGGCAACACCAAAACGGGTGAGCAACGGCCGGTAGTGTCTGGAAAGTTGTCACGGATTGAGGGTGGAGCTCCTACGGCTACGAGCGGCCGAGACGAAAGCGATGGGGTGAGAGCGCTGCCCTGCGACCGTGTGAGAGAGTATCGTGTTACTCGCAGCTCGCGAAATCGCGCTCCGGGGTCGAGGGGTGGGTGGAAAATGAAAATGAATTAATATGAGTAATTAAAGGAGAGGAAAGGAGAAGGTTCCCGTTTTATTCGCGGAACGCGGATTGTCATCACCAAGACGGCCAAGGTCTTCAGGTCGTCTCTTTAATTTGCATTTTCGCCGCGACCGTCTGTAATTTTTTTAAATGTAGGTATAAAAAATATCGGATTCAGAAGAAAAAATTGCAAACGAGAAAAGGCGACAAAATCTCCACTTCCTGAGAGTATAGTAATTTCTAATTTTGTCGTTTCTATCAATATAAGAGACAGCACTTTTAATTGTTCGAGTAAAGAGAGGAACCAAACTAAACACGCAATTTGGCCTGAAAGGAGAACATGACGAGAACTTGAGATGAAAAGGAGAAGCCCTCGACGCGGCGGCCGGCGTGTAACACATATTAGCGCCTACAAGACTGCATGAATACTTTACGCATTGCGTCAAACACAGTGTGGTCAGCAACGGTCCTCGTGAAACGCATAGCGCCTACAAGACCGCATGAATACTTCTCGCATTGCGTCGAACACAGTGCGTTCAGCAGCAGTCGGTGTGAAACGCACAGCGCCTACAAGACTGTAGGAATGCTTCACGCATTGCGCCAAACTTAGTGCGGTCAGTTTGTTCTTTCTTACTTTTTCGTTCATTTCTTATAAATGGAAGGCCATGTCCACACAGCGATAGGCTTGCGGAACTTAACTTTCGCGCAAAGTTCCGTGAACTTTTGCTAGTAATGTTCACAGGGCTTGCAAAAAATGTGTCTAACACGAGTAAACGCGTCTTACACACTCCTCCCCGCTGCACGTTTACTTGCTGGTTTTTATTGATGTTTCAAAACGAATGAGAATAAGGGGACGGCAAAATACAGGCGGCCCATGGGCGGCAAGTGGGAAAATCCGGCCCTGTGTGGACTAACTGTAGGGTCTCTCGTTGGATGCCTTTAATAAATCTATTACCTACCTCCTTTTTCAATTGCAACCACCCGCTTCCACCAATAGAATCTCTCCATATCCTTTTTGTCCTCCTTGTCCTCTTTGTCTATAGCTTTGTCTATCAATTTCAATAATCGGCCCCAGCCGTTTTTCTTCCATATTTTCTCCGCGTTTTCACCACCAGGAAAAGTTCGTTCCCCCTCTCGACCTATCCCAACTCGGCCGACGAAAGGCGTCCATCGGCGACGAAGCGTCGACCATACATGTTTGTCCATTGCAACCACCCGCTTCCACCACTAGGATCTCTCCATATCCCTTTTGTCCTCTTTGTCTTTAGCTTTGTCTATCAATTTCAAAAATCGACCCCAGCCATTTTTCTTCTACACTTTTTCCGTGTTTTCGCCACCAGGAATAGTTCGTTCCCCCCTCTCGACCTATCCCAACTCGGTCGACGAAAGGCGTCTATCGGCGACGAAGCGTCAACGTGGCGGGGACCGGGCGAAGCGCAGCGGTGCGATGCGGCGTTGTCGCGGCGAGCGTCGCGGGCCGGGCCGGGCCGTAGCGCAGCGTGGGCAGGAGCGCCGGCCGCGCCGCAACGCAACGCAACGGCGCGGCGGCTCGCTGCGCTGCGCCGCGCCGCGTTCGACCGGGCATGGGGGCATGTTCACACCTCGCTAATGAGACAGTTCCGTGACTGTCACGCTTTGTTTTAGCTTTCCTCCGTGCCCTCGCCCCGCCCGGCCCCCCGCCCCCCCCCCCGTCCCCCACCATCCGCCGCTGTGACATGTACATTGTACGTACCACACACCGCATTGTGACTGCCATTAGGTTGTGTAGTTAATTCACCTTTTAAACGCCCCCTCCCTCGCCGCCCCCGCGCCCCTTCGCGCGTCCGCTGCCCTTTCACCCTCACCACTCCGCCCCCCCCACACGGGGTTTTCGCTTTTTTGAAACTTGGTTCCGGGTTTTTCCGCCGTGAGTGTCTCCCGTTGTTTTTCGGTTGGAAAGCTGTCGAAACCCCCAAGCAAGAGCGTTGGGTTATTTCACGGCGTTTAAAATAATATTTTTCCGTTCAAATTTTGAAGAAAGTCGAGTTGATGGACTCGTAGAAAGCGTCAAACGAGACATAAACTAGACTACATTTTGCAATTAGGAACTTTAAATTCTGGATCGGTTTAGAAGCAACGTAGCAGCATTCGTTTCCCTATGCACATAAGTGTTTTTAGGGATGAGCCAGAAATTATTGTTCCGAATTGCAAAATGTAGTCCAGCTTTGATGCACTATAAAGAAGGACATTTAATTAAAAGATGGATAAACAAGACTAAAAAATTAGTGAAACACTAAAAGGCAGGACGTTTTGAGCTGTTACCAGCTCATTTTCAGCTGCAAAAACACATAAAAACAAGTAAAAAATTGAGTGGCGACCTGACCCCAGCCGTTATCACGTAACCACTCTACTTGGATGGACTTAAAGTAATTTAAAGTTAAGTAGAGCCATTTCTCAGCCATTCAGTGTCGATTGCACGTATTTATGCTGAAATGATTATGTGCATAGGATATTCGTGTATCTTGATTTTTCTAGCTTAAATATGTACATCTAAATCTAGTAAAATGAAGTGAATTTGACTCGAAAGTATCGTCAAATTTGATTAGATTTAATCTTTATTCCTGGAACAGAATATATTAATTTCCAAGAACCTATGGATCCTTCTGTTCTGTAGAATAATTCAGTTCGCACAAAATTTTTTTCATTTTCGAATTTTGTTTATTTTGCGCTGCAACTTTATGGGGCTGCCTACAGATGTGCAACGCCGAAACAATGCATTGATTAAATGAATGCACACTCTTTGAAATTGGTAATTATAGTTCAGTCTAATTTCAATTCCGATCGGCGGGGCGTCTCATCCTACATTCGCGAGGCCGGTGACTGGCAGAGAAGTAATGACACCTTCAACTCGAAGACAAAGAGAGCGGTGCAAACGGAAACACATTGTGTCGCCTCTCCTCCAGTCCAACTCCAGCCACGCATATCTCACCTCCGATTCCTTGGCCCATTTGCCATGTCCTGTTCGAACTACCAAGTTTTCCCCGCGAACAATGCGCGCTCTCGCATTAAGTCTCTCACTGCTCCGAACAACCCATCTATAACGAGTGAATTAAAAATTAAGAAACTTCGAACACTCCAGAAACTGACGGACATTCAGTATAAGAAGAGTAGGAAGTCCATGAAAACGTGTATGAGTGCTACTGCTGGCAGATGGTTTGTTTTGTTGACTCTGCGTTTAAGTCTCCGAACCAACAGAAAGTGAACTTAACTTGGGTTGTGAACTCGCGTTTTGGTTCGTAATACTTAAAGTGAATATTTTCTCTTGGTTTTCCTCTTTACCTTTCAGGTTAGGTAAAATATAATAAGTTTGGAGCTTACTTGCATGCTCAAAACGCGACCTCTAAGACTCTTGAAAAATGTGAGTGCCGCAAGGCGCCTTCAATTTCGCTAGCTATGCAATTTGCGCTCCGGAGAGTTAATATAGTTGCTTCTGAAATTCCATACCGTTTGCCTAGTTCCTTTTTGGATCTTACCAGCTGGTAGAACTGTTCGAGATGCCCTAATCTAAATTAACAGACTGACACGCGCACCAAAGTGATTTATCCATATATTGACCCTAACTAAAATATTTCTCTGAGCTGGCCTAGTATTTTGGGACAGGAAGAGAAGACGTTCTAACCTCTGGTAATGACGAGGTGAGTCATTACATCTTAAAACAATATTTTTTTAAAGGGAAAAACGAATCTCGAATATGATCTAAGATTATGATGCACACTACAATATTGTCTATATTAATTGATTGATATAGCTGATTGGCTGGCGATTACTTCATTGGATTGTGTCCTGAACAGGCGCTAAAACTAAGATATGCGAAGTAAATCAATGGACTATGCCACATTGATGAAATATATAAATACGCTAATTAACACCTCACTTTTCTGAACAGATATGGTACGAAAGAAACACTTTCCTGCGGAGATGCGGTACAAAATTACGCGGAAAACACGTATACTTCAAAGTAAGATGTCCCTGCATGCATGTCTCCGTCGACGGGCTCAAATAGATCCATTTGAATAAGTTGGTATTTGTGCATCCTGCTGTCTGGTCGCTGTGATGTCGCAGCGCTTTGAGTAGTGCCTCGTCATCAGTGGTGAGGCGTGAATGATCGATAATCGATACTTCACCATTGGGAGCTATGGTAAAGAATCGATTAATAAGGTGTTCGTTGCGAACACCCTGTCTATCGATCCTTTTCCATAGGTTCGAATGGCAGATCAATCGATATATCGCAAAGCACGCCACGCCACTGCTCGTCATTAGAATCTCAAGGAGGAAAACAGAGCATTTATGATGGAATAAATGTGGGACGATAACAATGGGTAGAAGGCGCGATTGAAGATGAGCGGCGAGGAAATCGGCATCGGAGAGAGGACCGGACAACCCCCTAAGACCCCCCGGACTAGGATGGTGCTCGAAGAATGGTTCTGGTGGGAGGGGTCGTGCCCCCATCGGCATTTTATGTATGATCTGTGTGTCTGGCGTTCGGACCCACAGAGGCCTGCATATCATGAGTCATCGAGAGGATGAGGAGACTTAGAAAGCGGATTTTCTCCACTTATGAGGCGAAATATCGTTCGTTCTTGAAAACACAGCGTGTAAGATGCTGAGCCGGGGTGTCTGCAAGTCCGGAATTTCCGGAAATAGTACTGATTTTTTCAATGCGGTCCGGAAGTACTGGAAGGGTGCGGAAATTTTTTAAAATTTTTTCGTCATTGTTGTCGAAATTTGAGCGAGAAGTTCAAATTTTTGAAATTTTTCGAATTTCGTCGTTCGAAGCTCGGGATCTCCTTCCTGGAGTGAGCGACTGCGCTATCTCTGGGCCGATGCCGGAACCATCGGTTCGGATCCTTGGTTTTCGACGCCTCCTCCTGCCCGATGTTATCGCGGGTCCGTCACTTCGCACCTGTCATCTTTTCCACGCCTGCCCGGGCTCTAATGATGCCGGGGATGAGACGCTGCTTTTTCGAGCTGTCTTACATTAGCGCACTTGCCGAATCACCGTCGCAGCCGCTATCTGTCAGTGTTAAATCCGGAAAATTCGCTCTCTGTGGCAACGCAGCTATTTGACATTCAATGCGTGTTCAGAAATATTTTTTTCAGAATTTCAACCCCGAATGGAACTTTAGACGGGATAAAACTTAAAGTACTTCAAATTGTGTTTTCTCTTCAGTATTCACGCTGGATACTTTTTTCAGAATCAGCTGATGAGTGAGAATACTTCAAAAAAATGTCTCTCGGATCCAGAGTCTATAGACTCTTAAAAAAGTTAACTAGAAAAAATACTCATGACTCAAACGGATCTCTGCTTGAATCAAAAGGAAATTGGCTTAAAGTAAGACGGTGGTGCTCGATTCAAGCAAAAATCCAATTGAATTAAGAGTTTTTTTTTTTTTTTTTTTTTTTTTTGTTAAATTTTTTTACGAGTGTGGACTCCGGATCCAAGAAGTGTCCCCCCCCCCCCCCCTAAAATTAGCGTTCCTTTTTTCCAACAGAATCAGGAAATTCAAACTCTCCACCCGAGAAAAAACCAAATACAACGCAGCTCTCTCGGAAAAAGTTTTGTCATTGACGAATCATTCAGGTATGTTGACTTGTACGTCCCGTCATGAAATGGTTTACTTTTCTACCTTTGCGTTTATGTCTCCAAGCTTTCCTGCGTGTTTCTCGATTCATCAAGGTGTTGTAATCGCGGGGACCTCAACAAAGGCGTTAACAACTCCACGCTCCACACACAACAAATTTTTCTCAAAAGCTGTTAGAAACCATCAACTCCTAGTTGCACCAACTAAAGCTTTCCAACGTGGCGTCTAAAATCTTTTTCCGTATTCACTATCACACACTGGACCGAGTCAATAGGTGAAGTCGAACAAAATTTGGAAACTTTGAAAGCTTCTATTTTCGAAAATGTAAAACAAAAATATTTAAGGGTGGTTCCATTGGTTTTAACGTGAAATTTCCTTTCAGAAACACCCCTTTATATTGAATTTGTGACGGAATAAACATCAAAATTTGAAATTTTAGCCTAAAATGTCTTGTCCGACAGACCTCTTCTTCTAGTTCGGTCTACTGTGGGACATCAGAGTTCTTTCTTCCAACTGCCTATAATGAAGAGATAAATGAGTGTCCGCGTTTGACCTTGCGGGAAACTCGATTGAACCTAAAGTGGCGCAGAATATCCGAGTCCGTATCGGGCGGATCAAATTGAATTCCCTCTCTCGGCTCGATCCGAAAGTTATTTAAAACGCTTTGAATCGGGCATTCGGGGGCAGGATTCCCATGGAAGGGACGGATTCACTTAAAAAGCGGCATTAGTCCGGGTAATTCTTTTCCCGCCGCTCTAAGTGCCTCAATTCGCAGGCGAGGGACCCGACCGGACCGTCATATCCGTCAGTGCCAAATAGCCCCCCACCCCCCGCCCCCGCCCGCAGGCCCAAATCGAATCGAGCGGTGTATTTCCGATAATCTGATTTATACTTATCTCCCGGTCCCCGCGACAACTGTAGGATATTTCGCGGAGCTTTTAGACGTCCATCACCAGCTTCGCCGTCGTCCTCGTCCACCTCCGGGTCGATTCTGGAAATACTATCGAATAACCTGATTCGATAAATTGCACGGCTAACATAGCAATCTATCGATTGTCGAATGCCTAACTTTAATCCATTACGAAGATAGGAATTCATCGATTGTTGAATGGTTATCGAATGACCTGAATCGATATATTGCATCGCTAAGATAGGAATTTATCGATCGAGGTTGTTCGATAGCGATTCAACGATCCAGGCGCTGGGCAGCGCGGCTTAAGTGGATCTTAATGTTATTTTTCTCTCCTCGAGAGCGTTTCATGTTAATTCGGAGGGGATTTTTTTCCGCCGTTCCAAAGAGCTCCGCAAGCCCTCGCTGTTGGCCGGTCCGATATCGGTTCGATCGTGGAATCTTTCCAGAGAAAAAAGGAGGATAGAGGGAAAAGGATGGAGAAAACTAAAACGTGTCTTTTTCAGGATGTCGAGTGCCGGAGTCGGAAAATGCTCCTTCGATTGGAATGTCGCGAATATCCGCTCATTTTTCATTTATTAAAAGGAGCTAAGGGGTAGATACTTGAAATATATAAAAGAAGAAGCTAGCCCCCGAAAATTTGGTCGAAAAACGTCAATTTTCTTCCACAATCCAACTTCGAGATTGATCTCCTTCAAACTTTCATCAAATTTCGTAACGTTTCCTTCTAATTTGACGGGGCTAAACAGAAAGAAACCCAGCCTGGCATTCAGGCACAGAATGGGCCCCCCTTTTTTTCAAATTCACTACACCTGAACCAAAAGTTTAAAAATTTTCTACATTGGAAAAAAGGCAGGAGTTGAGGTCCAATTCGATTAGGGAGCCTAAATTTGTGGCAGCACCCAAGTAAATTAGGTTACCAACCCAACAACTGCGGTACCACTTCCAACTTGAGTTTTGGCGCTACCACAATTAATTAGAATACCCATATCATCCAACAATATGGGGGAGTCTCACAAATTTTTCCCCCGCATAATCAACCGAACTCCTGTGTTCTTCTATTCTCTCACCGTGCATCGTGACGCAATGACGGGTATTTTTCTGAGAACGGCCTTCTAGGTGATCGGCGCTTGGCTTCGGGCAGGGGAGAGGGATTGTGCGTCGCCCGGCTGACAAAAGAGCGCACCCACGCCTTCAGATGAACCCGGGAAAGCATTCAATTGTACGGAGGACAGGGCTCATCACAGAGTGTCGTTACGTCGTTGTGTCAATCGCGTTGTGCGTCGAGTGCGTGCACGTCCCAGACCCAACGACATCAAAATCTTGCCAAGTCCTCGCTCACGAGTAGAACGGAGCTTTCGACGAGGAATCCGAAGAACGGACTTTCCGAGAGTAACCAACCTCGTGATTTATTCTAATTTGCATGAAATCACCTCAACTCTTGCGCTGACCTATTTTTCAACGCGAATGTCCCCAGCTCCGACTCCGACTCGGAGCGAAATATGTTTCGCGGAGCGATCGGCCGTGCTGAAGAAGAACGTCGTATGAGCCTTTAGGCGTTGCCAAATTCCCTTACGTAAAATATTGATTTTCAAGGAAATTCGGGAATAATTTTCCTCGAAATTTTCAGAGAATCGTATTAGAGATCAGATGTAATGTCGATAGAAAACTTGGGGTTGCCACAGTCAGGGAATATCGGGAAATGTCAGGGAATTTTAAAACGTCAGGGAAATACCTGGAAACGTCAGGAAAAATAACGAAAATGTCAGGAGAAAATCGTCACATCACCTTCATTTGCTTTCTCGAGTGGGTTTGACGTTTCGAACAACAAATTTTGCCTGGAAACTATTCCCACAGTCAGGGAATATCGAGACATGTCAGCAGTGGCGTGGCGTGCTTTGCGATATATCGATTGTTATGCCATTTAAACCTATGGAAAAAGGATCGGTAAACAGGGTGATCGCAGCGAACACCTTCGTTATCGATTCTTTACCATTAATTTAAATGGCAGAACAGCCGATACATAGCAATTCACGCCACGCCACTGAATGTCAGGTAATTTTAAAGTCAGGAAAATACCTAGAAACGTCAGGAAAATTGACGAAAATGTCAGGGGAAAATCGTAACATCACCTTCATTTGCTTTCTTGAGTGGGTTTGACGTTTCGATCAACTTTTGCCCGGAAACTATTTCTAAGTATATATTTTTAACAATCCGGCATTTGTTCATTTGTCAGGGAATTTCCCCAAAATGTGTCAGGGAAATCAGAGAAGTGTCAGGGAAATCAGAGAAATGTCAGGGGATTTAATTTTCCAAATCCTGCGGCAACCCTGAAAACTTTCGTAACCCTCCTCAAAATAAGAAATAAGTCGTAGGAAATGTGGCAACTCTCGAATGTTCTTACGGCGTTTTTCCTTAGCCTGGCAGTAATGGAAGCCGTGTCAGCGGGCCAGTGAAGGTGATCCCTGACGAAAGCGGTGCCCGGGTGTTTTTTCCCATGACCTTGCGGTGTTTCCGCCCAATGAGATGGATCCCCGGTCGTGTGCCAACTGGCCTCAAAGTGTCCATTGACTCGGTGATCCCGTCCCAAATGAAGATCTCAATCATAAAGTCCCGACTTTACATCTTTCCGAGTGCAGGCGCGCCTCCGGCCGCGGCCAGAATTTCAAGAATTACCCGCCCTAGTTTTGAATCTAGTTCGTTAATCGAGTCGAGACTGCAGCGATCGGCATTGGTAATAAACCTTTAATACGCTCGCATTTTTTCGTATGAGGAGACTCGTTATAAATGGCTCAGTGATTATGTAATGCACTGAACTACTGATAGCTGTTGACGAGGGTGTCTACCCTGAACTTTACGTCAGTGAAAATCTGGTAAACCTCTGGAAAAAATCAGGGAATTCGATGTCATCAGGAAAACTGGTCACGGATCAGGAAATCCTGAGTGCTTCAATCATTTTTCAAACATTTGAGTCAATTCCCCGAATATTTCCGTTTGTCGAATCGTATGAATGCCAATTTATTCCTATAAAAAGTCAGGGTATTTCAAATTCAATATCAGGAAAATTCAAAATGAAATTTTAGTAGACACACTGTACGTCGATTATTCTCTGCATTTCAAAAAAGAAGATCATCTTATGTATTAAATGCATACATCTTAGCATCTCAACTTGTAATTATACCCGGAATTTTGATTAGTAATAACATATCGATCTCAGGTACGAACTTTTCCCGCAACCTTACCTAAAAATAGGCAATTGAACCTATTTTTAACCAAAATTCGCTTTCATTTATGTATACCTGGTGTGTTAGTCCCAGATGTTGATCCCTTAAGAGCAATGTTGAACTAAGGTATCCATGTGTATCCTAGAAAGACCAATTTTCGATGACGGTCATTGGGCAACGGCTCAGCAATCCAGCGGCTCGATTGTTGAATCGATATCGAACGACCTTGATCGATAAAAATCATTACTTAGATAGGGATCTATCGATCAGGACCATTCGATAGTGACTCAACGATCGACCCACAGCGGCTAGATTGTTGAATCGATATCGAATGACCTTGATCGATTAAAAGCATCGCTAAGATGGGGATCTATCGATCAGGATCATTCGATAGTGATTCAACGATCGACCCGCAGCTGCTCGATTGCTGAATCGATATCGAATGACCTTGATCGATAAAAGGCATCTCTGAGATAGGGATCTGTCGATCAGGATCATTCGATAGCGATTCAAGAATCGACCCGCAGGCGTAGCTCTAGTCTGGCAACAGGAACCGGAGTTGAGGACAAGACACAAGAATAACTAGTAAGATATAGAATTAAAGTTGAGCAAAATATGTCGAAGCATCTAATAAGTGTCATTTATATGAAAGACACGCCTGGTGCAGTTTATGGATCAGCGTCTCATATAAACAATGTTTTTTAGTGCGAACCAAAGTGTTTTGAATATAAATGGACGGCTCGCACTCACACCGAGCCGCGCCTCGCACACACGCTCCGACACCGGTCCCCGCACCCGGTCGCTTTTCCTCTTCGCACCTTTAATTTTTCAATTATAATTAGGCTATTTTCGACGCTATTTGCATAGCTATATGTACTTTTTTTATACGCATCCCTATATATACATATATATATTATTTTAATGAAAACCTATCGACCGTCAACCCGAGTCCATTCTCGCTTCGTGTCGGAGCTGGGAACCCCTCCCCCCCCACCTCCGGCTTAGGTTTCGAAATTCGAGGGTGGGGAAATCGGATTTTCCTCGGAGGAAAGATCAAGCTAATTTAATTTAAATGTTGCGCCGGTTTCGAGTGCGTTATTAGTGCTCGCTTCGATTTTGACGACCCCCCCCCCCCCCCCGGAATGGGATGAGAGACGGGGGAGGGGGAGGAGGGAGGGGTGGGGGGATGTCTCTCTGCACGGTGGCTGAGCCGCTAATGGTGTCGCTGTCGGCTCCCGGAGGAGTTTGAATTGCCTCTTAAATTATCGTTACTCCTCTTTTTATTCGCGCTGATGAGTTTGTTTGCACCCGAATTCTCACGATCGCGGCTCGAGTGTCGATGATGCTTGCACCGGGAGCTCTGCTCTCAGTCGGGACCCCCACAATCAAGTCGGGCATCTCTCTTCTCTCCGTCGCTTGAAAATAAATGAGTTATCTGGAAAATTTTGACATCTGAATGTTCATCTCTCCCTTGAAACGACAGCCTTGGCTCGAAGGGATAAAGATGCAAAGGCAATAAATTTAAGAATTTCGCACTGATTTTGACACAATGTGCGTTGCCTAAATATGTTTATCCCAAGGCGCTGGTACCTAATGGAGAATTCGCACAACCAAATCATATTGTTTCATCTGAGAGTGCTCAAAGAGCTAAGTTTGCACTTCTTTCTGACGTGGGATATTGTAGAAAAACAGATTTAAAAGTGAGAAAATTCGTGACGTCATCTGGCGGCTTTCTCATGAAAACTCATGTATTTCAGCAGATAAAGTTATTTTATTATACCTTTTCCAATGATTGTTCAATTCTGAAACCGAGGATATGCTCAGTTCGCTCAGTTCGCTCAGTAGTTTTTTCTTAAAAACGAAATCCACAGAATTTCTGACACCCGCAAATTCTCCATTTCGCACATATTTTGACACAATGTGTATTGCCTAAGTATGTTTCTCTCCGGGCAAGGCTCAAGTCCCTAACTCTGCGATCGAGAACTTTCGTTTATCGGGAGTTATTTTTGGAGTATCCTTACGAGGCAGATTCACTAGCCCCAGGTTCATCATAATTTGCAATCCGAGTGAGCTCAAAGTGTAATCATACTCTTTCATTAAGTTTGGAAGTTATGTTGACCTGACTCCGGTCGTCTCCAGCCATCAAGATCTGGACCCAGCTCACCTTTACCTCCTCGTAACTTAACGTCCACGTCCCGCTTGCGTAATATAGGGATGCTCCTTCATTAACTCCTAACGGCTTTAGCCTCAATTGGACGTATTTCTACCAAAGAGACCTATGTGGCGATGAGAAATGTGGGGTGTGCTCTAGAAATCTGCATAAGAAGCAATGTGGTCAGTGGGCGTGGTTCCTTTTGAAGAATTGGAAAAGCGGGATATTGCATTCTATCAAAGAGACCTATGTGCAACTGAGTGCGGAACTCATGAGCCGCGGGCATGGCAAGAGAGCCTTGTGGACAGGGCTCATGAGTTTATGCGGAGGCCGGCGGACGGCGGCGACCGCGGAGACCGGTGTCGTTGCCGCTGACGTCACCGGCGCACAATTATTCTCATTCACTCTTACGCAAAGAGAACTAACGAGCACACCCCATATTTCTCACTTGCACATAGGTCTCTTTGGTAGAACTACGTCCAATTGGATTCGCACTGACCGGGATATTCTGGCGTCTAACCGAGGAGGACAGTACCGCCCAAAGTTTCGAAATAAAGATTCTATCAAAATTTGACGGATCTAACTCAACTGATTCTGAACTGACTGACTCAGCGGATGTGGAACAATGCGTCTGATTTGTGAGGAGCAAGGGCTATGTAAAAGAAAGTGGTGCGCGAAAATTGACGCAATTTTAATAAAATGGCAGTGAGTGCAAATTATTCGGCAAAATGTCTGTACTTACTGCTGGCTCGAGTAAAATGACATCCTTTTCTGCGTATTTATAACCTTCAAATAAGATGAGGGTCTCTGATTGGGGTTCTTCGTTATATTGAGTAAGATCCAAACAACAACAACGGCTTAACCCCCCCTCAATGTTACCAATGAAAATAAATTCGTTCATATTCCTTTCGCGCCGTTGTTCTTCTTAACCATGCGTTGAAGTCTCCAAGTCAATGATGTTGAAATTGACCAGGACGATTGCTTGTTTGCAGGCGGATGTTCAAATGTTCAAACATGGCAGAATTTAGGTAACTCTTGGTTGTTTCTCTTGCAACGGAGCGCAAGTCAATGTTTCAATGATCCAGAAACTGTAGATTGGTGATGGCCTACGAAAAAACGGAACACACATGGAGCGGTCGTTGGATAGGCGGGCGGGGAGCGGAAATGGCCAATTGCTATCTTCGTCATAACCTCAAATACATGGGATCGTAGGGGATTTCTTACAACAAATAATTTAGCGTTGAAATTTCAATCGTAAACTCACTGGAAGAATAGCTAGGTTTCATACTTGGATACAGATTTTCAAACGTTTGGTTGCGAATTTGACGGAAGTCATTGTTTAGCAACAGTCCCATAAGAAGCCATAAAAACCGACTATCCTCGTCCTAACCCAATTGTTGCTCCTAGTGTGTTACGATATTCACAAATCATCTATCTATAGTTTTTAGATTGTTATACTTTATTTACTAACGAAGCTACTCCGGTAGAGCGCGCCACTCGGAGCCTACGAGCTGGGAGCCAATGAGAGCGGGCCGGAAGGTTGTCGATCCGGGCCGGGCGGAGGCGCAGGCGCGGGCTCAATGGGACCGGGTGAGCGATCGCACTGCGCATGCGCTCCGCCCAGTGACCCCCGGCCGACACGCGACCCGCGCAGATGCAAAACCCCCGAGCAAACACCATCAATCAATATCCATAAAATTATGAAACCCATTGAACTTTCTCAATCCGCTCGGAAGTGTTCGCCGATTTCTCAATCAACTTTCCAGCCGAGCTTCGGCTCCGGCCAACAGTGTCGGTGCATGCGCTCGTATGGGCGGACATCCTCGCCCGCCGCCGTTGCCATATCGTCAGGAAATCTCTTATTTTCGTAACGACACTGAATCGTTTGTTGTGGCGATTTGGCATTGCGCTCGCTCAAGTACAGCACTCTACGTGTGGCTGTGTTTGAGTGGGGTTAATGAGTACTATGCACTGCTGCCAATATTCGGGCCCGCTGATGACTTCTGCAACCAGTCATAACATCCGTTGAGCGTCTTGGATCATCATCGCTAGAACATGTAACAAGGCAGCGGGCTGATTATAGACAAAGCTATAGACAAAAGAGACAAAAAGGATATGGAGGGATCCTATTGATGGAAGTGGGTGGTTGCAATGTAGAGAGGAAGTAGATTATAGACTAACTAACGACAACCCACGTGAGCCCCTATTGTTAATCCATCATTTTCTCCCTTAGTCCAAAGGAACCAACCATTTCAACCAATTTGATCGTTCCATACTCTCTATTTCTTCTTTGTCTATGACTTTGTCTCTCAATTTCAACAATCGGCCCGCAGTTAGTAGGATGGCAAAAGGTCCAAAATTCCGTCCGCTACCCTCGATTCGGCGCTTTTGCCTTCCACGGCCAAAAGTTTGACTTTCGGGCCAAAATGCTCTATCTCGCAGCAGAGTGTACGATTTGCCTCACTTCTCAAAGTTTTGAGCAATAATTTTATAAAAAAAAAATCGTCTAAGAAAAAGAAGGAAAATTTCTTTGTTGTTCTTTATTGCAAAATGTAGTCCAACCTATTCTTAAGAGTCGACACTTGAGCTTAACAATGAGACTACATTTTGCAATAAGGAGCCTTTATCCATCCATAAAGAACACCTACCTGCATCAGAATACTAATGACGCATATGTTGTTTTTAAAGTTAACCAGAAATATTGCCCTCTCTCTTCCAGTGTATTCCAATTGTACTGAGTGAATGATTCAAGATATCAAATTTTCAAGAATTTAGATTGATTCCTTTCTATTGAATTCTTGCCCAAATCTGATAAAAAATTGGAGCTTTTCAACTCATTAAATTTTTACAACTTAATTTTAATTGCTATAGCAGGAGTGATCGGAAAAATTCGGCTCAAAGTCGATCATCAGGGGCAAGTGTTGCTTTGGAGCTTGAATCCCAGACGCCCATTGAAACTATTCAAACGCTTTCAGTTTCAGTTCAGCTGCGGTCGTTCTTTCGACCTTCAACCGCATCGAAGATACCTTTTATTTTTTAATTAGTCGATATCACGAGGCTCTTTACACCAGCGGCAGCGGCCCACTCGGAAGCGAACCTGGTTTCGCTCGTTTTGGCCGAATGCCGCTCTCGCCCCGGTCGGTGCATTATTCAGAGGTATTTTAAACGCCGACATGCTTGCGAATAATCCTGAAGATTCTCCAAATGCTAAAAATGTTTCTTTTACGTCGCTTTACGTCGCTCCTCTGACGTATGGGCGTACCTTGAGTCACGCATGAGCCGCAAAAGGCATGGATTTATATGTAAAGCAGGGCTCACGTTGAAATCGAGGTACGTCAAGGGGGCGACGTTTGTTGCCACACTCGTTGACCTTCATCGTAAACGGATTTCGTCGGATGCCCCCGAAATGAATAAACTGATGCCTTTGCTCTCAAGCCTTCATTCCAGAATTTCTTTCGAGTGCTTGTTTCCTCTCATTGAAATCGGCGAGCTAAATTATGATGTAGTCGCTCCCTGGATCATCTGAAGATTAGTTGGAGAAAATTTTCGGATAAAAATATTTGCTGGTGTCGGTATCTGGAAAATAGTCTGTTGGCAGCAAAACTGAATCTTTGCCGTAGATTTTTCTGGTTTGCATATACTCTTGAAATTGAAAGTTGTTCTCGTTTCCCATTAAAACAACACCTCTCCCCCACCCCTCCCGGTCTCAGCTCCATCCGTCATTTTAGTCAAGGGCAGTAGAAACGTTAAAATAACATTCGCATCATCAGGGAGGCCCTCACAATAAAACAATATTGCCCAGTGTTGCCTTTCCCTTCGTAAATTACATGTTTGGAAGAATCTGGGCATTTGTAACTGAAAATTTCCCTGATTTTTCCTCTGATCTCGTGCAACAATCAGAACAAATTCTAGAGAAAATTGCTTAGGGACGTTTTTGTCAAAAATTGACTTGTTCGATCCAATCTCGCAACCGTGAAATATAGTTACGTTTCTTCGTGCGGGTAGAGTCCCTTCATACTGAGAGTCAAGACAATGTGAATCCATTTCTGATTGGTTCCCGTATTTTAGGCTTTCACAGTGTCACAAACGGGTATAAAGATTACATTTTCACCGATTGCGAAGATTATAATCTGGAATGGACCAGGGAGTTACGGGTTCGGCAAGGAACAAACGGAATGAGAGAAAGGACGGAGAAAGGAATTTGAGAATGGGTCGATCAAAGATTACGAAAAACTTTCAATTTGTGTAATCTTTATTCCCGTTTGTGATTCCATGAGGGGGTGTTGCCTTGACTCTCAGTATAAAGGGACTCTACGTGCGGGAAGCGACGAATTTTCGTTTTTAATTGATGAAATATGGCAACGTCTGAAAGGTGATACGGTGTTTTTCCTCAGTACTAGTGTCTAGTGCGAAGGTGCTCTACGGATTCGGATTTGAATAGGGCTCGTTTATCACGCGAACGGGATCGAATTTTGCCGGAGCGACCAACACCTCCAAGTGCATACGGATGAGCGTTTTAATTGATGGCGCGCTGTTCTCTTCGACTGCCCACCCTGGTGGTAGCCTGCGGGTCGATCGATGGATCGATATCGAGTGACCTTGATCGATAGAAAGCATTGCTAAGGTAGGGATGTATCGATTAAGACCGTTCGACAACGATTCAACCGGTAGCTTCTTCGTCCGGCTCCGGAACTTTGCCTAGCTGGGACTCCCTCCGCTAATGAGCCCCAATGTTCTGCTCGTCCCCTGGGCCCGGCTCCCGGTATGTCGTCGAGATACCTGCCCAGTAAGCTGCGTTGCCTAGGTCAGAGCCGGATTTACATTTTTTGCGCCCTAGGCTAAACTTAGGGTGGTGCCCCTAAAAGTAAGCGCTCTTGTGGGGAGGGGGGGCAGATGCCCCTCCCCTCCAGATCAGAGGGAGGATGTTATAGGTGTCAGGAAAATGTTGACCTTTGATGACAACACAAATGACATTTTTTAATAAGTCACGTTTTTGAATAATAAATTCTCAAAAATGTTGCGCCCCTCAGAATGCTGCGCCCTAGGCTATGGCCTATGTAGCCTATTGGTAAATCCGGCCCTGGCCTAGGTGCCCGACGAAGCTTACTGGTTGCTCCTCTGACGTGAGGATGTATCTAGATTTTCACGAGAGCCCTGTTTTCCGTTTTGGCAATATCGAGTCTCAAAGCTTACGATTTTTACCATTGAAAAGTGCTGATTTTTTGGAGTTTCTCGGTTGAAATGTAGAGAAACTCCCTTTCTGTGCCCAGCGCTCCAATGAAGAATTTTTAGGTATCTGAAATTTTGTAAATTTCATAATTAAAATGAAATCGCTGGGGAAACTGAACACGAGGATATCCTTGGTTTCTGAATTGAGCAATTTTTGGATGAAATATGACAAAATAATCTACTCTACCAAAAAGCATGTGTTTAAATGAAAAATACCGCCAGATGACGTCACAAGGCGGCACATTTCCTCACTTTTAAATCCACTTTTCTCCAATTTCCCATTTAAGAAAACAATTTAAAAAAATACTGCTGTCTCAGCTCATTAAATACTCTCAGATGAAGTGATACAATTTTTGCGTGCAAATTCTCCAATACTTCGATTTTTCGATATTTCACAGGAAGATACTCTCTTCGAATGGAATAAAATATAAAAGAATTTATGTCTTTATGGTGTCCTTTAAACCATCGTCCGATATGACGCGTCAATCTTTTACGAGCCGAGTCGGGTCCATATTTTCGGGTACCGGTTAAACCACTGGAGCTGAGGTTCCTCGAACGGACACATGACTGCGCGCGATTAGGAGTCAAAAAATATGGATTAACTTTTACGACTTATATTCCTCACGAAAAAAAAAAAATAATAATAAAAAACAAAACAACTCAGTCTGCGTATTGTGACGGGCGCTGAGAACAATTAATTATCCGTGTGTAAATATGGGCCCGAAGCGACAGGCTACAGCTGAGTTGTGTACGAATCCAGTGGAGAGTACGAATTCCGGAATGAGCGTTGTGCAATTAAATATGCATTAAACTCTTTTTACCCGTTTTTTCTCTCTCTTCATTATTTATTTCGAAGGGGATCATTAGGAGGACTCCCAGGTTACGCAATCGGAGGCGCCAGTGATGTTGACCTTTGCGAGCCTTTTGAAATTAGGTCCTGGAATCGTCGGATCGAGGTGATAGATTTCGCCGTTGATAACTCGCGATAAAAAATATTTTGCAAGTTCGCTTCGATGGGGACCGGGTAAAACATTCACAAGAGTTGTGTCGGAGTCTCAAGCAAAGGAGATCGCAGATTAGATATGTGAAGAACGAAAATTAGAAAAATCAACGCCTTACGAAACTATCTAATGATTCTTGATGTGTGAATTCAAAGCGACCGCTCATGAAAACTCAATGACCGACGTGATTCACATCGAGCGCTAAACGCTATCATGACAGTCTCTGCGGTATAAACATCTGGCAACCTCAATCTTGACACTTTGGATCAGCTATAGCAAATTGCTTATAGTTTGAACAACACATCGTGGGAAATGTATATTGCTCGATTGAGAGTCTTACTGAAACCGTTGTAGTGGGCGATTTGACTCACGTAGAGTTTTGAGTTTCTTGTGAGCGGGCAGTTCAAATTCCTCGTTACCAATGTGAAATAAATACGTTAATATCTTCGTTAGGAGTCGGTTTCAGTAATTTTCGTTGCGCAAATCGTGAAATTCTTGTTAAGGAACATGTATCAGATTGTTTAAATTCGTCCCTTGTCTAGTGGTCCTTTCTAATGGATTTGAATGCGGGAAAGACAGTGTTGCCAACGTGCAAAATCGCCCCTGTCCGAAGGTCGATGATCGGCGATCGATGCTCGCCTCCCACCGAACAATCCGTCGCTCCCCTGCGAAAGGGCGTATCTCATTTCCATGTGAGCCCTGTTCCGTATATAACTCTATGCTCTCCAGGGCTCACGTAGAAATTAAGGTTCGCCCGTACGTCAGAGGGACGACGAATTAGCCGATGAGGATGGGCGTGGAATCGGATCAGAGCTTACGAAACTCGGTGTACACGCGGTCCCGAGTTGGGTAATGGGTCAGAGCATGTTGGGCGGTGGCCCGGGGGGGAGGGGGAGGGGGGGGCTTGGATGTCGGTCGGTAGCCGCTTCGTGTCATGTCTGCCCTCTGCCCAGTGTCGATTAGGATGCCGGTCCTGGGTGGATGGTGGATTTCGACAGTGGTGTGGCGTGCTATGCGATGTATCGATTGATCTGCCATTTGAACCTATGGAAAAGTGTCGATAAACAGGGTGTTCGCAACGAACACCTCAATAATCGATTCTTCACTATGGTTTCAAATTGGGGAAATATAGATAATCGATTATTTACGCCCCGCCACTGGATTTCGACCAGAATGAGCGCGTCGTGGCACGCGAGAGGGAGCTCTGCAGTGCTGAGGAAAAACGCCGTATGAACATTCGAGTGTTGCCAAATTACCTCTCAGGAAATAGTTATTTTTGAAATAAGCACTGGAAAAAAAACACATTGGATCTAGAGTCCAGACTCTTGAAAACATTGACAAGAAAAAGGACTCTTGATTCAATCAGATTTAAGCTTAAATCAAAAGGAAATCCGCTCAAATTAAGAGGCTTGGTTCTTGATTGAAGCTTAAATCTGATTGAAACAAGAGCCCTTTTTCTTGTCAATGTTTTCAAGAGTCTGGACTCCAGATCCAATATGTTCTTTTTTCGAGTGTATGTAGTGTAACTTCGTCACAGTTTGTTTATTCATTGTTATTTGATGGCGTAAGGACGGCTGCAGTCTCATCGATTTCGAAACGGTGCAGTACTCGCCGGATATATCAGCATCTCATTTTAAGAATGATTTGACCCAATCCGAGCCGGTTTGGAATGCACAGTTGCAAGCACGCCCTTTCCTTGTAGGACCTTCATCGGCCGAAGATCCGATAAATCATGTACACCGCCACACGAGCTGTCGTCAAAAGCGGCCAAAAAACGCAAGGCGACGCACCCGAAAAGTCCAATCATTTGACCTAGGTTCATTGTTTCGTTTCAAAACTACAAAGTTTCTAGGCGTTGCGCAACGATGATTTGTTGCCCCCGCGGTACCGCACGCTCCTCATCATCTTCGTTTGTTTTTCGAGTCGCTAGTTTGCTACCGGTGCACCCATAAATTACACCAAAACCCCGCAAAGATCACAAGGCAAGGGCATGTTGATTCAGCCCGCCGCACAGTGAGCTCGGATTCAGTTTTTGCCACGGAACTGGTCGCGTCCTGAGTCCCATTATAGAAAGAGTTGAGACAACGCGGCTTATGGATGTCACAAACGAGAATTAAGATCACACAAATCGGACGTTTTTTGTAAATATTAGATCAACATTCTCGAATTCCTTTTTCAGTTCCCTCTCTTATTCCATTTATTCCTTGCCGTACCCCCTATTTTCCGGTCCATTCCAGTTTATAATCTTTGCACACTGGAAAAAAAAAACACATTGGATCTAAAGTCCAGACTCTTAAAAACATCGACAAGAAGAAGGACTCATGATTCAATCTGATTTAAGCTTAAATCAAGAACCAAGTCTCTTAATTTAAGCGGATTTCGTTTTAATTTAAGCAAAAATCCGATTGAATCAAGAGTATTTTTTCTTGTCAATGTTTTCAAGAGTCTGGACTCAAGATCCAATGTGTTTTTTTTCCAGTGCAGATGGTAAAAATGTAATCTTTATTCCCGTTTGTGACACTGTGAAGGCATAAAATACGGGAACCAATCAGAGATGGATGTGCATTGTCTTTGCTCTCAGTATAAAGGGACTCGACTGAAAATGAATGACGGGTGATTTTAAAGACCCTGGCGAAGTTGGGTCGTTTGTGCGCCGGTTAATCAATTCCGCTTTCGCCGTTGCGTCGGGCGTCGCGACGCTGCACGAAAAGCCGGGATCGCGCGTGCGCTAACGAGCGCTTTTTGTCCGGCGCCTCGATTAATCGGCGCGGTGTCTTCGACTCGTAAAAGTTCACTTTCGGACGCGCTTATTCGTACAGATCGGCCCCGCGGGCGCTCGTCTCGTACAGGGTGTCCGCTAAGTCTCTTCTGTAGTGAAGAGTGTCCAGAGACAGGAGACCCTCCACCGGCCTCTTGGTGACAGGTGAAAGCTTCTACTTTTCGGGATTCAACACTTCCTTATGGACATAATTATAAGGGAACAACAGTCATCGCTCTTTTTTCGGCTGTTGACCTACCCACGTGGTGCATGATGATGTGCTTCGGGTGACGTCATGAGCCAAATAAGTTTTCCAAACTTCGGTCATTTTCGGCTTGTTTGCAAAATGAAACTGCCAACTCGTTGTTGAATATCAACCATGTAGGTAAGTCCCGAAAGTAAAAGCTTCCACCATAGCCGAGTAACGAGTGAAGGGTCTCTTGTCTCTGATAGTGTCGCTGCATCACAGTACTCACGCGTCCGATGAATTCAACAAAGAAAATGAGTATATGCACAGAAAAAGGAAAGGAAGAGATAGTTGGTTCTCTAAATTAATTGAAATCTTACCGAAGAAAGATATGTGGCAGTTTGAAGCGGAAACTCAAAAAATACGCAACATTTTTACGTAGACCATTCATCCTGATCCGTTACGTTTTGTCCTGATGCACTGCGATTCATCCCGATTTATCTGGAAACCACGATAATTTGGATAGGAAGTTATAAGGGAGCCAAAGTTGAGCCAAGGAACACCCTGTACTTATCAACGTGTGTCATGTGACTCGAGAATACAATTTTATAGTGCCTCCGATCAAAACATAACTCTCTCATCAATTTAAAACAAGTCGGACGACTTCCGTTCCGTTGCGTAATGCCATCGTCCCGGCGTCCAGAACTCCCGAGTCCGATTGCGAATCAGGGTCATGACTCGCGGACGGTGGACAGGCATTTCAAAAAAGTCGCACCCCGCTGAGTCGCTACGTCCCGAAACGATTTCTTCACCGCTTACTTTTCGGCAGATCTCCTCTGTGGCAGACACCACTCGTTTCGAGAGTGGGCAAGTGTCAGTTATGAAGCTATGTAAAGCATGCTATCGTGATGGACCGACGGACATACCAGTGGCGTGGCGTGCTTTGCGATTTATCGATTGATCTGCCGTTTAAACCCATGAATAAGGATCGATAAACAGGGTGTTCGCAACTAACGCCTGAATAATCGATCATTTAACGTTACTTCAAATGGGGATCGATACTCGATTATTCACGATACGAGCTCAAGCCCAACGTTAACAAATTATTTGACCGAGTCGTCGTTTCCCGCACGAAGGAACGTAACTCCATTCCAGGGTTGCAAAATTGACTCAAATAATTCAATTTTTTACGAGTGTGTACCTTTGAAACTTTTGTCCGAAATTTGTCTGGTTCTTGCGATAATGAGATTATGAGAAAAATCAGTGAAATTTTCAATTAAAAATACCCAAGTCACTGCCGAGTTAAAATTGCAACATGCGAGGAAAAATTCGGCAACATTGAAATGTACTTACGTTTCTTTGGCGGGGGACGACGAAGTTTCACCTCATTAACCACACACGCAACAGACCAAACTGTTCGGGAATCAATTTCAAACCGATGCGCACGTGATATCGATCAAAAGGGAAACAGATGATCCCGTTCCTCGATTTTAATTCGGCAAAAATTAATTATACATGTTCGAATGCCTCTTTTAGGAACTGATTACCGAACTCGTCTTGACGTGCGTCTTAAAACATGTGACGGGATGACTCAACTCGTCCCCAGCTTTAAGCGGGCTAACTAAGCGATAACTATTCGAACTCGGCTGTCGTGGGGTTACATACTTAATATTTTGAAGGGAATTTTTGTGCCCACGCCAGAAATCAATTCTGCTGTGATTCATCACGGTTTCTGGCGTGGTCGAACGGGCGTGCGATACGTCGCATTGATTCTGTCAAAAATCTGCGCAGGTTTTGAATTTTCAGAAACAAACTACGCTAAACCTCGTGAGGTATGGCCTCTCTAAGATATCAGCACTCTATACCGGAGGATTCGTTTGCTCCACTAAAAATTTCGTAGTTTTACCATCATTCACAGCAAAATATGGAAATTATGTTACTAACTATGCTTACTGGGTACCAACTAGGTTTACGCCTAAACTTCAGCGTCTTTACCTGAACTTTTCGGCAATGAAAGTTGCAGACTTCGGGGGGCCAAAACTCACGAAGCTCTGAGAAGAGGAATTTCTCTTCGTGCACGCATCCACCTCTCGAACTTTCTTGCTCTTATAATGCTTTTTTTCGGAGCGGTGACATTGGCGAGTCGTTCGTGCAAATCCAGTTTTAACTTAATTACTCGCACGCAGCATAGGAGCATTACGTCTCTCCATTTATCACTTGCCCGACGTGACATCGACCTTCTATGCCCCGTTACCCCCCCCCCCCCCCCCCCCCCCGTCTCCGTCTTATCTTATCTGCGGGGCCAGAGAATCCCCCTCGGGATACTCGAATTTGAATATTTTATTTTTTGCCCGTCAGCGCTGGCGCCACCATCTCTAACGCCTTGCCTTGTCGGCACGTGTTTCGGAACAATATCATTCGAGCGATCACTAAAACAATAAATATGCGTCATTTTTTGTCACGCTGGATATTTTTTTTGTAATTTTTTTTCCCTCGGACAGAGGCTGTTACTTTTACTTTCAAAGTTTGCATAAACTTGTTGAACTGCACTGATAAAAAAGAATTATAGTGGTTCTGTGACTCCCGGCAGTGTAAAATATCCTTCCAGGATCATCTGGGACAGGTATGATTAAGTAAGCAGGTAAATTTTGGCTGCAAGAAGGTATCTGATGGATCATACACAAAACCGATCTATCTTCAAAGAGAGTTTTCAAAATCAAGATGTATTCCCATGGAATTTTCTGAATTCCTTTTTTCATTATTATTATTATTTTTTTTTTGAAAAAAAAAAAAAAAAAAAAAAAAAAAAACTTTCTTCCCCGATGAATCTACTTTGCGTGAAAATGTCGGTGTATCTATCTGCCACCGAGGGTCCTTGTGTGCTGCGGAGGTTTATATTTAAAACTTTGTTGACTTTTAGCACAATCTTCGAGGAACTTAGAGTGTCGTAAGCAAGTTGTCCTTACTAAATTGTTGCCTTTTTCTTGTGTTGCAGGTTTCAGCAACAGACCCAGACTGCGGTATCAATTCGATGGTCAATTACACCCTGGGCGAGGGCTCCTCAAAAACGAATCAGTTTGAAGTGAAGTCCATGACCGGAGAGATATGCATCTCGAAGCCCCTGGATTACGAAATGCGGAGCACTTACGAATTCCCTGTCATCGCCACCGACAGAGGTGAGCACAATTCTAAATCCAGATCTTGAAAGTCAGTCGATGACAATTATTGCCTATATAGATTGTATTCGATAATGGTTGGATGTATCGTTTGGTTCAAAACAATTTAACATAACCTCAAACGAAAATTTTAGGATGTATGCGTGGAAAAATGAAAGTAGAGAAACCTTTTAACAATTTCAATTTTCATCGCCATTTTTAATACTCATAAAAATAAAAAATCTATCACAAGAAACGCGTCCCCTCAGATTAGTCAATTTCCTTTTGAGGCTATGTTTACATCTCGAACCAATCGATATCGATACAATCTCATATGTTTGACGTATCGAATACGATGTATAGTTGTGGTTGTATCGATTACTATAATTGCCAAGATAGGGATTTATCGATCAAGGTCGTTCGATGGTGATTCAACAATCGCTCCGCAGGATGCTCACTATGGACGGTTATCTTCGCTTGACCGAATCGAAATGAGGCACTAACGAGCACCAAGTTGGCACAAGGAGGATTTTTGTGTGTGTGCGCGTGGGGGGGGGGGGGGGGGGGGGCTGGTGCGGAAAAGTGTGGGTAAGTCGCAAGGGATCCTTTGGGCTTAATTAACGCTGCGAAGGAGCAGCTAAAAAGAACTTCGAAAAACACCACGCGGGTCGAGGGTAATGGAGGGGGCGCGAAGGGAGCCGAAGGGAAGCTACGAGAGGTTAACAGTGACTCCTGTCACCAAGCTTTAGATGCGGCTTTCCAGCAGTGTTGCCATTTTACCGCCTTGTGCTCCTTTTATTCTAAGTTTTGGGGGAAACAGTTCTTGCGAATGAAAGCTCTTCAGCAAATCCGGACGCTCACTGGAACAAGAAGTCTCATGGATCCAAAGTCCAGACTCTAGAAAAATTTGACAAGAAGAAATTCTCTTCGTTCAATCGGATTTTTGCTTGAATCGGGAGCCAAGCCTCTTAATTTAAGCAGGTTTCCTTTTGATTCAAGCATAAGTCCGATTGAATCAAGAATATTTTCTCTTGCCAATTTTTTAACAGTCTGGACTCTGAATCCGAGAGACTTTTTTTTCAGCGCTTTGAGAAGGGCCGTGTGAATTCCTGAAACCCGTAATCGGTTTACGGCCTGCGGTGGCCTCCTATAGTCCAAACTGCGTGCAATACCTGCAGGGATGCAAAATAAAATATCATTTTCATGAAGTGAAAAGTGAAATTTAATTTTCCATGGGATTCCAACGATTTTCCAGGGGCTGCGTATGCAACCTTCTACAGTTGATTGAAATTACCATTCTGATACGAAAAATTTTCCGTGTGAAAAATTTTAAAAAAATTCCTCAACAAAGAGACCACGTGTGTAAAAATCAAAACCAAACAATTTTCCTCCGGGGAAATTCGATCCAATCAAAATGCACACAAAAAAACTCGGGTTTTTTCAACCATATTTTCCGGTGGTACCAAAGTCAGGAAGGTATACGGTTACATCAGCGGATTCGAATCGGTCCTTCTCTAGCGCAAGTCTATTCAGGTATCACTAGCATTATTTTAACCATCAGCATCGACATTCCTGCTGATCGCCAGGGAAAATCCTTTTGTTTTGCTCGGTCGGCAACGCTGGGCATGTCTCCGTTTTCCGTCCATAAATCAGTCCGTATGACAGAGCCAGAATCCTGAATCCCCCTCCCCCCTCACCCACTCCGCGGAAAGTCGCGTCATTCTGCGACAGCCGCCGCTCCAAGGCCGCCAGATCGCTCAATTAATTCGTATATTTCCCTCCGCGTCCGACCGGATTCTCGCCCGACTTGAGAGGGGCGCGCGGACTGGACGACTGGACGTCCAGATTCATCCTCTTGCTCCAAAATCAAATTCCTCCTACCTTTCTCGTCCAGTTCTAGGTCTCTGTCTTCTGCTCTCCCTTTCTCTGCAATCTCTAAATCCTCTTTTGCTACCCGCTTCGCTTTCGGTCGAGCTTTTCTCGCCGGTTTCCGTTCGCACCGGACAGTGTTGCAAGATTTCCAGATTTTTTCATCCCGCCGTGCGAAGGAAGGACGCCGTACGTAGAATGCCTGTATGGGGAGAGGATGGGCATATAGAAAGATGGAGCTATTTGGGCAACCGATCTTCTACTACGAAAAATGCTAGCAAAATGCCGCTGCCATTCTTCAGATTCCAATGACAAACTAACGGGCTGATTGTTGAAATCGATACACGAAGCTCTAGACAAAGAGGACCAAAGGGATTTGGAGGGATCCTATTGGTGGAAGCGGTTGGTTGCAATGGACAAAGAAGGTAGATAATAGACCAACTAACGGCAACCCGCGAGAGACCCTATAGTTACTCCATCATTTTCTTTCTTTGTCTATAGGAACCTACCAGTTCAACCAATAGGATCGCTCCATATTCCCTAAGTCTTCTTTGTCTAGCACTATATCTATCAATTTCAACAATCAGCCCGCAAGATGGCCAAGAGTGTACCTAAAGAAGCGCCCTTCCGCAAAATGAGTAAATTCTCGCAAAAGCTAATTCAAATGCGTGCTCAACAAACAACGGGTCGCACCTAGCTAGTGCAATAATAAATCATTTTGGAAAATCTGATTTCTCAGGTTGGCTGCCTTTTCGGGCCCTCAAATCTCCATGACATAAATTCTTTAGATTGAGCACAATTTTTCGAGGAACTTTTAAATATTTTCCCTTTAATTCTTCAGAGACGTTTACTATCGATTCAAGTCCATACTCTGCAAACCTTACTTTTAAACTTACCGATGTTCTCGGAAACAGTGGCGTGGCTTGCTTTGCGAAATATCGATTGTTATGCCATTTAAACCTTCGGTAAAGAATCGATTATTAAGGTGTTCGCTGCGAAAACCCTGTCTATCGATCCTTTTCCATTGGTTTAAAAGGCACAACAATCGATTTATCGCAAAACACGCCACGCCACTGCTCGGAAAGCGTTAGAACTGGCATCCCTTGCCTCGATTTTGCAAAGCTGGGCTGATGCTCCTGTAATTCGATGATTCTTGGTGAGTTGCGTCAGCCAGCACTTCTGCGGCACAACGTTGCTAGGTGGTTCGGTGGCCCGGAGCTTTCTTTCATAGAAATCTAATCTGAACGTTCAACTTGTCAACGGCGCTGCATGAATAGCATTTAAACAGCATTCAGGAGTGTAATTGTGCTTTTTATGCTCCGGCGCAAACTCGGATTTACTATTGCCGAGCAAACCTTGGAAGTCTTGAGCAATGCAAGTACTCTTTTATGCCTCCGATTTTCGTTGGTATTCGCAATTCCTAGGCGCCTTGAAAATGTGGGACTCATTTATTATCATCGTAAATTTCCGATGCATAATACTGTTCGATGGCTCCAATGTAATCGGATATAAAACCTCTTTGTATGCACGTCAAGGTAGGAAGTTGCATCGATGAGTTTCTCTCAATCGAAATTTTCCGTGTTTGAGGGGTTATAAATCACTTCATGTAATTTTAGTAATGCATTTACACAATGAATACTCAGCGCAGAACTGGACTTATGGGTATGTTCAACTGTTTAAATTGGAACAAGACACGATAATTTCTGGAGGCCCTGCTCTCCAAATCAAAGCAACGCATTTAGGCGAGTTGAAAATAACGTTTAGACGACATAGCTTACCCTTTGTCTAATGATGATTGATGGGCAACGTGTTGAGCATTCAATCCGCCTAATTATTTTTGATGACTGTTGGGGTGAGCTCCTGCCATCTTTCAACCAGTTACTGAACATTTTTCCATAATTTGATCTCTGAACAAAGAAATTTTGTCCGAAATTTAGCGGAAGACAGCGTATTACAAAAAAAGTGAAAATTTTGTTCGAAGGTTAGGAGAAGCCAGGAATCTAGAGAATTTTGGAGTCAGGAATAAACAAAAATAGTCAGGAAAAAGTCAAGGATTTTGAAGCTGAAGAAATTATGGCACCCCTGCAGGCTGATCAATGAAATTGATAGACAAAGCGCTAGACAAAGAAGCCATAGGGAGGGAGTATGGGGGGATCCTATTGGTTGAAACTGGTGGTTCTTACAGAATGAGGGGGAAATGATGGACTAACTGTCGGGTCTCTAGTCGGTTGCCTTTAGTTAGAGTATTACATAGCTCCTTTGTCCATTATAAGCAACCGCTACCACCAATAGAATTCCTCCACATCCTTTTTATCTTCTTTGTGTTTAGCTTTGTCTATTAATTTCAACAATCAGCCCGTTGTAGGTACCGTTTTTTTGGTAAGTTGTACTAATATTGTCTTTCAAACCACAAATCTTGGGGAATTGAGCACCGTAACATTTCCGCTTCAACCCCCTTCCTCCAACCTTTCATTGGAGAGCAGTGGAGGTTAGGAGTCGTAGAGCGCGAGGGAGTGCTGTAAAGCGACTTATATGTATGTATGTACTAATATTTTTTATCTGTTTCAGGTGGCCTGAGCACGACGGCGGTGGTGAAAATCCAGCTGACGGACATCAACGACAACGCGCCGATCTTCCACCCGCGCGACTACAACGTCTCGATCCGCGAGAACGCGCTGCTGTCGCCGTCGGGGGCGGCCATCGCGGTGGTGGTGGCGACGGACAAGGACTCCGGCCCGGCTGGGAACATCAGCTACCGGATCGTGGCCGGGAACGAGGGCGGCCTCTTCCGCATCGACGCCGCCTCCGGGGAGATCTACCTCACGGCCCCGGCCCCCCACGGCACCCTCCACCGGCTCAACATCTCCGCCACCGACGGAGGCGGCCTCGGCTCCGCCGAGAACGCCCGGGTCTTCGTCAACGTCCTCGGCTCCCACCAGGTCCTCCCCATCTTCGAGCGCTCCCGCTACAACTTCAACGTCGCCGAAGACGCCCCCAGGAGCACCATCGTCGGAGTCGTCAAGGCCACCACCTCTGATGCTGCCGGTAAGTTACATTCCATCAGAACCAACTAACACTAATTCAATGGTCTACGTATAGAGTACTTGCACAGCGAGCCGATTATCGAAATTCATGGGCGAAGTTGTAGATAAAGAAGAAAAAGGGACATGGAGAGATCCTGTCGGTGGAAGCCGGTCGTTGAAATGGACAAAGAGGGTAATAAACAGACTAGGCAACTGCAACTCAGGAGTGACCCTACAGTTAGTCCCACACCCACACAGTTTATAAGAACCATCAATTTCAACGAATAGGATCGCTCCATATTTCCCATGTCCTCTTCATCTATAGCTTTGTCTATCAATTTCAATAATCAGTCCTCTGGGAGAGTATTGCTATGTCAGTAAGTACTGCTCTCTGATTGCTTTATCATATTTGGACTTCATTTTTCAATTAAGAACTACTATTTCTGGCTCATCCGTAAAAACACTTATGTGGTCTGGGAAACTAATGGTACATGCGTTTTTTCTAAACTGAGCCAGAAATTGTAGTTCCAAATCGCAAAATGTAGTCTAATTAGGCTTTGTGCGGGGCTCTTAAAGACTGATGTACGCAAACCCGATCTGACGAGCAGCGAAAGCTTCATTTTGGTCCAGGCTTGTCTTCGGCTAATCCTACTTTTGTGGAAAATCTGTTTGAGAGAGAATGTGCTGCCTGAATTATCGTGATGACTGATAATTTCCTCTTGTTTCTACTGGGAGTCAAAGTCTCCTAGCATTCGTTGACCAACATCATTTGTGATCGTTCCAACTCCTATTGAGTCAGTGAGGACCATCCTGATTTCAAATGAGCGATGACATCCTCCGATTTCCAGTAGCCTACTTTTCTACCGAGCGTTAAAGTCTCCGAGCATACGTTAACTGACATAGAAATAAGTGCATAGGATTTGCGTGCAACATAGTTCATTTTAGCATAAATACGTCCATTTAAAAGGAGTTCACTCTCAGTGGCCAAATATAACCGAAAATGTCAAATAGGTCAAATATAAGTGGGCGGAAATGAAAAAACAGAACTAATTGTGGGCGACAGCAATATAATCGCGGTAAAGTTGCCGAAAATGATTGACTCTCCTCAACAGCATGTAGGTGAAGTTTGGGCGAAGATAATTGGTTCCAACGTGAAATTAAAAACCCGATTAAGAACTTAATCTCATTCGTATGTGTATTCATCATTCCAGCATTGTCATTCTCGAAAGGATAATCTCTCAAATGCAATTATCATTGTTCTCCTTCCAAACGGCCGACCGCACGTGGAGAAAAAACTGCGCCGGTTCATACACAATACGATAGTTTTTTAAAGTAACCGAGCTTCCAGTCGAGAGATACGAAGTGTTTGTCACCGATACTAAGTCTCCTACGTTTTACCAAAGTTTTCAGCTACCTGAACTGCATTGCGTTTATCTACATGACCTAAAACATCGGTCCCTCTCACGAAGAACTTAGGCTTTTATTGCGTTCAGTCGGTGTAACCGAAGCTTTTTCCTTCTCGTAAGCAAACGGCAAGCCCTCCTCCTCCCTCCCTCCAACAATTCCTACCGAGAGAATTTCAAACCGTCTCGACAACTCCCCTCTCACGCATTCGGCCATGCTTAGGGAAAACATCGCATGAACATTCGAACGTTGCCAAATATGTCCTTCGATATAATACGAATTTTTCGAGAAACTTGTGAATATTCCTCGCTCTATTCCTCAGTGAATTCTATTTGCAATTTCGTCTAAATCATCCGAAATTTTCAAGACAATTATTCATGACTATCTTTTAAAAAAATAGACTTTTTGAAAGTAAACTTTGACAACGTTCGGTTATTCTTAGGGTCTTTTTCCTGAGCACAGCAGTACCCGCGCGAGTCCTTAGACATAAAAGCACACGGATCGATGTATAAACCAGTGGCGTGGCGTGACTTCGTATATATCGATATTTCCCCCATTTGAAGCTATGGTAAAGAATCGATTGATAAGGTGTTCGCTGCGAACGCCCTGTTTATCGATCCTTTTTCATAGGTCTCAATGGCATAACAATCGATATATCGCAAAGCACGCCACGCCACTGGTATAAACTAGAGTCCCTTTATACTGAGAGTCAAGACAATTTGAATCCATTTCTGATTGGTCCCCGTATTTTAGGCCTTCACAGTGTCACAAACGGGAATAAAGATTACAGTTTCACCGATTGCAAAGATTATAATCTGGAATGGACCGGGGAATTACGGGTTCGGCAAGGAACAAACGGAATGAGGGAAGGAACGAAGAAAGGAATTCGAGAATGGGCCGATCAAAGATTACGAAAAACGTTCAATTTCTGTAATCTTTATTCCCGTTTGTGACTCCATGAAGGGTGTTGTCTTGACTCTCAGTATAAAGGGACTCTAGTATAAACAAATGTATAATGGGTCATGAGGTCGGTCCCGCTATGCGTGGCTAGACTGTCGGGTGCTCGCAGGTGCACGCGGGCCCGGGACCGCGGGGGGGGGGGGGGGGCGTAGTGCAGCGTTCAGAGGCCAGATAGCGTGGGCGCGGTGGGCGCAGTGGGCGCTCTATCTGATGCGCGAGTCGGACCTTGGAGTGACCGCGGTTCGCCGGTCGGCGATTCCCATTGGCCGACCGCGCTCGCATCTGAATACGAGGCTCCTGCTCCGGGAAAACGGACCTTATATCCGCCGCGTCCGACTTCGAACTCACCCGAGCGTCTAGCAGTGCCCTTTGACGCTAAGTAGTCCCATTGGTGTCCCGCGTCGCCACCCCGCCCGAACAGTTACACTTCGGAAAGGCCGCGAAGCAGGGTATCTACAAGTCCGGAATTTCCGGAAAGTATGTAAGGACTGATTTTATAAGGGCAGTCCGAAAGTACTGAAAAAGTGCGGGAATTTAGAAAGAGGGTCCGAAATTTTGTCCCTTTTCACCACTCGTGTTTTCTAATAAAGCCTGGAAAGTATGCAATCCCCTGCACGTTAATTCTTATTGTTAGATTCGTATTTTTGCCTGTAAGATCGCTATTGTGCAGTTAGTTAATCTTCAAGATCAGATTTTGTGTCTACGACATTTTTGTTGCAATTCGAGCGAGAAGTTCAAATTTTTGAAATTTTTCGAATTTCGTTAAATGAAGGTACTGGAAAAGTGCTGAACATCTTTGGAATGTACTGAAGAAGTACTGTAAAAGTATTGATTTTTGGCCAGCCTGTTTTAGTAAACACCCTGGGAGTAAGTGCGTTGGAATGAAAGGACTGAGTTCCCATCGGCCCGAAACTTGGAATTGCCAGGAGGGTAAAGCGATTTGAAAAGGTGGAAAGTAATGAAATTTCCTGAAAAAGTTTAGAAAGCTGAGGAATTTATACCAGTTTTAGAATCTTAAAAGAGAGCTAGATTTCGACCGTCCTATCTTTCGATGTTCGCATATTTGAATGTCTCGCCACCGAGCGTGGAATTCAGGACGCGGAAATAGACTATACTGATCGAAAAATACGAGAAGTAAACAATTATCCTTGGAAAATTTCCGTAACATTTAGTATAACATTATTATTATATTGTATTATTGCTAGTGCTCCCATCTGATTCAACTAACGATACCTCCTTATTCGGTTCATATTGTAACGTAACCTGAAATCCAATCTAAGAATATTGGGAATACGCTGGTTTTCTTCCGATCTCGTGTAAAAATCAAAACAAATTTCAACGAATTTTGCGCAGGTTGTAAAAAATTGAATTGTTCCAGTCGATTTGGCAACGTTGAAATGGAGTTACGTCCCGTCGTCGTGGAAACGACGAAGGGACCCATTCCGGCCCATTCGAACCTATGGTGAAGAATCGATTATTAAGGCGTTCGTCGCGAACACTCGCTTATCGATCCTTTTCCGCTGGTTTAAACGGCATATCAGTCGATCTATCGCAAAGCGCGCCACGCCACTGATTCCATGAGTTATTTCCCCGGGTGTCACTATTTTGCACGTGTTTCCCGGGCGCCGTATGCAAGCGTCGCATGAGCGCATCGGATATTCCGCCGTGCTCAGGAAGAACGCCGTATGAACATTGGAGAGTTGTCAAATTTCCTTCGATGAAATTTTTATTTCTGAGGGAAGTTATGAATATTCTTCCTCGAAATTTTCAGGGACGTTAGGTGAAATTGCGAACAAAATTATCCGAAAATTGGTAGACAAATATTCAAAAATTTTCCTGAAAATTAGCGATTTGCCCGGGTAAATTTGGCAACGCCCGAAGGCTCATGCGGTGTTTTTCCTTAGCGTGGCAGTATTGGGTCTTTGTCGGGGCCCCGCTCTCAGCTCCATGCTCGCCCAACTGGAGTCGCCCCGAGTAACTGTTTCCCGCCAGATACTATCGGATCGGCTCACGAGCCGCAGCTCCGTGGGCCCACGTGAGTCGGGACGCGAGAGCTCGAACTTCGATAGATAGCATGCGTATGATAGGGATCCATCGATCGGGGTCGGCGATCGATCGTTCGATTTGCCGGGGGCTTATCAGCGCCCCTTTCACCGGGCATCGGTGACCCCGAATAAATTGGCTGAACGGTCCGCGAAATTCAATGGCACCGCCACTTTCGGGCCTTTTACGATATTTTTAGCATATCGAGTTCTCACGCCGGTTTTTAAAACGAATGCAAAGTGCCGCGAAGCTGGAGCACTATCTGTGTGCAATCAGATGAACTACCACGCGGAACTTGGTTAAGAACTCTGAGCTACTTTTGAAGATGTTAGCATCCTTAGAGTGCCCCCCTACCCCTCCCTTGACCTTCACATTGTCCCTGTAAAGGTTATTCTTTCAGCGATGGTCTGATGCAATCTTGTGACGACCTGAAAATCTCCAAATGTGAATTTTTTTATCTGGACTCGGCTCATGAAAAATGGATACTCTACCTAACAAAAGGCCATGGAAAATCCGCTTACTTAAATCGGAATTTCGTATGCGTCGTGACTCGTAGCTTCAGCGCATCCTTTAGCCAAATCGAAATATCCTGAAATAATAATTTTCCACTCTGCCTCATTCAGTGACAACGTTTTTGAGACCCCTCGGTGCTATCTTTCATGATATGTTAAAGTGAATTTCGGAAGTCAACGCTCAAATTCGCCTAATGATGGATGATGCACAAAACGTTGAGCACCTGGTTTAACAATGCTAATCTAAATTACATAAACTTGCCCTGCGTATTGCTCGCGCTGCGATATTCATCAGTCCTCGTTAGGTGAATTTTATTTGATTTTTTGCTCAACAAGTTGTTGTTCATCAGCCATCACTAAAGGAAGGGTAGCGTTCACTGCCGAATTTGACTTCTGTCTCATTCTGTTACCTCGCGTAGATGTATAGATTTCGTAAATCGCGTAGATTTTGTAGATTGCGTAGTGTAGGATGGAATACATTGTCTTTAGTTTCGCCTCATAGATCAGGCAATTTTCCTCAAATCGATTATGGAAAACCTGGAAAAGTGAAGAAAAGGCCAACGGGTCAGTTGCGCTTGTTGCAGAATCGTATTTTGATGCTTGATTCTTATAGACTAGCTAAAAATAAGAAGATATGTGCCTACGCTGAATATTAACCGAGATATCGTTCTTTGAAAAGTTGAGTTTTTGACGTCATCCACCGCGGTAGTGCATAACACGGTATGCACTGCCGCGGTGGATGACGTCATAAACGAGTTTTTCAAGACGTAATATCTCGGTTAATATCCAACGTAGAAAGGTACTGTTTGGACGGATCTTCTTATTTTTAGCTAATCTACAAGAATCAAGCATCAAAACACGATTCTGTTACCAGCGCAACCGACCCATTGGACTTTTCTTCACTTTTCCAGGTTTTCCATAATCGATTTGATGAAAACTACCTGATGTATGGGGCGAAACTGAAGACAATGTATTTTATCCTACACTACGCAATCTACGCAAAAGACGTAGTATCTCGGTTAATATCCAACGTAGAAAGGTGCTGTTTGGACGGATCTTATTATTTTTAGCTAATCTACAAGAATCAAGCATCAAAACACGGTTCTGTTACCGGCGCAACTGACCCATCGTAAGTCTCTCGTCGGTCGTGTTCCCGAAGATGCGCCTCCGTGGAAATGAGCGAGCGAGTCTCGGCACGCCAACACCTACATAGACAGCGGACGCTACAGAGGAGCCGATGGATGTTGCGTCGCCGATCGAATCCCATCGGGACGCACTATTAAACATATTATTAAAAGGAGGGCCGACGCGGTATCCCGGGAGTGCGTGGGGTGGTGGGAGTGTTTCGTCTGGGAAAAGGAAAATCGGAGACGAGCCCGAGGGGGGAGGGGCGGGGGTAGTGGGTCGACTCGGTCGCGGGTCCCGCTGAAAAATGAGCGGCCGGATGCGGCGATGCCGCGCGAAAGCGCAAAGCTCCGGCCGCCGAAGGGTCCTCGTCCCCGGAGAGTTGTGACAAGATGACAATTCCGACTCCGCGCCGCCGAGAGGCAACGTAAACAAACGATATTGCCAACCCGCTCGGGAAAAGCTCGGCTCCCATCGCGCCAAGCTTTCACTTCCCGTATTAACACTATATTTTGGTTACTTTACTTACTGTGTGATCTTTCGAGTGGTCTTAGGGATCTAAGTTTACCTGGGGGCTGATTGTTGAAATTGATAGACACTGCTACAGAAAAAGACGAGAAAAGGGATGTGGAGGGATCCTATTGGAGGAAGCGGATTGTTGTAATGGACAAAGGAGATAGGTAGTAGACTATGGTTAGTCTATCATGGTGGTGTTTGGCTCGTTTTCTCCCTCCCGTAACCCCTACAATGGAGATGTTGCATGTGTGAGGGATTTGCGATTTGACCATTGATTCCTACGTAAAAGTTCGCGAGAAACACGATGGTGCCACTGGTTTTCTCTGAAATCAACTCCCAAGCTCAAAAAAAGCTCTCAAGTTAAGGCCAATACAGAAGGGATATCCCACGCTATCCTGAGAGTCCACATCTACATCAAGACAAACTCTCTATGCAAAGATAGGGAGCAAATACATTGACAGGGCTGCCACTTTATTTGGGGACTCCACAACTGAAAACACGGCAACCCTGTTAATGTATTTGCTCCCTATCTTTGCATGGAGAGTTTGTCTTGATATAGAGCTGGACTCTCAGGGTAGGGTGGGATATCCCCTCCATTTTGGCTTCAACATGAGAGCTTTTCTTGAGCTTGGGAGATGATTTCAGAGAAAACCAGTGGCACCATTGTGTTTCTCGCGAACTTTTACATAAGAATCAATGGTCAAATCGCAAATCCCTCACACATGCAACATCTCCATTGCAACCACTCGCTTACACCAATAGGATCCCTCCATATCCCTTTAGCCTTCTTAATCAATAGCTTGGTCTATCAATTTCAACAATCACCCCCTAGGTAAACTCCGGTCCTTAAGACAAAAAGAAAAATTTTGTCAAATAAAACGAAACATTGTTATTCGCCAATTCTCGTCTCGTGGACATAAGCTCCTATCGGGTCTGTTAGTCCATTTCAATCACAACTTTTCACCACCGTGCAAATTCTTGAAATCGAGCTCTCAATCCTTTATTTCCGAGGGACAAATCCGCCGATTTTCAGGAAGTTCGACAACCCCGCTCAGGTGGCAAGGCTAAGTACTTGTAAACAATACGATAGAGACAGCAGATAAAGTTTGCTTTCATTATTCATCATTGTACGCTTCTCATTCTTACGAGTGTCATTGGCTGGTGTGCCGACCGGTCCCCCTCCGCCCCCATCCCCCCCATCCCCCGCCCCCCGGTGCCCCTCAGCGTCGAGCGCGCATTGCCCCTCCGGCCTCGCTAATATCCAGTCCCGAGTATCGCTTTCCGTTTGGCCTATTGTGAATAAAACCCCCTTGAATTAGGTACGTTTCCTATTGATTTGACCAATTTGCGTCCGAAACCATTTATCATCTCACTCGCTTGTCCCCCCCCCCCCCCTCGCTCTTTACTCCGCATTCCCTCGGTAATTATGCTACGCGATTCCAAGGTCAGCAGAAGACGCACCGAAAGCTCTCGCGTTGACTTGGGAAGAAGTCGGCCGTATACGGACTACTCATCAACCACGTAACGGACTTCTCAGCCCCGGTATCGCAGACCGATCCAAGGGCTACCAACGTATGCTAGATGAGGATGCATTAGACGTTTGAAAAGGGAATAGAAGGAAAAGAAAGAGAGAAAGAGAAGAATAGAAAGGGAAGGAGGAGTAGAAGAAGAAAAAGGAAAAGAAGACAAAGACGAAAATGAAAAAGTAGAAGAGAAGATGGAAAGGAATGGGGAAAAGAAGAAAAATGAATGAGAGAAAGAGAAAAGTAAAAAGAAGAAGAAGTGGATGAAGACGGACATTGAAAGGAATAGGAGAAGGAAAAAAAGTAGAAGATGGAAAGGAATTTGTAGAAGGAGAAGAAGTTGAGAATGAAAAGAAATATAGGGAATAACAATAGGTGAGATGGAAAGAAGAAGGATTACTCTTTTCTTCTATTTGCTACTTCTTCTTTCTCCTCTTCTTTCGTCATTTTCTTCTAAATTCTACTGCGATCCTATGCTGACTTAAATTAAGAGTCCCTAACTATTGCATTATTGAACCTCAACATTTTGACGTTATGAAGTTAAACAAGAGCCATTTCTTGAAAAGTTCTCACTCTGTTTCCTGGTCAGCTCGATGAAACAGAAGAAGACTTGGACCACATTTTGCAATAAGGAACCACTATTTCTGGCTCATTTTAGAAACAACATATGTTACTGGTTTCCCCATGCAGAAAGGGGCTTTTATGGAAGAGTCAGAGATAGTGGTTCCTTGTTGCAAAATGTCCGGCACTTGTTGCACTTGTCCGGCATAATTTTCCGCTTTGACACTCTCAGCCCTATGTCTGAACCTGAGGCCCCCTGGAAATTCTTATAACATGCTCTTCATTTCCCAATTATCAGGCCACCGAACTTGACCGACGACCGAGAGCTGGAATCTCCCAAGTCGCCGTGCGGACCCGTAACAAGGCGCCTTCGCTCCTGTCTTCCGAGCGCCTCGCAAGGAAGTGTTTCCACGGTTCGCCTTTTAATCGGCGAACGGGCGCGAAGGGTAAACAGCCAACGGCAATTCGCGGCAGGACTCCCCGACTGCCAAATCGGCGCTAAATATCGCCGAGACTCCTCGCGGTGGGGCGCCCCTAAACGCTGCCGTGCTAAGGAAGAACGCCGTATGAACCATCAGCCATTGCCAAATCTCCTCGGACAAATGACGAATTTTCGGGAAATTTTTGTAATATTTTCCCCCGATTTTTCCAGAGAATTTTGTTCTTAATTTGATCTAAAAAGTCTGAAACTTTCAAGAGAAAATATCCGTAAGTTTCCTCAAAAATAAATACTTTCTAAGAGAAAATTTCGCAGCTCTCGAATGTCCATACGGCGTTTTTCCTTAGTACGGCAGAACGGAGGAGAGACGTTTTCCTAAATGCGCCGATTCTAAATTTTTCCGGCACTAATAACCGAGGGATAGACTTACTATCGCTTGGAGACTTAATCGCACGTCCAGAAAAAATACCGAGTATACGTCTGTGCTCTGAACGCAGTCTATTAATTAATGAAATATGTTCTACAACTGAATGTACCGGCATTAACCGAAGGATAGACTCACTAACGTCTGGAGACTTAAATGCACGTTTAGAAAAAATGCCGGTGTCGGTCTGTGCACTGTCGATGAATAAAATATGTTCCACGACTAAATAAACCGACACTACCCGAGGGATAGAATCACTAGCCAAGGTGCCTAGCATCAGGATTCTCCCGAATATCCCGATTCAATCAGGATTTAAGGAAAAATCGGTCATAAAATCAGGATTTGAGAAAAGTCGGCAGTTCGATCGGATTTTTTTATCGAGCTGTTTTTTTGTGAAGTTACATACATATTACAATTTTTCTCACAATTTTTCTCCGCAAAAAATCAGGTTTTGATCAGGAGCTAGAAATCAGGATCTAGCAGTCAAAAATCAGGAAAAATTAGGATTTTATCAGGATTCCCCGAATCGGAAGAAACTAGACACCCTGCCAGCGTTCGGAGACGCAAACTGACGAATGATTTTCCAGCAAGAGGGATTTTTCGTCTACAAGTTGGCTCCGTTCCGACCAGGTGCCTCAGCTTACGGAGCTTGGAAAGCTCGCGCGGAAGCCCCGCTTGGCAAGCGCGGAAGGCGGCGGAACCCGAGCGGGATGAGCAGTGCACTCTGATGGAATGCTCCAAAAGTGGCGCATTTTCATGATAAAGATAATTAATCGAGGCGACTCTGACGCCAGGCAATTGAAGGTCAGGCCGAGCCGTGGATGGGGGGGGGGGGGGGCGGTATTTTATAATGATCCTCGCTACGGGTCCCGGTCCCTGGTCCCAGTGCCAGGCCGCTCTGCACCCGGTTTAATTACGGCGGCGAGAGGATTCCGAGATTAGATAAAGGGTTGCTGCCTGGCCACCGTCGATGGATCGATCTCGCTTCGATTGTTCGTACGGTTTTCTACGGGGATCGAGTTTCGATTGTATCGTGGATCGCGCGCCGTCGAGTTCGCTCTTCTCCGCTCATCGCTCACCCCTCGAGTTTCGCTGGAGCTCGTCCTAGATGAAATCACGAGGTGACTAGTTCTTGAAAAGTCGGGGGAAATCTTGGATGCTTGGGGATTTAATTATATTCAAGCGCGAAAAGTCAGAAAAGTTCGCCGTCAAACGTAGAACAGGGTGTTGAGCATCACGTTGTCCGAATTGGACGAAACTGAAATATTCTTCCACAACTTTCCGTAATGATATTTACATGATCGTGCACCCCCTTGACTCGGCCGTGACGGACCAGTGAACACGGGCCAGAATCTATTCAATCTCTGCAATAAGCATATGCTGGTGGTTGGTGGTCACCCGAACCCTCTATGGGTGACGATAAATAAAACTACATCTCCTGTTCGATGTTGCCAGAAAAACTTCACTGTTAAAAATCCCGGCGCGAAATTCACGCTTACTCAGTTGCTATTTTGACCTTCTGTTACTCGGAGTGCATATGCTTTACAAACGACGAGCCGTAACAATAATAATAAATAACCTCGGAAAATTTGATTTCACAGGTTGGCTGGCTTTGCGGACCCTATAAGTTCCATAACCTATAAGTTCCATAACCTATAACTTCCAAATTACCTACATGTCTCCGCTCTCCTTCTATTAGTTAAGAGAATTTGTATTGTCAGCATACTAGAACATGCAGCAAGAAAATTTGAAAATTGAAGGAAACTTGTCTTGTTGTCTCTTTCTGAGCGTGCAGATCTAAAGTCAGCTCGACCGAACGTCGCACAGTGAAGCGAGTCTTTGAAAGAAGTTGGACTTGAAATTTTTGACAAGAATTGAAAATGTCACGTTCATCTCGTTGCAATTTTAATTTTAAACGGGGCTTTCAATATAAAATTTCACGAGAGAACCAATGAAACTACTTTCAAAACATCAAAATTTCATAATAATGAAGTTAAACGCTTTTAAAGTTTTAAATCATGTCCGACCGGATAACTCGATCCACTGTGCGTCGAGGCAATCAGACGGGGTTCGGACTCGTGAATCTTGATCCTCAGACTCGAGATGAGCTCATGTAGTCGGGATCGAGTCCACGAGCGTAAACATCGCTAAAATGACGAATCCACCGTTGGATCTTGCGGGAACTTGGGCGGTTTTCGCCCGCCGGAGATGAGTAGTATCAAGTGCGGCTCGTTACTCACCGCGAAATGACTTCTGGGGTGCAGCACGGTCGAGGTCCGACCCCGAATCCATCGTCCGAATCCCGCACCCCCCACCCGCAACGGGGCTATCCCCTCAGTTGCTCACGTTTTCCATCTCGCCCCCCCCCCCCCCCCGTTCCTGGAACAACATACGTGTTGATAGCACGCTCCGATGTCTCTGTTTTTCGTGTGTGGCATTTCTGAGTTCGTGATGTTTTTCCAAGTCGTTGGGTGCCCTTCCGATGCTGAGGTTTCAGTCATCTGGAAAATGGGGAAAATTCTGATATCGTATTGAAATCTTAATTTTTTTATTCTACAGGGATGCCACGGTCAGGGAGTACC
Organism: Bemisia tabaci; assembly: GCF_918797505.1. Lineage (NCBI taxonomy): Eukaryota > Metazoa > Arthropoda > Insecta > Hemiptera > Aleyrodidae > Bemisia > Bemisia tabaci. The sequence goes on along the minus strand of NC_092799.1, from coordinate 23,915,901 downwards.
GGAAAAACCGGGAAATGTCAGGGAATTTTATGAAGTCGGGGAAAACCTGGGAATGTCAGGGAAAATGACGAGAGTGTCAGGGAGAAGTGGTTAAGTCAACTTTATTTGCTTACCAGAATTGGTTTGACGTTCCGAACAACAGATTTTGCTAGGAAATATAAGGCTACAAAATATTTCGAATTACATACATATTTTCAGTCATCTTGCATATCCATAATTATCAGGGATTTTGATAAAATGTGTCTGGGAAATCGGGGAATTGTCAGGAAAATTAGGGAATCTCATTTTCTATGCCTTGATTTTAAGTTCTCTGAAAAACCGATTTTTCATCGGGGGAAATTTGGCAACATTTGCTATTCAAACGACGTTTTTCCTCGGCCATTCCGTGGCAGTTTACCCGTGCGTATGTGTGTACGCAAACGCGGGGAGCGGACGGGTGGAGCCGGTGACACGGAGGGAGGAATGTTAGACGGATGATGACCGGGGAGCAGGGTGATGGTGTGAATGGTGAATGGTGCGATAGCGGCCGGACCGGGGGGCGGGGGGGGGGGTGGGCGCGAGGGGCGATGGGATCGCTTCTGAGATGGTCGTTGCGCGGTGCCCGGTGCGGCGCGGCGCAGCGCGGGCGGCAAATTGGAATTTACAGAATTCGATGACTCTGCAACTCTATAAGCGCAGAGGCGGGGTCCGGGGGGATGCGCCGCGCTCTATAGTCCATCCTCCAGCCCGCGGATCCCCACAGGGTGCCCCCAAAGCCTCGATCCTCGGAATCAAGAGCCCCTGGCATTTTGCCTGGTACCTCGGGGCGAATTTTTTCCCCGGATTATGGTATCTGCATGGAGCAGGGTTGTTTCAGCCAGGGGAAGCCGGGAACTGTCACGGGATTTTAAAAAGTCAGGGAATATAACGAAAGTGTCAGGGAAAAATCGTCAAATCACCTTCATTTGCTTTCTCGAGTGGGTGGGATGTTTCAAAGTTAGTCTATTACCTATCTCCTATGTCCATTGGAACCACTCACTTTCACCAACAGGACCCTTCGACATCTCTGTTGTCCTCTTCGTCTACAGCTTTCCCGATCAAATTCCCTATGTCCATTGGAACCATTCACTTCCACCAATAGGACCTCTCGACATTTCTGTTGTCCTCTTCGTCTACAGCTTTCCCGATCAAATTCAACGATCAGCCCTCTGCTGCGGTCATCGTCACTTTTGAGCCATTTTCTATACAAATCACCTCTTGTTTTTACTCTGACTGTTGTACTCCTTCCTGATCGGATACGTCATTTACCCTCCGCGCCCTGCGGGCCGATTATTGAAATTGACAGACGAAGCTATAGACAAAGAAGACCAAAGGGATGTGGAGGGGTCCTATCGGTGGAAGCAAGTGGTTGCTACAAACAAAGGAGGTAGGTAATAGACTAAGTAAGAGCAACCCACGAGATACTCTCTAATTAGTCCATCATTTTCTCCCTTAGTCTATAGAAACCATGCATTTCAACCAATAGGATCGCTCAATATCCTGGATATATGTCTTCTTTGTCTATAGCTTTTTCTATCAATTTCAATGATCAGCTCGCTGTCTCGGAAGAAAGTAAAGAAACTGGAAGGTGACAGAGTTGTAGACGTAATGGTGATTTTCAATTTCCGACCTCTGCAGTAAATTCTGACGAGGAGGAAGAGGTGTAGGGTGCGGATTTTCAAAACACCATGTACCCGGAGGCTTTCCCAATCAATCTTGGAATGGATAATTAACTTGGCGAAACAGGGTCCTCGTGGAGGAGCTTAATAAGGAGCTCTCGGAGCCCAAAGGAGGAGGTGCCGGCGAATCCAAAGAAATAAGTCAATACGTCGGGAGCCGTATGCGGAGGCAGAAAAGGGACCCGCTGAAACGGAGGAAGGGCGCAAAGGACGATAGGAGCCGCTCCGTCTTCCACATCTGGATTTTTCATATCGGCCGTCGGCTGTCATGTCGCGGCTCCGCAAGCGGTGAAACGCCTTTTCCCGTTCGAGATAGTGCGTGGTTTTCCTCATTAACTTGGCAACTACGCAGATATTTTATTAGATAATTTTTGAAAGGAAGTCTATTCAATTCTTCGTTTTCTAGAAGAAACAACGTAAGTGCATTCCAGTGCTCAGGGTTGCCATGGTCAAGAAATACCGGAAAATGTCAGGGAATTTTAAAAAGTTAGGGAAACCTTTGAAATGTCGAAATGGGGAAATGATAACATGTTTTCACCTCCATTTATTTTCTACCTCCCACTTAACGATAAAGCAAAAAAACATAGCCCGAATATACGAATAAAGAAGGAGTGAATTAAAATATGGGTAAACAAGGCTAAAAGCCTCAGTCTTAAGCTTAAGCCTTTAACCTTGTTTACCCGTATTTTAATTCTCTCCTTCTCTATCCTCCCACTTAATGAAAAGGAAATCCATGAAAATATCTAGCTGTCACTCAGGTATAAGCCAACATGTACTCCGAAGAAAAGGTCGAAACGGTTCAAAAAAGCATCAGTCGCTTTCAACGTGAAAAATTACTCGCCATTCCGATCGCACACTTCTGCCCTAGGACCACTCGCGCTAATCGAAACGAAATGCGTAAAGAGAAAATATTATCTAAACTAGCTCTCGTCTCGCTCTAGTACTGTGACATGCTCAGGAATCAGAGTGCGGTTTCAAGCAGATACCTTCAAAAGCCGTTTCAAATCAGCAGTGCTCCTCGACGGGGGGAAAAAAAGTTATCTCGTGTCACTCTATCGCCTACTTGTTTTTTTGCCGGCGCTGTGTTGTGTAAAATAGTCCCATCATCATTAACATTTTTTCACCCTTTGTCCGATACGCTCTGATTCGAGGAGGTTGAGAAATGGCCGAGAGCAAGCGGACACGTCTTCTCTCTCGTTTTGGGAGTTTGCCAAAACGAAAGGCCGGGCGACGGCGCCGGATCCTCCGGGGACCGCCGGACCCGGAGGTAGGATCGACGCGCGACGGCGGTCGGTTTGGCGGCGTCGGTCGCGTATCGAAACGCGACGAGTGGCCAAAAAAATATCGCGACAAGTGACTTCAAAATCGAGTGAATATCTCAAGAGGTCGCCGCGGGAAAATTCGAGGACGGTGTGCCTCGCTGGCGCCACCACCGCTTATTTATCGCTCGGCTTTCTTTCGCTCCTCACAGTGGATCGAGTCAATACTAGAGGTCGGACAAAATGCGGAAACTTCAAACGCTCATAACTCCGTTTCTACAAAACTTTTAGGATCTTTAAGTGGTTTCATCAGGTTCCTCATTAAATTTCCTTCAAGAAGCACCCCTTATCATTTAAAATGTGACAAAATAAACATCAAAATTTGTGTTCTTAGTCAAAAAATTTAATGTCCGACCGCTCTGATTGACTCGGTCCACTGTGCGGCCCGCAAAGTGCAGTGCAATGAGAGAAAGACGCGGTCGGCCTACAATTCAGGCCGAAATGAGTCAGAGCACTTAAAAGAAATTAAAGAAGCTGTCCTATTAAGGGCCAGTTTCTGCTCCGCCTCATCCCTCGAGGGCTCGAAACCCAAGTTGGCTCTGCCTTGTCCATCAACGTTTAACTTCCAGCCGTTACCGCAAACCCTCGGCTCCTCTCTGCTCTATTTTTATTATTTTTTTACGGCACGCAAAAAATAAATACAAAATAATAATTTGTAAGAAGAAAAAAACTTTATACAGAATAAATAATTTTTAAAAAACCTAGCGAGCGGTGGGCTTGGAAAGTGGACTGTCACGCTGTTAGAGGTATGGGAGTAGAATGCGTAGTGCGTTTCACTCCGAAGTCTATTTTGCAAGTAAACAACTCGAGTGATATGAATTCAACGTGAAATGTTATCTCTCTTTAGATTGAGGATTTCAGTTCTTATTTGTATCACTCGGGTTCTCCGGGGTAAAAGAGCCTCCGGAGGTGAAATGCACTCTTGAAAAATAGTGCCGGTCCATTAGAAGATCGAAGAAAGTTCACAGTCATCCACGCACGTTCTTCCAGTTCTTTTTCGTTGCACTTCTGTGTCGTTATCGTTGCTATACTCTCTATCGCTATTTATGCCAGGTTGATCAAATGTCATCTTTGCTGAACCGTTGAACTATTATTGCAATGCGAGGTATTTCTCTAACGTTAGAATTTTGTTTTCTGTTCCCAGGTTCATATAGTTCCATGCACTACACCATCTACTCGGGTGACCCGGACGGATACTTCTCCATCGAACCCAACTCGGGCGCCATCCGGACCGCTGCTTTCCTGGACCATGAAGTCAGAGCCTCCGTCCTTCTCAACGTCCAAGCTGTCAGCGGATCGCCCCCTGCATTTGCGCACACTCAGGTACGATCTATTTCCGGTACCTCGTCCCTGGATGAACCACGTAAAACATGCAACGATCAAGACCAATATAGAGTTCAGGTTAATTTTCTGAAAACCTGTAGCGCTAAGATCATTTCCTCTGGCCGCACAGGGATATCATCTTTTTTGCGGTGAATTTCTCTATTAAATCAAGTTTTTATTCTCTGCAGGGGGATCAGTCAAAATAAAAATGACCAGGAAGTAGTGAAAGTTTAAAATTTTAAGAAAAAAGAAGTTCTAACCCCAGCCTGTCATGACTCAGGTCTTGAAGACACGAGGCTTGCTATGATTGAATGAATCAAGCAATAGGGCACTCTCACGGGCAGTTTTGAAGGAAACACACGATCTCTGACATGTTGAATAGGGGCGCTTTAAAATCGGAACAGGGAGAAGGGGAGATCCGGTGAGGGAGAGGGTCAAAAGGCTGGAAAATAAGTGGAGGAGGAAGAGAAAGACACAGACATTACTGTGATTCCTCCCTTCCTCTCCATACTGCTGCTGCTTCTCATTTCTCTCCTCCTTCTTCCGATTTCCATAGCATCTTCATCCGACATATTTCAAAATTCTAATGACTGGAGTCCACCGGACGAACATTCCTTGGTACATTCCTTGGTTGGTCCGTAAGTTATCCCGCTCATCCTCCAAGAGGTGTCCAGAGACAAGAGACCCTCCACTCGACTCGTACCTCGGCTATGGTGGAAGCTTTTACTTTCGGGACTTCAACATTAAACTTACCGGACTGTTGACTTCTTCCGGACTGTTGACTTAACTACATGGTTGATGTTCACAATGTGTTGGCACTTTCGCTTTGCAAACAAGCCAAGGTTTGGGAAACTTGTTTGACTCATGATGTCACCCGAAGCTCATCATCCACTATGTAGGTAAGCCAACAGCCGAAGAAAAGAGTAATGACTGTTGCTCCCTCATAATTGCCCATGAGGAATTGTTGAATCCCCGAAAGAAAAAGCTTTTACCTGTCGGCCAGAGGCCAGTGGAGGGTCTCTTTCTCTGTTCGCAAGTCATCCCGCTAATCCTCCAAGAGGTCCAAGAGCAAAATAGCTCAGGAATCGCTGTTCCAGAACAGGATGTTGACGGTCGGGTCCAAGAACCTCGTCAAGGGAGCGATAGCGCTCCTTGATGGGGGTGCCCTTCCTCGGGAGTCCTGGTAAGTTATGAGCAGAGACAAGAGACCCTTCACTAGTATCTTGGCCATTGTGGAAGCTTTTACTTTCGGGACTTCAGCACTCCACTGTTGACTTGCCTACATGGTTGATGTTCAACAACGTGTTGGCAGTTTCGTTTTGCAAACAAGCCGAAAATGGCCGACGTTTCGGAAAATTGTTTGGCTCATGACGTCATCCGAAGCTCATCATCGACCATGTAGGTAAGTCAACAGCCGAAACTAGGGTGATGACTGTTGCTCCCTAGTAATTGTCCATAAGCAATTGTTGAAACCCCGAAAGTAAAAGCTTCCACCTGTCTCTAGGAGGCCAGTGGAGGGTCTCTTGTCTCTGGTCGGGTCCAAGAACCTCGTCAAGGGAGCGATAGTGCTACTTGTTGAGGGCGCCCTTCATCGGGAGTCCTGGTAAGTTATGAGACGTGCTCTAAGGGTTGTTCGGGGTGTGTTGCAGGTGAACATCGTGATCGAGGACAAGAACGACAACACGCCGGAGTTCGACTCGGCGACGGTGCGGATCTCGGTGCCGGAGAACGTGGGCGTGGGCTCGCCGCTGTACGCGGCGCACGCCAAGGACAAGGACTCGGGCAGCAACGGCCTGGTCCGCTACCGGCTACTGTCGTCGGCGTCGGTGGACTCGCGGCTCTTCGCCATCGACCCGACGACCGGGCACGTCACCCTCACCCGCGCCCTCGACTACGAGACCGCCCAGCGGCACACGCTCCTCATCTCGGCCACGGACGCCGGCGACCCACCCCTCTCGGCCAACCTCACCGTCCTCCTCGAGGTCCAGGACGTCAACGACAACCCGCCCGTCTTCGAGAGGTCCGAGTACTCCGTCACGGTTCCCGAGTCTGCCGAACCCGAGTCACAGGTACGTACTCCGCTTCACTTCTTCTTAGCTTACTCCAGAGGATACCGTGTGCCTCCCCGGCTCTGAGCTGATTGTCCAATTTGATAGACAAAGGTAAAGACCAAGAAGACCATTGGCGGATCCAGCAAATCGGCAACATTGTCTTCTCTCCATTTAAACCTATGAAAATGTATCGATTCTTGGAGGGGCCAGGTGCTCCGACAAGAATCGATTATTTAACATAGGTTTAAATGGTGGGACTCCATTGTTGCCAAATTGCTGGATCCGCCACTGAGGAAGACATGAGGAGTATGGAGCTATTGGTTGAAATGGGTGGTTCCTGTAGACTAAAGGAAAAATTATGGACTGTATAACTATAGGGTCCCTCGTGGGTTGCCGTTAGTTAGTCTATTGCCTCCCTTGTCCATCGCAACCACCCGCTTCCACCAATAGGATTCCTCTACATGTCTTTTGTCTTCTTCGTCTACAGCTTTGCCTATCAATTTCAACAATCAGCCCGCTGGTGCGGTCATCGTTACTTTTGAGCCATTTTCTATTCAAATCGTGTGCCTATCGTGTGCCTGCCCGGCTGTGGGCTGATTGTTGAATTTAATAGACAAAGGTACAGACAAAGAAGACATAAGGAGTATGGAGCTATTGGTTGAAATGGGTGGTTCCAGTAGACTGAAGGAGAAAATGATGGACTACATAACTATAGGGTCCCTCGTGGGTTGCCGATAGTTGGTCTATTGCCTACTTCCTTTTTCCATTGCAACCACCTGCTTCCACCTATAGGATGCCTTCATATCCCTTTTGTCTTTTGTCCATGTCTTTGTCTATCGATTTCAACAATCAGCCCGCTGGTCAACCGAACCGAGACCAATTCACACGGGTCATTCTCCGTGGACGAGTTTAAAGGCCCTTCCGTGCATTGGCATTTCTTATGGATGGAGCCAATTCTACGTCATGCCGATTGTGGTCGAATGATGGTCGGGCAGAGAAGCTGCATAGTTGACGAACCCGTGTGAATTGGTCTTGACTCGAACCAGCGACAGTTTGGATGGCACAAGATTTCTTTTACGTTGTACCCATATAATGGCACAATTTAACAAACTTAGATGTCCATGCAGCTGAAATTGCATAACTATTGAGATGAAGGAGCTGTTTAACTCAAGCGCACCAGCGCTATCAGTTAAATTTAATTTCTACGTCATTATTGTTCAAAATAAGTTAGTTCGCATCTATACATGTCGAAAGAATTTGTGTGGGAAAAGTATCGATGGAGATCTCTCTACATGCATTAATATTCGAAAATAAAACTATTACCGTCGATCAGTGTTTGCCTCCCAGTATGAGCCGTAATCTATACGTCATGAGTAGTAGCTTTTGGTGCATTATGACGAATCACGTAAGAGCTGCACTGGCTAATTACTGTGCATAGTTCTTTTTATCATTTATAAGCAGGTTCGAACATTCTCTGCTTTTGGTTATTTTTTGTTTTGTCTTGCAATATCATCGATTATATTTCGATCCCTTCACGCATCAGAGGAGCAACTCATTCATCCCAAAGTGAAACCCAGAGGCGGATCCAGCAATTTGGCAACACCGGATTTCCTCCATTTAAACCTATGCTAAATAATCGATTCTTATCGGAGCTCCCGGCTCCCGAGAATCGATACATTTCCATAGGTTTAAATGGAGGAAATCCGGTGTTGCCAAACTGCTGGATCCGCCAATGGTGAAACCGGCGGGTTGAAAGTAAACGTAAATCCATCTCTTTGAGTACGCGGTCAGCAAGAATTCGAGTGATTTCGGGATGCCAGCCTAATTCTGCCAGTCATCTCGAATTCATAAAGCCTTCTCGTAAACAAAGGCATCATTCAAGGCTTTGTAAAAATTAAAAGCTCCGGCCAGTTTCCCTCCGTTAGAAAGTGACGTTTTCTCCGAGATGGATCCTACGCTTTCGTTCGAGTCCCAAGCCTGCCTTGCTGAGGCAGAACACCGTATGGACATTCTTACTTTGCCAAATTTCCTCTACATAAGAATTTATTTTCGAGGAATGTTTTCAACAGTTGTCCTTAAAATCGTTTGGTTGATCAGCATAAATAGAGAAAAATATTCACCGAAAAGTTCAAAGAAAAATAAGGAAAATTTTCCTGGGTAATCTGTGTTTTATTATAAACAAATTGGCAGCGCGTGAAGGTTCATACGGCGTTTTTCTTCCAGGGGCACTCGACCTGGTCACTTAGCACGTATCCCCGATGGACGACGCACAGTGGATCGAGTCCATTGGAGAGGTCGGACAAAATTTTGCATTTTTAAACGCTTATAACTCCGATTATACGAAACTTTAAGGTTGTGAAAGTGGTTTTATTTGTTTCCTCGTGAGATTTCCATCCATAAGCACCCCTCGAAATTTAAAATGTGACGAGATAAACACCAAAATTTGCAGTTTTAGTCAAAACTGTCATGCCCGATCTCTCTGATGCGCCATCGCAACTTTTCTGATGCTGCGTTCAAGTCTCCGGGCTATGAGTCTACTAGTTCCAAAGTGTACAATGTCCATGTTTTGGTTCAAATTGAGTAAAAGGTGTATTCTTGATCAGCCAATAGAGGATAATGGAAAAATAATTTAATTGTGTGCCAAAACAACTAAAACCATAGGTTCTGAAAGTGGTTCCATTGGTTTTCTTGTGAAATCCTCTCGAAGCATCCATTTAACTTTAAAATGTGACGAAACCAAACATCAATTTGCAGTTTAAGTAAAAAATGTCTTGTCCGACCTCTCTGATTGACTCGATCCACCGTGCGACGACTCATAAACACGGTCCATTGTCTCCGGAGCATGAGCACCTTGTGTGCACAGCCATTCTCCCTCGAACAAACGCGCGTTCTGACTTTTATTGAGCATTCAGCGCATGCGCATATCGACGTCGCGTCGCACTCCCATCGGATATTATTTATACTCCTGAGTCACTCGAGGGAGCTTATGGGCCGAACAACGGCGTTTTTGCTTTCAGAACTTGAAACTGTCCCGAGAGGAGAAAATAAACCATAAAAAATATTTGGACAACTTTCGAGCTCTCGTGGTTGGCTTGACTCACAATCAGCTCTAACTTCTACATGAATGTATTTTATTTTACGAGTCGCTCGAGGCACCTGAGAACGAGCGAATTTCAGCTGGAGCCTTTTCCTTAGTCATGAAAACTTTTACTTTTGGGGATTATTACTTATGAGCATGCTACCTCCTTCTTGGCTGCTCGGTTTTGGGTTAAGCAGTGCGAGCATCGACCATTTGACCAAACAATCGTCTTTTTTATTAAACAAGCTACTCTGCATTTTGCTCAGCAGCCAACAAGAGGGTAATTTTAAGGGTTGAGTGGGAGCCCTAAAAGTACCCATTCACCTGTTACCTTGTGGTCAATGGAAGGTTTGTGTGCGGTTCTCCCCCGCGTAGAAAAAGTAAAATGTGTGGCATTTTTGGCATTTTAGAAGGATTCTAATGAAACGTGTAGATAGAAACTATTTTGCACTCAATTTTTTTTTTTTAAATGTTGTTGTCTATAGAAAAGATTTATTTTTGAAAGTTGTCGATAATTATATTCTATTTTAAAAAACGCAAATAAGAGGACTGACCGGCTCGTTGGTCTTTGCTCAGGATTTTTTATATTGACGCCTTCATTGTACCCAGCTCTAACGTAAGAGTGTCGCAAAATGCCACTACCCCCCTTTCTGTGGTTCTACACTTGCTATTAATACACAAAGTAACTTTAAAGAAATAGCCCCCCCCCCCCCCTCCGCCCTGCACGAAGAAAAAACTTCGCACTTGGGACCCGAATTTCTGATCCTATGAAGTTCTCGGATCCTGGATCGGGAGTATGAGGTCTAGTTGCCGAAGTTCGTGGCACACATCTGAAGCAATTCGGTTAAAACTATGGAGCCATCGGAAGTACTTAAGATGTGTGACTCGAACTTCGGTTCGAACTCAAGCTTTTGGATCCACGATCCAGATCCAGATCCTCGGAGATCCATACGACTTGAACTTCGGGTCCCAAGCAATAAGTTTTTTCCCCATGCGATATAGGCAAGACACAGTGAAAGCGCCGTCGAGATGGACACCAGTGGCGTGGCGTGAATTGCGATATATCGATTGTTAGGCCATTTAAACATATGGTAAAGAATCGATTATTAAGGTGCTCGCTGCGAACACCCTGTTTATCGATCCTTTTTCATAGGTTTAAATGGCCTAACAATCGATATATCGCAATTCACGCCACGCCACTGATGGACACGGCAACCATCGGCCCCGAACAAGTCCCAGGACGGTGCTGCCGTGCTAAGGAAAAACACCATATGGACATTCGAGAGTTGCCAAATTTCCCTTGATAAAACATTTATTTTTGACGACATTCAAGCATATTGTTCCTTGAAATTTTCAAGTATTTTAGATTAAATTGCGTACTTAATTGTCTGAAACTTTCGGAAAATAATATTCGCAATTTTCCCAGTAAATCCGATTTTTATCGAAAGAAACTTGGCAACGTCTAAAGGTCCATACGGCGTTTTTCCTCAGCACGACAGCGTGGATCGGGGACCTTTGGCGGCGCGGCGCGAAGCGGAGAGAGGGGTGCGGTGCCCGGGAACCCGCTGTGCGAGCTAATGGTCCCAAAATGTTCTCTTTCTTCGATACAATGTCGGGTACCTTTAATGATCCGAATTATCGCTCTAGGATCTGATTCACCCGAGCTGTTCGATAATACAGATCCGGGAATATTTTGATTCGTCGAGTCGTCTCAACACGCTCATCAGTCATCGCCCAACGGATGCACCGCCCGAAAGCTCAACACCCAACGGGGACTTCCGTAATTAATTCGGAGAAGTCGAGGCGGAAACAGGAGAGACGTTCATAGACAACGTATCATATTCGATAGAACTGTATCGACGCGGATCCGCAGTGAAAGTGAACACGGATTGATATTGGATCGACCAATTAATAATTTCCAGATCAGGACATCCTCGAGTGTTTTGAAAAAAATGGTTTTAGTTTTCCGCCACAGCCACATGTCATGTATCATTATATAAATTTCGATGACGAACCTGTTTAAAATGACGCCGGAGTGAGGCTCAAACTTGCATTTGAAATTCAAAAGCTTTATTGATTTACCATCATAATTTGAGGTTCGGGAAGTTTCACTTTCGAACATGGTAACTAATTGACTCGTGGTTTCTAGATCCTGAGTCAATCGGGAACAACCGGGTTATATCAAGGAATGATAAATATTCGGAAAAATCAGAGAATTTGTCAGGGAATTGGTGCTAAAAACGGGGACTTTCTTCTCTCTCCGCCCCGAGATCAAATTATTTTGAAAAATGGCGAAATGTGTTGACTCGACTTGAACGGACCAGACGTATGTAGAATTATGACGTTGACCCCCCCCCCCTCCGAACTTTGGAGAAGAATCTACTTTATTTCAAAATGTCAGTTTTCATTAGGGAATTCTTCCTCGGAAATGCAGGGAATCACAAAAATCAAGAATATAGTATACACCATATAGTTTAGTTCAACAGTGGAAAACAAAGAGAATGTAAATGTTTAGTTCAACTTTACTCTTTAAGGCTGTTCCTTCACTTGGTTACGCTGAAATTCGGAATTTGAAACCCCCCCCCCTCCCGTTACGTACCTGTCACCCAAGTCTGCATGTGGTGAATCACAGTTGATGATGTCAATAACCGCTCTCTTCGGAAGGGCGTGCGAACCCATTAATATAATAGCGTTTGAACTAAATCTTTTCTGTTCCGCTAATCTATGATCTATAATCGAAATTAACATGATTGTGACACATGCCAACTCACTCATTGAAGCGAAAATCAATGCGACCTCTCACAGTCAGGCTCTTGGCTTAAGAAATATTTTCCGAGAAAGCTCCTCGTTCGCGGAAAAGCGTTTATCTTGATGGCCAAAGCTATCATCTATCCCACCATCAATCACCTGCGTAGCGGGTGTTGTGAGGCCCCATTCATTTCTTGCATGCGTAGTTCATCCGAACAGCATCTCTTGTCATCAAAAATACCTTTAAAAACTCATTCAATAATGGGAGTAATCTCTCTTGTGCCCCTTTTCCCTTCCCTCATTCTTTGTGCTTGCCAATATCGGAGCTCTATTATTCCGTCCCTCCCCAGCGGTCCCAGCTGGTTATTGAAATTGACGTACAAAGCTTTAGACAAAGAAGACATATGGAGCGATCTTATTGGTTGAAATTGGTGGTTCCCAAAGATTAAAGGAGAAAATTGTGGACTGAAGGGTCTCACGTGAGTTGCCTATGGTTAGTTCCGGAAATTCAGGTCGAAAAATATAAATTTTTCCAGGCAGACTATGAAAAATCAGTATCTGAAAGTCGGTGAGAACGAAAACACACCAACTCGGACATTTTTAAATGCTTAATACTACGTCATCAAACATGGTGTATCGATTCCAACTTGGTGCTTTCAAAGTCTCTAAGTACTTGTCCTTTGGCACCAAAAAGGTTTTTCTTAAACTAACCTCTTCGCCAGCTGCGCAGTTTTAGGTGTTTCCTGGACAATTTTTTTTTCCGAGTTGGTGCGTCTTCGAACTCACTGATTCATTTACGCTCTGATTCAGTGGCGCATTTAAACCTATGAAAAAAGATCGATTATCAGGGTGTTCGCAGCGAACACCTTAGTAATCGATTCTTTACCATAGCTTCAAATGGCGAGATATCGATAATCGATTATTCACGCCACGCCACTGCTCTGATTCATTAACTCAGAGTACGGCGCGAAATTCGCGCTGGATTTTTTTTTCACGCCGGCTATTCACTCATAGTAAATCCTTTATTTTTAACTGTGTTTTTCACAAGAAAATCCGAGGGGTGGGAGAAAACTTTGGTTTCCCTTGCGAATGCATTTCGGCGCAATGTTTGATTTCTCTCCAGTCAAAGCCCAGAGCCCGCATCCTCCCCCCCCCCTCCTCCCCAGAAGAACTCGTCGGAAAGTCGGCAACCTGCCCGGTGCAATACCCCAGAGCTCTGACACCTTTCTTCATTATGGCTGAATTCAAATCTGATTAATGACTCAAAGGTCCCGAGATCAGATCTGATAACACGGTCGAAATGAAAAAGAAAATCTCAATCCCCCCGCCCTCGGGGACCGGAGGGGGGGGGGACCCCCACAACCATCGCTCACCTTCGTTTTCTTTCACATTTCACGCTCACATCGCTCGTCGCCGCCGCGTCGGGTAATGAACCGACGGTACTGCCGCGATAGAGAAGAGAGCCGCAAGTGTTATTCTGAATGAGCCATGGTTAGTACGTACTCATACGTGTCTCAGGGCTCATCCTGGACTCCACTTACGTCTTTTTTTCGTTGTACGGCAGAGTCGACACCCCGGATCTCGCCGGCCGGTGCGGGCCCCACAGACCGCGTTGCGCGTCCATGGGACATTCACCCACCTCGGGGGATCCGGAGCTCATTTCGTCTGATGGATTATGTGTTCTAGTCACAGAATCGTGTTTTCATGGTCTAAGGGTAAACATTCGGACAAAATATAACAATCTGTTAAAGCGCCAAGTTTTTACGTCCAACGCTAACGGAGATATCGCTCATCAAAAAGGGCCTTTTAAGATTTCTTTTTAAAAAGCGAGTCATTTCAGGAACAGGTGGATGGCCATTCTTATGGCCCTCAACTAACGAGCACACCCCATCTTTCCACTTGCACACGATTCCATTCAACATGAATACGTTCAATCAACAATAATTTTGGTTGTTTTGACACACAATTAAATTATTTTTCGATTATCCTCTAATGGCTGATCAAGAATACACTCCTTACCTAATTTCAACCGAAATGGACATTGTACACTTGGGAACTAGTAGCCTCATAGCCCGGAGACTTGAACGCAGCATCAGAAAAGTTGCGATGCCGGCCGCCAAGAATACACTCCTTACTCAATTTCAACCAAAATGGACATTGTATACTTTGGAACTAGTAGCCTCACAGCGTCACAGCCCGGAGACTTGAACGCAGCATCAGAAAAGTTGCGATGCCGGCCGCAAAGTATACACTCCTTACTCAATTTCAACCAAAATGGACATAGTACACTTTGGAACTAGTATAGCCGCTTAGCCCGGAGACCTGAACGTAGCATCAGAAAAGTTGCGATGCCGGCCGCAAAGAAAACACTCCTCACTCAATTTCAACCAAAATGGACATTGTACACTTTGGAACTAGTAGCCTCATAGCCCGGAGACTTGAACGCAGCGTCAGAAAAGTTGCGATGTCGGCCGCCGCGCCATCCCCAGCGCAAGTTGGATGCGGTCGTGGGTCAGGTTTCCTCACGTACGTTCGGGGGGCCCTTACGGAACCGTAGAAGTCACGGAGGGAGTTGGAAAAGGGCCTTAGTTTATGGCGCTAACGGAAGGCCCGCGACGTTACGGTGTTTGCGTTTACGTTTGCGTGCGTCTGCGCATGCGCATCGGGGCCGAAACGCCGAACGCTCGGCTCGTAAATTTTTGAGAGGAGCTCAATGAAGAGAGTCGCCGCACAATATGATGTCAAACGGTGGGCGTGCCGCAGCCGCGCGTGCTTCAATTTCAAGCGGCCCGGCGCAGCGTCGAGCGTTGATATCGGAGAGTAAGCACCCGAAAGGTCAGATCATTTCCGCCATTCCCCAGCTCCGTTGGCCATCGCGAGCCCGAGTCAAAAGCCTCGCGGCCACGTTGCCGGCCAACTTTCCGCCGGAAAGCTTCCCTTTCCAGACAGAGGCAGTGGTTTGGTGTGCTTTGCGATGTATCGATTGTTATGCCATTGAAACCTATGGAAAAGGATCGATAATCAGGGTGTTCGCAGTGAACACCTTAAAGATCGATTCTTTACCATAGGTTTAAGTGACAGAACAATCGATGTATCGCAAAACACGCCACGCCACTGGACAGAGGTGATATATTTCAGAAATTTCGTGCTCATATCCTCCCTAGGCTGCAGCTTGAAACAGGGTGTCTGCAAGTCCGGGATCCCCGGAAATAGTACTAATTTTTTAAGGGCGGTCGGGAAGTACTGAAAAAGTGCAAATTTCCGCAAGAGAGTCCGGAATTTTTGTCATTTTTGTCGTAATTGGAGCGGGAAATTCAATTTGTCTAAATTTTTCAAATTTCGTCGAATGGAGGTACTGAAAAAGTACCGAGTTTTTCTGTTAAGGAGGTACCTACTGAATGTATTTTCTCTTCTCCTTGATATATTTAGCCGTGAAGCTGGATAGTTCGCCCTTTCCCCACCAACAGGTTAATTTTCTTAATAGTTGTAATTTTCTCCCATGTACAACCAAACTGAGAATTCTCATTTGTCGCTCTGGAATAATGGATATCTTACATTCCCCTCAATACTGACAATACAATACCACAATGAAGATACCACGTACCTAAGTATTTTCAAAAGAAAACCCTTCGAGAAAAAAATCTGTATAATTTGAACCAGTGTGAGAGAGAATTGAAACTACATTTGCGTTCAATCGTCAACTTTTTTTCTTCATGGGATCCTTTGTCCGTACTATTTCTATCAAAGCCCTTCATCCGGGAAAGCTCTAAAGCTCAAAAGTTGGAACCGGGCAAGCTCGGAGAAATTTCGCTCGGCGGCCGGCGGCATCACTGCGAGGCGAGTGGGGTGGCGGCGGGGAGGAGGAATGTTTCATTAGTTGGCCGGTGAGCGTTGCTGCGTCGCGTCGCGTCGATGGATGTCCAACTCGGACGCATCCACCATCCACCATCCGGATACATCGACTCTCCGCCCCCCGCCCCCCGCCCCGCTCCACGTTATCTATCAAACCGAGTTTCGTATTACTTATTTCCACCCGATACTCGATACAGCGCCCCCTCCCCACCCCGCGACCGCTCGTTTTTGATCCGCCTCCCTGTAATTGCTACTCGGGAATAATTCGTTTATTTTAATTCAATTGCACTTGCTATGCAACTCGCTTGACCCTGCTCGTGATGGAATTTCCAGCGTCCCTTCGGCCTCGGCCCTTGGCACGGATACAGCGGGTAAGCGGGTCCCTGGCTCCAGGATCCTGCTTCATTCTGGTCGATAATAGCCGAGAGATAAGAGTCCTTGCCCTTAAAATGCGCACCAGGGATTCCAGGTTCGTATTGGGCCGATTATTGAAATCTATAGACGAAACGATAGACAAATAAGACAAAAGGCATATGGAGGGATCCGGATCCTATTGGTGGAAGCGGGTGGTTGCTATGGACAAAGGACGTAGTTAATAGATTAACTAACGGCAACCCACGAGAGACCCGATAGTAGTTAATAGTATTTACCCCCTTAGTCTAAGAACTACCCATTTCAACCAATAGGATTGCCCCATACTCTATATGTCTTCTTTCTCTATCGCTTTGTCTATCAATTTCAATAATCAGCCCGAAGCGGGCTGCGATCAGTGAAATTGATAGACATAGCTATAGGCAAAAGAGACAAACTGAACATAAAGCAGTCCTATTTGTGGAAGCGGGTGGTTGAAGTGGACAAAGGAGGTCAGTAATAGACCAACTAACGGCAACCTGCGAGAGACCCTATATCCCTCGATAAGAAGGATACCGTCGAAACTCATCATTCGAGGAATTTCGTTATTCGGGGTAACAAGTTACCCTGCATGTAATCCCAGGTTTTTCGCCAACAATTTATTTCTCCTGCCCCCTTTCCTCCTCAGAACGCCGTCGAGCCATGCATATAAACGAAGCGGGTCAAGGACGTCCCGCCTGAATTGCTTACTCATGAGCGTAATGAGAGGGTGTCAGAGTCTCGGTTGCCAGCAACGGACATGGCCCAACCTCTAGCGATGTTTTGTCGCCATTACCTGTTATCGCCTCGCGCGTGGTAACGCACCTTGTACCAACGCGTCACACTCGAGAAAAAACATGGAAAGAAAAAAAAAATAGAATGGCATTGGGTTTTGCCAATAATTTTGCGAGTTAGATTCTGAATGACAGATCTACGATCTGATGACGTAGAAGGAGTCAAAGCGATATCGCCGGAAGAGTGCTCTAAATCTGAATGCATAATCGCGATTTGTCTCCTCCTCTAGTTTTAAGTTTCGTTGTTGTTGTTTTTTCTGTTCGTTTATAATATTAAACAAGGATCAATTAATGTAACCATGAAAATGAGATTGAGACTGGTTTTAGAGTTGAAGACCTCATCCCCAAATTGAGTTTTTACACCTCTTTCGTGGTAACATCTATCTTTGGCGAGGAGAAGAAAACAGACGCAAAATAATTACAGTAGCGGTTTTTGTACGAGCCGATTTAATTAGATACCATCGAAAGATAAAGGGTAATTTAATCCACCTTTTGAAGAATTGAACACACCTCCATTTTTTGGTTATGCAATTTCAGCCACGTGAAAGTCTCTCCATTTCAGTGAAATTTTTTTGTCGGATGTTGTGTTGCGCTGTGCATGGCGGGCCCGAGCCGTAGCGCACTGAGGCCGTGTCGATGTTGAACGGGATGTCTGATAGTTTCTGTTCTGCCGCAGGTGGTGCAGGTGACGGCCGTGGACCTGGACACGGGCAACAACGCCCGGCTCACCTATAAATTGGTCAGGAGCGGCAGTGGTGACGACGAAGCCAGGACGGCCCAGGAGATTTTTGGCGTCCATGCCAACACCGGCTGGGTCTACCTCAAGAAACACCTCGACCGGGAAACAAGAGACAGGTATGTACCGCTCCCCCCCCCCTCCCCTCGCCCCCCTGGTCCCCCCTTTAATGAACCGCATGCCTCGAAAAAGCCCGTAATCCGCCCCCATCGAGATCCTGAGCTTTGATAGGCTCCACGGTGTAACTTGGTTCCCGCCGAAGCTCGTGGAACATGGGGTTGTGAAATGTGTGATTTTTTCCCCCCGGTGCAGTTACCAATGATCGAGCGGAGATCCTGGGATTTGATAAGACGCCGTGGAGTGATGTAGAGTTTGGTGTTACGTGGATGCGGAGATGCCTCGACGGTGTTTCGGAGGTCAGAGAAGACAGGCGATTCGCTGGTTTCTTACAGTATTTTTACTTCAAGTCTGAATCAAAAGAGAAGCAAATTTACAGCTAATATTTGGAGAGAGATAGTGTGAGGAAATGTGAATAAAACAGAGAATAAACAGAAATACCTATTTCCTACCTAATCTTGTTCCTTTATTTCAGATGTTTATGTTTTTCTATCTGTTTTTTTGTGGCTTGCCAACTGCCGCTGATTGCTAATTGCCTGCGACAATGCGGCATGCGCATCGTTCTTCTGAAAATTTGAAATCCACCCTGAGGTCGTGGATGGGTCAGTTGCGCTGGTCAGAGAATCGTGTTTTGGTGCTTGATTCTTGTAGATTAGCTAAAAATAATAAGATCTGTCTAATTAGCAACTTTCTACGTTCAATATTAACCGAGATATCACCCTTTGAAAAGTCGGGTTTTTAACGTCATCCACCGCGTTAGTGACACCCGTGGTTTCCTCCACCTTGCTTTCATCAGTCGGTGACTGGTTACTCAATGTGAAACTTGGATGAAAACGAGGTGGAAGGAACCAAGGGTGTCGCTACTGCGGTGGATGACGTCAAAAACTCGACTTTTCAAAGGGCGATATCTCGGTTAATATTGAACTTAGAAAGTTGCGGTTTGGACGGATCTGATTACTCTTTAGCTAATCTACAAGAATCAAGCATAAAATCACGATTCTGTGACCATAGAGTATATAGAGTCGTAATGTAAGTGGGAAAGGTGGCACCATGTTCTGCTCGACGAGTTCCGAGCCCGGTGTGCGGGGTCACTTTTTCGATACATATTCGATCCAAAATGGCGGTGTGGAACATGGCCGGGTCCCCATGTATCGCAAACAATCGATTATGTATCGAAAAAGGGACCCGGCGCCGCACAGGAATCTCGGAATTCGAGACCTGGAAAATGCTTAAAAGTGGCGCCAGCTCTCCGACTTGCATTACGACTCTAGGTACTCTATGTCTGTGACCAGCGCAACTCCTAAAATCTTGAAATTGAGCCTGAGGTCATGAACTGCGTCATGATTTAATTTGATGATTTGGATGGGAGTCTGATGGCGTATTTTTGTCTTCAGGTACTTGCTGAAGGTAACGGCGACGGACAATG